>NC_140596.1:43352167-43934667 GCF_057381915.1 Diplotaxodon limnothrissa
CTTACGTTGGGTGAGTGCTGAGTGTTTGTATATGTGTGCATGAGGGTGGGAATGCATGTTTGTGTCTATATGTCAGGTCGGGTCTTAGACTCCACCTCTCTGGGAACTCCCAGGCCCTCCTATCTCCCCTCACCACACTCCCTGCCGGTGACTGATGCCCTCAGGGGTCGGTGCATTGGTGGTTCTTGGTGTCCGGGGCTGGGCGCTCAGGCATGTACCAGCTCACTCCCGGTGACTACTTGGTGGGGCCTGGCGCCTGTTGCTCGGTCAGGCCTCCTCCGGCCTCTGGGCCTGCGGCTCGGTTCACTCTGGCGCAGCTGGCTGCCGGCAGAGCTGGCGGGCACGCCGGTGCAGCCCCCTCTAGCTTCTGCTTGGTGGCTACTGGGTGACGCCTCGTCTGGGGATCCTCAGCTCTTCCCAGGAGGGTGGCACGATGCCCCTCCGGTGGTCCTCCTTGGGCTCTCGCACTCTGAGGCCTCTGGATGTCTGGGGCCTGGATCTCCTCCATGCCTGCTTCATGCCCTGGGGGGCGGGGCTATGGCTCGCTACATCCTCTTGCAGACCATTACATGTGGAAACCATTTGAATACAAGCGCGCTGATCCACACAGGTGTGCACACGGGTGTTCACTGCTCGTAGACTTAAATCACACCTTTCTTGGCTGCTACTTCAAAGCACATTGTGCGCTGTCTGTCCTGCTTGCTGCACAACAACATTAAATATTTAGTATTTACTGCTGTTTACACTTAGCTAGATTAATGCGATGGTGTTGTGTTTAGTATGTTGCTTTGTTTTTTTTTGCTTTTTTCTATTCTTCTTCTCTCAACAGGTGATCCAGGAGATTTTTTTTTCTCCCCCCCTCTCTCACTGTCCCTCTCCCCTTCTGGTTTTCTTTTCCTTCCTCTTTCTTTCTCCCTTTCCTATCCCTCACTCATTTCTGTCCCGTCTGTAACAACTGAAAATAAAATAAATAATAAAAACAAAGGTCGATCCAATGGACCAACACGGCAATGCCACGAGGATCCATTTGGCAAAATAAATCCATTGGGTATAAAAGGAAATTAAAAAAAAAAAGAAAAAAAAGAAAGATCCAACTGGGTGTGGTCACACCGAGAGGATCAGAGTCCCAGTGGGGAAACACCCCTGAAAAGGGGTTGCGAACAACTAAGCTAAGATCCTGTGGGATTTCAACCTGACATGGGTTGGCTGCTCCTGGTTGACAACAGATTTCAAATCCTATTTGACAGTCACTTAATTAAGGAGGAGAGCAAGAAGACTGAGAAGTACCAGGAGCTGGAAGAACAGGTGTGGAAGCTGAAACTCCAAGAACAGCTAAGATGCTGCACGTAGCACATTCGGGGCTGCGGTCATATTTGCAATCGATGATGACAAATAATGGTTTGTGCTTCACTTCCTCACTGAGCTGAAGCTGTTCTTCTATGAAAATCGCTGTTTTATTGTATCCATGTGTGTGACTGGGTTGTGTTTTTTTCCGCATAAATTTCTTCTTTAATTCTTTCTCAGTAAAAATCCCTGTTCCTCACTTCCTCCAGCTCCTGGACAGACTGAAGTTATTTCATTGGAAGACAGAATTATCATTTACTCTGCAGAGTCTAATCATTACTATTTATAAAACCCTTATCTGGATATAATCTGCTCTTATTGCACTTCTGATTAGATGCAAACTGTATATTGTTACCCCGTATTTATACATATGTAATGACAATGAAGTTAAATCCTAATTCCTGCTGCATCATAGCTCCTCATTCTTTGAGAAAAATTGTGGCTGAGATTCAAACAATCTTGTACTTGAACTTGTGCTGTATATGTACAGTATGTACAGTGCCTTTGAATGTGTAGAGAATGTGTGTGTGCTTTCTTAATTTACCTTTCAATCCATCAAACTACTAAAGTGTGTGTTTGAAAGGGTGTTTATTTATCAAGTCAGTATTCAGTCGTTCTGATGACATGTTTGTGAACATGCTGCAGACATGCTGTTTGAGAAGGTGACGCTGTGCAAAGGTTCAAACGTGCTCCACCTGCATTAAAGTTCAAAGCGCTTCCACCTGCCACTGATCCCAATACAAGGAAACTGGTGCCAAACCACAGGTGGGTGTGGAGTGCTGCAGTGGATGGATTAAAATGTTTGGGGCTGAAGGAGCTTTGATGACGAAGCTCCTATACTGTGGACACACACACACACACACACACACACACACACACACACACACACACACACACACACACACACGGATGAGGAATGCAACAGCATCACAGCAGACCAGTGTCAGACTTTCTCATTTTTCTTTTTATGTTGTGTAGTGACGATACATGCAGCACCATGAAACATGCGTCAGGCTGCAGAAATAATTAAACATGAAACTTTTTGTAACTTATGTGTCGGTTATCTGAAGAAATGTCACCATGATTCTATAAGTGTTCCTTTCAACTTTTACTACCTTTAAAAAAATGCATGCAGCTCTTTTTAAAATGCATGTTTTTAAATGTATGTTGAATGTGACACGTGGAAGACATGCAATGGAGAACGCAACATGGCAGGGGGTGGCGAAAAATGTTAATAATTGTTGTGACGTGCAAAGCTTCATTCAGACTGGCCCACCTGCTGAGGAGGAGATAAGGTACATACAGATGAACTGATGCATATTGATCATGTATAAGAGATAAATACAAAATGCAGGGTTGTAAATGCTGGACAGTCTGCTGAGTTGTCTCATGTAGGTTTGATTGCTTCTCATCCCAAGATAGTGAGTGAAATATTATTTAAAATATTAACTATATTAATTAATTATATTGCATATTGACTAACCGTCATTGACTTCTTCTTGCCTGATTTTGTACGTCATGATGACGCTGAATGTGAAAACGACCAGTTCATGTCTGTGTGCATGTGTGAGTGAGAGACCTCGTCATGCTGTCACGCTGAAGCATTCAGAGTCTCGCCGAACTGATCAGCAGGTGACAAATGATGAATGGGTCAGACATGGTACACTCCTCACATGTTAAACACAAACACATACCCAAACACAATACAGACACACACACACACAGAGTACCGCCTCTTTTGGTGTCATTGCTCTTGTCCTACAAGACTCCTAACACCCCAGTGGCATGGGAGAATGAGCGCATCAAACCACAGAAAAACAGCCTTCCTCGCTTCACTGAGACACAGATTCTACACAAAGGCATGAGAGAGACAGAGAGTAGGAACGAGGAGATTCCTTACATAGCTTCCCATTTGTATGCACGACTGCCGTCAGAGAAATGAAGGTATCCCTAGATATCCCATCCCTCCCTTTCATGTGGCATTCAAAGGAAGCTCTTTCCTCTTTGGGCCTATTGAGATGCCATCACCTGTAACTGGATGCAAGGTTTTCTTTCTTTTGTCTCTCTCAGTCACACACACACACTCGCACACACACTCGCACACACACACACACACACACACTGTGAATGTGGGATAATGTGAACAAATGAATCAGAGTCAATGGGAGAACATTTCTGCATCACTTTTAGATACAACCAAGTGCATGTGAGCTGAAAAGAACAGATCATTTCTGTGATCATCAAATGGAAGTTCCTCTCTTTAGGGATGCAGTTACAGGTACTGTGCAGGCTGTAGTCACACAGACCTGAATCACTGCTCCAGAGTGCAACAGCAAGCTTGATTTATACATTTTATGGATTTCTGCCATGTACCTTTACCAGATACACGAAGCAGATGAGGGGAAACCACTTTCAATACAATTTAATCATATTTCAAAGGGATAGTGATGCTTTTTTGATTAACATTTCAGCTGTTTCGAAGCCCTGGTCAATAATGTGCTCCATGAGTAATTCAACCACTTTGATGACATTCTTACCTTAAACAACTTGAACACCAAATAACTCAAAACATCTTTCACATTTTAAAATCTTAAAACAGCCACCCTTTGCTTTGGTTACTGCTTTGCACACTCTTGGCATTCTCTCGATGAGCTTCATGAGGTCGTCACCTGAAGGGGTTTTCCAGCAGTCTTGAAGGAGTTCTCAGAGATGCTGAGCACTTGTTGGCTGCAGGGTGCTGTGGTAGCCATGCTGGTTCAGTGTGCCTCCAATTTTGAATAAATCCCCGACAGTGTCACCAGCAAAGCACCCCCACACCATCACACCTCCTCCTCCGTGCTTCACGGTGGGAACCATGCATGTAGAGACCATCCATTCATCTTTTCTGGGTGCACAAAAGCAAGGTGGGTGGAACCAAGAATCTCAGATTTGGACTCATCAGACCAAAGCACAGATTTCCACTGCTCTAATGTCCATTCCTCTGGTTTCTTGGTCCAAACAAATCTCTTCTGCTTGTTGTTTTTCCTTAGTCATGGTTTCTTAGCAGCTATGTGACCATAAAGGCCTGATTCACACATTCTGCTCTGAACAGTTGATGTAGTGATTTGTCTGCTTCTGAATCTCTATGTGGCATTTATCTGGGCTCTAATCTGAGGTGCTGTGAACTTGTGATTTGTGAGGCTGGTGACTCAGATGAATTTATCCTCAGCAGCAGACGGGACTCTTGGTCTTCCTTTCCTGGAGCAGTCCTCATGTGAGCCAGGACCATTGCTGGATACCTGGTGGGAATCGAACTTCGACTCCAGTTGCAAAGGTGTGTAGTCTTACCACTGCACTATCCAACCATGAAGCTCATTGAGAGAAGGCCAAGGGTCTGCAGCACTGTCAACAAAGCAAAGGCTGGCTCCTTGAAGGAATCTAAAATATAAAACATATTCAGAATTATTTCTCAATTTTTCCTTTGCAACATAATTCCATGTATCTTGCTTCATATATTTGATGTCTTCAGTATCTACAGTGTAAAAGTAGTAAAAATAAAGAAAAAACATTAAATGACAGAAATCTATTGGGAAATTCAGAAACCGTGACGGTGGTTATCCTGCCTCTGCCCTCTATGAGCCAATCAACGGCCAGTATGGAAACTACATTAGCCAACTGTGTTTGAACCTGTTTCAGAAGTTGTGTGACTCTTCATGTAAGTAGCGGTAAAATGGTTCAGGGGGAAGCTTTTTAGACATTACTTTTAGAAAAAGTGACACACTTTGACATCACGTTTTGTTGCTGTACTTGCATTTGCAGTAACCACTGAAAATAGATTAAGTTCATTTAGACTTAAAATTTCATTTTAGATAGATGGTTGCCAGCTTTCTCCAATTATGCATATTCCAACAACAGTATGCATGTATTTGCATATTTCATGAAATAAATGTGCAACTTAGTTGCACTCTGGTGTAAACGACCGGCTGGCTGAAGTGTTTCGCTGAATCCAAGTTACTCCTGAAGACTTTATTGAGCCTACTCTAGAAATTGTTTTTAAACCAACTAACGTGTCTTGTCAGTATGTCAGCTTGCATGTTGACTTAATGGGATCCTAATTAAACTATCTGACTCGATGAGGCTGAATGCTATAGACTGATTAGCTTTTGAACCATCAGACAGACAAGCAGAAGTAGATTTTCTAATTTTGGTGAAAAAAATATTTAAAACAAAAAGAACAGCTGAGTTTCTCACCTTTAAAACAGGAAACCCTCCACTGGCACAACTGAATTCAGCACTCTGTGGAGGACTGGATGCCATTACTTTTAGACACTCTCTCCAGACCACCCCCCTCTCTTCCACTCTACCTGCAGGCTGAATGATAGCAATGAGGAGGCAAATTAATGTCTTAAGGTTTGATGGAGAGCACCCCTGCTGACACACACAGAGGACACACACAGTGTTTCCTTTAGGGCTGTCCCCAGTCTCCTGTCAACTGTAAGACAGCAATGCCCCGACCGTTTATTGATGAGACAGCAGTGGTTTTCACTGACTTGCTATTTCCCTCCAGCTGTTTGAAGAATTCCTTTTCTCTGTCTTCATCGGGTAACAGATTGATATATGACCAGGAGCAAAACCCACTTTAGAAAGAATGAGCTGGTTTAAAATGCATGAATCAAGTAACTGATTCATACCTTTGAAACTTCTACAGTAAATAAGTAGCATCTGCTTTGGTTGATACAAAAAGTCCATTTGCCTAATCAGGAATTATGCCGAGGTTGAAGGGTATTTAAAAAAGATTTATTTAAAAAATGTAGAAAATGGTTTTAAATTCAGCACTGATTTATGCAAATGATACCATTTTAGTCTGTGTAAGTATATTACACAGAGTGTAAAGTTTCTGGATAGTGAGAAAACGTACTTTATCTACAGATAACCATTTTCAGATCCTGAAATTACATGATGAAGCTGCCTGATGTTCTGTGGGCTTCTAATGTATTTGTGCTGTATGTGCTAAAAATGTGCTAAAAATCACTAACCCTAATGACCGCTTGAGACTGTTTCCAAACACGAGTCAGTCCCAGAGAGTCCCATATTAAAATGCCCTGTTAAAGAGGTGCATTAAAAAACAGGCATTTCAGGTGTTTTTCTGTTTCCCTGATGAGTGTGAGTATTGCATATAGATTCTTATACATAACTTTGCTCTTTGTTTTTTGTTTTTTCTCATTAACTGCAAACAAATGTATTGTTCTATAAGCATTAATGTATGATCCTATTTGTACTTGTTGATTTGATGTCAAACTGGTACATAGCTTAAGCCTACTTTTGACTTCTGTTATTGTATTTACTCTTTCCTTTTGGACTGTGAAATACCACCAGAGTGAACGAGAACTATAGCTGTGGCTCGGGAGGAGGCACAGGTTATCTACTGACTGTAAGGTTTCTAGTTAAGGTTTTCTGGTTGCTCCACTTTTTATGAAAACATATGCTTGGGTGAGGTATTGAACCCAGAGCTGCTGTGAATGTTAGATTCACAGCCTGATGAGCACTTAGACGTGGAAAAAATGTTTTTTCATGAGTAATAAAGGGGTGTTGCATAAAGCACGCTCAACACTCAAAAACAATAGAAAAGCACTGTAGAGGAACCAGTCCATCTTCCTGTGATGTGATGTCATATGAACTGGCCAGTCACATGAAAAAAAAAATATTGGTTTAATGCACGTTATTGATTAGGTAGCAATTATTAGAACACCATTGTTTAAGATATGCCATCTAATCATAATGACTGGTGAAGTCTGGTTACTTGGAACTTTATTCTTTGGGATTTTATTAAGCGGATTCTTTTTCATTGGCTTTCATTTGTGACATGCATGCAACACTGTCCCTCAGAAGTCAAACCCAGAGCAACTACATTTGGTTTACACACATTGTTTCACCCAAGAATACTGAATGACAGTCTATGCAGATGAATTCAGTTTAAAATATTGGATGAGAGGTGGTGTGAGCTCCGTTTGAGTCCGTAGCACTGAATCAATTTACAGTTACAACAGTCCAAATTTCCTGCAGCTCTGCAGACGGTCATTTGCTTTAGTTTGGCCTGAAATCTTCCTGTTTTGTTTCAGTCACAGTGCCTTCATTAAACCTGCATCTAATCATAACTGACAGCTGTTTTTAGTAAAAAGCTCTGAACAACCTCCTGCTACCTACCGACTCCTACTACTAAGCTAATGACACCAAAATACTTTTAATCAGACTTGGTATTGAACTTCTAATGAATTCTGATGCAGTGATTTTAAAGAATTCACTATTTCGTAGCATGTTAAATAACGTTAATCTAATTTATGCAAAGCTTTGCATTTGCTTTCATGATAGGTTTAACTTAATTGCCCCCGTATATAAAAATAGTAATTGTATCAGCAGGACTTGGTGCATCCACAGTTTCTTTGTTTTGATGTTCATCAAAGATGAGTTTTTTAAGAAGACTTGAAGAGACATTCCCAGATTAGTTCTGCCCACACAACTGCCTGCTATGTTACTGGGAAGCAGACAGTAGCTGCCTGCCTGCCTGTTTGACTGACTGACCCTCATTGTCCTTCAGCAACCAGGAAGATCAGTGGACCAGGACCCAGCAACAAAAGGCTTTTAGGCACCGCTCTGTGTGTTTGTGTGTTCATGTATGTGTATAGCTGTCACGGCCCAGTGATATAAGTGTCTCAGCACCCTGGATGGGTCCCACAATGACAGGAAAAGAGAAAAAGCTGTCACTTCAGAGGGTCTTTTCAAAACCTGCATCACTTTAGAACAAACAGGGCCTAAAAAGCCACATAGTTCTCCAAGCAGTGGAATGACCGATGCTCAGCTTGTGCAGAAAATTATTTTATTAATTACCCCAGTGCGCGCGCGCACACACACACACACACACACACACACACACACACACACACACACACACACACACACAACCTTTGCATTTTCACTGCTCATGCATTTCTGTTTTCCAGTTGTCTTATCACTGTTTCTTTAAGCCAAGTGTTTATTTATGTGCAGTCTCCACATGATGTTGGATCATGTTGTCAGAGGTCACAACCTGTTGCTGTTCCAGTGGGACTGGAGTGAGGCTCACATCTTGATCCATGCCAGTAGGTCACACTAGGCATTTGATAGCAGCAAGGCAAACAGAACTCTTGGACGTCAACTCATCCATCGATCATGGCTCAAGACAGTATCAGCCAAGCATGCAGCGCTGTCACTCACAGGTAAGCAAGTCCCCCGTGACCCTGCTTCCTGTTGGTCACGGGGGACTTGCTGTAAACCACAGGGTTAGAGCACCAACTGTTTTTGGAGGCTCACACAATGAATGTTCTAGCATCTTTACCAGTGTTGGCCAAGTTACTTTGAAAAAGTAATTAATTATAGTTACTAGTTACTTCTTCAAAAAAGTAACTGAGTTAGTAACTGAGTTACAAGATTCTAAAAGTAATTAGTTACTTGAAAAGTAACTATTGCATTACTTTAAAAAAAAAAGTTGAACCCTCTGGGGTCCAGGGTAGAATTGGCCTTTAAAAACTGTTTCCTTTGCCTTGTTTGGTCTCATTCTTTTCAGCACAACCTCACGTGTCTGAATTTACAGTTATGTTTTCATTTTTACAGACTGTATCAACACAATTGATCTAAAACATAAAATCAGAGTAGAAAAAGTTGTTTTACTGTAACAACCACAAACATGTTTAATGAACCATATTTCAGAACTTTAAATGCAAATATAAATTGACAATTTTAAAATCATACGCAGAAGTTTTGCAAACAACAAAGTTATTTGCAGCCATTTACCTTTTACGCCTTTTTAAAATAACCATTTCAAACTATTTACAGAACAATCAGCTGTTCTTCAGTAAGATGCCACAAATTATTTGTGCCACTGCAAAAATATCTGTCCACTATAACGGAAACATCACAGCCTGACCTGCACAACCTGCAGGTCTGACAGCAGCAGGTGTGTCACTCCTGTTTCTACCTGGAGACAGCAGTCGCCTCATTGTTCTGACACACAACACAAAACTATCCACAACACTACACACTAACTACACACTCCAAACACGCTAAACGTCACAAATCTCTCACATCTCAAAACTCTCTCTCTCTCTCGCCGTCACTCCTAAAACGTCCCCTCTTCCTAAACAACCAAATGTCATGCTGCCATATCATCTTTTGATTGGTCGACATGGTGCATTTTTCCACCAAGAGGCTGTTGTTTTTTTATTTTTGTTTTTGTTTGTCATAAGCAGAGAGTGCTCGCTGCGCTGTCCTTAGACAGTAAACGTGATGAAAGTATTCATATATATTGTTTATCATGACTCTGGTTTTAGTTGCCCTCTTAGCACAATTTAAAAACTGGTATATATCACCTTGTTGCTTTGTCATCTTGAAGTGGTCATGTGATTGGCTTACCACGACTACTTTATTCTTCCTCAGCCAAAAGCACTCATGCAATTGTTTTGCCCCCTGAGCTCCAGGCGTTGTGTCAAAAAGTCATAGTTTGCCAGAACGTGATTGCCGTCCACGGGAGCGCGCAGCTGCTTAAAGCTGTAGCGAAGTAGCTGTAAGATTACTTACAGCTACTTCCGTGCAACTGATATAAGATGCAGTAAGCTGAATACAGCTTCAATCATCTGTTTATTGAAAAAAAGTAACGTAACCGCATTTTCTTGTTAGTAAAAGCGTTGTAACGATAGAAATAGTAATTAGTTAGATTACTCGTTACTGAAAAAAGTAACGCTGTTACTTGTAACGCCGTCATTCCCATCACTGATCTTTACTCCTTTGCATAAGGAAGCTAGCTAATGTTTATCCCTAGTTCCTCATAGATCTTTGGCTCATTTTGCCGCCTGCTGCAGGTGCTGATATATAAATGAAGGTCTGGGCCCTGAAGAAGTGACAAAGATATTATTGTCATGCTTTGCCTTTCTGTTCTTCAGTTTTGATGTTATAATATCACTTCATGCATCTTTCAAAGTATGGCATCCCAAATATTCATCTGGTTGCTTTTACTTCCTCTTCTGGTTTCGGTCCTGTTTTGACTGTGTGTCCTGACCGTTCACACAGAGTTTAACAGACCACCAAAACTGGAGGGTCTGTTTGGTACATGATCTATGGGGTATATGAAGCAATGGCGCTTCAGATGACTGCTGAAACCGTTTTCACTGCAGGCCTCAGTCAGTGAATGACACTCCTGCCTGTGTCCAGTATGGAGGATCACAAAAGCCACGCACATCCAAATGAAGAATTCTGTGCTTAAATAATGAATTGTATAATAAATTATGCATTTGTAAATTCATTTTTATTATTTTATGTATTCAGACATTACTAAAGTCATGTATTATTTAATAATTGAATTTAAAATAAAAACGCTATTTTTAAATCAATTTTTTAAATGAATTATTAATCCCTCCATAAATACTTCACAAAAAAAGAATTCATTTCTCAATAAAAAAAGGTTTTATACACTGCTGAGTGTGCTCATAGCTTTGCCTTCTAAGAAGTGTGTGTGCTTGCACAACGGCCATTCAGCCTCGGGATTTACACTCTGCCCAACACGGATATATGAAGGAATGGAGAGCTGCTAGCACATCAGTCCAGATGTTACCACATTTTCTTCTTTCTGATACTTAGAGTTAAAAGAACCGAGACAGGGTGATTAAAATAAGAGCTGCAGAGGGCTTTTGCAGAGGGCAGACCCCAAACCCCAAAAAGTTGATTCTGTTCATCTGGACATAACTGTTTTAGTGACCAAGTCACTTGGATGTGTGACGAAATGTTTCTCCCACTAATAAAAGTGCGTCCAGATGAACAGAATCAACTTTTTAAGATTTCCTTACCTGGATGAGTTCCAGCTTCCATTTAAGTACATTTCATTTCTAAGAACTTAAGAACGTATCTGTTATTAGTTACAACACATGCACACGAGCATATTTCCAGATAAATGTCCAAACTGCTGTTCAGTGTGCTGACCAGTGTTCTGTTGCTTGTTACTCCTGACTGTCCTCATCAGCTCTCATTGCCATCTCATCAGGAGCTGGATCTAATGAGGGCCAGTCTCTCATTACTGCCCATCTTGCTCACTCCAGCTTGACCTATGACCTCGATCTTCCTACAGCCAATAGGTTGGGGTTTTGTTTTTTGTTTTTGGGGTTTGCTTGTTTGTTTTTTTACTTTCTTACCTATTCTTCTTTTAGCCTGTGGTCAAACGCAACTCTGAATTTTAAGGAAAGGTTTCCATAGGCAAGTTGATAAAACTGTTGTGTCATTTCATGTCATCTGAAAATCTGGATACATTTTATCCATAATTTGTGACAGAATAATACTGAACCAAGAGAGTTAAGAAAAACTGAGGCAGGGGGGTAGTAGATTTAAATTATGATTATGATTTTAATATGGTAGAACTTCAGCTACCTTTGAATGTAACTAGTAGTTAAGAGTGGGGGGGGGGGGGGGGGGGGTGACAGCATGGGGTCACAGGAAGGGTGGAGGTGAGGATTAAGGGGCAACAATGAGTTAAATATTCCCATTGTAGAGCACATGGAGGCCAATGCATCCCCCAAGCATAATTTGTCTGAATGTCTATGTGTGTGTGTGTGTGTGCGCGCGCACGTACACACACACACTTTGTGAGGACCAAAAATGTGACTGTTACTACACTTGTAGGGACGAACAGTCCCTTATGGGGCCCAAATTCCAGGCCCCACAAGTTTAAAGGCATTTTTGAGACTCAAAATGTAGTTTTAGTGTCAGGGTTACAATTAGGGCATGGTTAGGTTTAGCATGAGGACTGGGGTCAGGCATTTGTTTTTGATGGTTAGGGTTATGGTAAGCGGCTAGGGAAAGCATTATGTCAGTTAGATGTCCTCACTAAGATATAAAAGTCAAGTGTGTGTGTGTGTGTGTGTGTGTGTGTGTGTGTGTGTGTGTGTGTGTGTGTGTGTGTGTGTGTGTGTGTGTGCGTGAGAGACTAGAGCTCAGGTCTTGGTCCATGGTTGTTGGAGGTGAAGGGGCTCTCCAGAGAGTGGAGGACCCTTGCTGTCAGACAAGAATCTGAAGAGACCTCCCAGTAGCCATCAGTGGTGAGATCCTGCAGCTCCAGTGCTTCACAAACCTCAGCAGTGGAGGGAGGTAAACCAAGTGAAGATTTCCAGCTGACTCCAGATTTACACATATTATGAGGCAAACGTAACACAACTACCAAACCACAAAACTCTCACCCTGCAACACTAGCAGTACTGGTTACATGTGACAAATACATGTTAACAGTGTGAACTGGAATCACTGGTTTACTACAGGACAGGCAAATGAATGTTAGTGTTCATTTTTCCAAATCGATATAACTAGCATATATTTATACAATAAACTGCAATAAATAAACCAGAAGATTTTTCCACATCGTCTCAGTTTCATGAGTGCAGGATATGGAGATGCTGTTTGAAGTGAATGGTGAAGGTGGTGTCAGAGAGGACACATGAGGATGTTGCTCTATTGCTCCCGATAAAATTATTTTCTTTCCCACTGCTGAATGTCACTGATGGTGCTCACTTTCAGTGTCACTTTAAATGAAGCACTGCCATCTAATGGCAAGAGTCAAACATTCTGCAGGAACACCAACACAGTGCTGTGAAAAACCTGCTCCCCCTTCCTGATTTCTTAAATTTTTATTGCATATTTGTCAGATTTACAAGTTTTTGAGTTTTGGTTTAAAGAATGATTTACTTTATTATAGGAAAACAACGATCTAAACCTTCCTGCCCTGTGTAAAAGAAAAAAAATCCCATTGCTTCCTTGTTAAATCATTAATTAACTGATTAATGACATTTTTTTGTAAAGGTGAGGCCTGATTACTGCTGAATCAAAATACCACAAACAAAACAGGTCCAACAAAATGAAGCAGGCTAAAAGATCCTGTGGCAAACCATCGGTGCCATGATTCAAAGAAACTCAAAAACAGAACTGCACTGAGCCTCTGTCAGTCTAGAGGGTTACAAAACCATTTCTAACCATTATGGGGAAACTTGGAACAGTCCAGAACTTTGCCAGAGTGACCAGACTACCAAAATCACTCCAAGAACACGTCAACAACTCATCTAAGAAGTTGCCAAAGAACTTATGATGAGACAAAAACTGAACATTTTGGAAGGTTTGAGTAATATTACATAAGGCATAAAAATAATAGCATTTCATAAAAAGAACATCACCACAACAGTGAAACATGGTTTCGGTGGTGTTGTGGGCTGGTGCTGCTTTGCTGCTCAAGGACCTGGATAAAAATGGAGCCCTGAATTCTGCTCTCTTCCAGAAGATCCTAAAGGACATAATCCCAAACACAACAGCAACTCCAAGAAAGAAAGAAAGAAAGAAAGAAAGAAAGAAAGAAAGAAAGAAAGAACGAAAGAAAGAACGAAAGAAAATGAGGGTTTTGGAGTGGACCAGTTTGGACTTAATCAGATTAAGATGCTGTGGCACCTTAAAACAGGCTGTTTGTGCTGGAAGACCCTCTGATGTGGCTGAATTACATCGATTCTACAAAGAAGAGCAGGCTGAAATTCCTCCAATGTGACAGACTAATGCCAGTTATTGCAAATGACTGACTGCAGTTTGTATTGGCAAAGGTGGCAAATCCAACTATTACATTTATTGGGCAATTACTTTTTCACATAGGGCCAGGTAAGTTTGGAGTTTTCCCCCAATAAATGCAATCATCATGTAAAAACTGCATTTTGTATTTACCAGGGTTATTTATTTCTAGAATTAAAATTTGTTTGACAAATGTGACAAATATGCAAAGAAATATGAAATCAGGGAGTGAAAAATACCTTTTCACAGCACAGTATCATTTCATGTTGGGAATCCCGTTCTTTGTAAGCCAAAAGACAATATAATAATAAATGTGTTGTTCAAACTTTTCAGGGGTGTTAGAAACATGGACTGAGTTTGTGCTTAAAGTGTGACCAAAAACACTCTGCTCTAAGCATTTGCTTCTTGAGCAACCATAAACATAGATGTGGTTTCCCTGATGAAAATACAAAGACTGATGGATCACTTCTGAGCAAACTCCAAGTCTGCAACATGGTGGTGACATCTGGTGAAAGACGAACCACCAGGAAACAAAGCTACATCAGAAAGACCTGCATCCTGTACTTAGCCCCAAACAGTTCATTAGTCCACTGAGTTCTTTTTTTTCAAAGATGTATCATTATCCTTCTACCTTCATTGGCACATGATGAGTAAACATGGTCACGTTTGATAGTTGCATGCATTTTGCAATATTCCTCATTTACAAACACAGCTGCTCACATATGCACACGTGCCCCTGCAGCTGTCTTCCAGGCCAGGCTGTGTGGGCATGTTATCTGCACGTCCTGACATGTTTGGCTGTATAAAGAGTGGTACAAAGTAAGCAGCCTGTGCCGTTATAAATCTGCACAGGTGCAATAAATAGTAGTAGCGAAACATGATATGTAAATTTCTTTTACCGCATGGATCCAGACCTGTCAGTGGCTGTTTGACGAAATTATGCTAAATCATATATTTAGTTACATTTGCTTTATACCGACTTGATGATGTAGACTTACCTTTTTATTGCCAAGTGAAAATGATTCAATGATGACCAATCTGTATGTGTATGGCCAGGTGTTCGTGACGTACTGTTTAGAAGAAAGCCTGAGGTTTTATGACATTTACATAATCTTTGTTTTTAATGGAAAGTAAATCTGCTGTTACCGTGTAAGATAAAACGTTGTAGTCACAAGGTGACATACTGTACATCCATGTTTATTATGCCCCATCTTAGAGAAGCAAAAACATGAATCGTGTCTGTGTTTGCTCAGCCTATCACATACCTGCCCTTCACCTGCAGTAGGGGGTGGAGATGCTGCATGGTATGTCAGTGTAAATCTTTAGCATATCACAAAACACACACACACACACAAACACACACACAACCCCTTCTGATGAGTTGCTTCTTTTGAAGTTCTCAGTTTACTTTGTCTTTGGCCTTTTGGATAACCTCTAAACCTCCGTAACACAGGCAGAAGGTTACTCTAGTTCAGGTTCATTTCATCTTTGGAAGAACGGACTTAATATATGTATTTTTACCTGACTATACTTGTAAAAATATAGTATTTAAAAAAGGGGGACACTTGACATGACAAACAAAGAAAGATAAGCACATTCAGTTAAAGCAATAACATGGACACATTAGATTCAATTAAAGCATTAAGATGGGATTTAAAAAGTATAATGCATATGTGGTATAGGGCATATGCATATTAATAACATTGTTAATCAGACTGTATAGTCTATGGGAAGATATCAAATATCCTTAGTGCTCAGTTGATCAATGGCAAACTAATTTCACTCTCAGAGTACAGACTTGTGGTTCCTGGAGTTTCTTAATAATAATGGATTGGATTTATATAGCACTTTTCGGGCCCTCAAAGCGCTTTACAATTCCACTATTCATTCACTCTCACATTCACACACTGGTGGAGGCAGCTACAGTTGTAGCCACAGCTGCCCTGGGGCAGACTGACAGAAGCGAGGCTGCCATATCGCGCCATCGGCCCCTCTGGCCAACACCAGTAGGCGGCAGGTGAAGTGTGTCGCCCAAGGACACAATGACCGAGACCGTCCGAGCCGGGGCTCGAACCGGCAACCTTCCGGTTACAACTCTTTGAGCCACGATCGCCCCAGAACCAGCCAATCACAGACTTGGATGCAAAAAAATCTGATCGGCTGCTCTGGTCTCCAATCAGCTCGAAATGACGAAATGCAATATCCCAGAATGCATGTTGTCCAAAACTCAAACGAGGCAGTTGCGGAGGAACACAGAGGGGCGGAGTTTGAAATATTACTCTTTCTGGGTCACAAAATAAACTTTTAAGATATTTTCATGTGAGAATGTTTCTGTGTAAACTTCAAATATCTGCTCGATTCATCAAGACATCACATATTTGCATAAGTGCTCTGACGTTTTCGGAGATGCCTGTTACCCACCAGCTGACCGCATAGCTGGACTGGCCATTGGGCATACCGGACATTTGCCCGGTGGGCCGATGATGATTTTTCATTTTTATGTTTGTTTGTTTGTTAGTTTTTGTAACAATATAAACAATGAAAGGTGGTGGATTAGCCAATTGGTCATGATCAACTCTGGGCTGGACCAATTACAATACATCCGTATTGAGGGGAAAAGGAACGCGATTCGTCCCGGACTTCAGCTACAATGAAAGAATAAAGTTACGTTGAAACCAAGCACACCATTGTTTTTCTTGTGACATTACCAATAAGTCTGATGTGTCACATGACCCTCTTCCTATTGAAAAAACAAAAGTTGTATCCAAGATGGCCGACTTCTAAATGGCCACCATGGTCACCACCCATCTTGAGGAGTTTGCCCCCTCACATATACTAATGTGCCACAAACAGGACTTTAATATCACCAACCATTCCCATGTTATTACGGTGTATCCATATAAATGGCCCACCCTGTATAATAAGTATATAATAAAAATATATCATACACAACATGATATAGCAAGAAAATGTGGATTTTGTTCAAAGGGTTAATAAACATCTCCGTTCCAAAAAACAGAATTTTCTGGCTATCTTTTTGATGGGTTAAGACTATGATCAAAACTTTGTTCTCTCCCATACTTTGTTTTTGTCCTGTTTGTGGTCTCTCTATTCTGTCCTTTCTCTGTCTTCGCTATCCACTCAGCCTCCAACCAGTCACATCAGATGGCTGCCCCTCTCTGAGCCTGGTTCTGTACTCTCTTCCTGTTATAAGGGAGTTCTTCATGCCCAGTATTTCCAAGTGCTTCTTGTATAATTGCTGACAATGTCCCTATAATAATGTACGGTCCTTACATCACTATGTGTTAAAAATGTACAATTTTTACTAGTCATATAATACAATGGCATCTGGCTAAAGACAGTGAGCAAAATGCTAATGCTGAAGCTTCCTATTAGGGATTAATAATCCAATCAGTCACATCACAATACCTAAAACCTGATCTTTCAGTTACAGTCTATGTAGTAAAGCCTTTCCTAATGAGTAACCCTGTGAGCCAGTAGTTCAGGTTGCAGATCCTGCCCTGATTTAAGGCCCGATGCCACAAGTGTGAATGTCCCCTGTAATAGAGTGAATTGTTGCCCCCCAGTGGTAAAATACAGAAGTGCCTGTTACAGGTCTAGTTCTTGGTTGACCAATATATAACAACAAAAAAGAGTAGTTTTCTGCACCGCTAAGAAACAACAAGTTAGTGTGTGATGTCCTGCTGTTCAATAAAGGCAATAAAGGCACCTATCCACGTCCTTCTGTCCTGATCCTTCCTGACGGACAGGAAGCAGCATGTGAGGCTGGGGAAGAATGTCTCGGACTCCCGGACCATCAGCACCGGCTCCCCTCAGGGCTGTGTTCTTTCTCCTCTGCTCTTCTCCCTGTACACCAACTGCTGCACCTCCACCCACCAGTCTGTCAAGCTAATCAAGTTTGCAGATGACACCACCGTTATTGGACTCATCTCGGACGGGGACGAGTCTGCCTACAGGAGGGAGGTTGAACGTCTGGTGTCCTGGTGCAGCCACAACAACCTGGTGCTGAATGCCCAGAAGACAGTGGAGATTATTGTGGACTTCAGGAAGCACACAGCCCCACTCCCCCCCATCATCCTGACTGACACCCCCATCACCTCTGTGGACTCATTCCGCTTCCTGGGTACCACCATCACCCAGGACCTGAAGTGGGAGCCCACCATCACCTCCGTCATCAAGAAAGCCCAGCAGAGGATGTACTTCCTGAGGCAGCTGAAGAAATTCAACCTGCCAACACGGACGATGATGCAATTCTACACTGCAATCATCGAGTCCATCCTCACCTCCTCCATCACCGTGTGGTACGCTGGAGCCACTATCAGGGACAAACAGAGACTGCAGCGTGTTGTGCGCTCTGCTGAGAAGGTGATTGGCTGCAGACTCCCATCTCTGCAGGACCTGTACACCTCCAGGACACTGCGGCGTGCAGCCCGGATCTCAGCTGACCCTTCTCACCCTGGACACAGTCTGTTTGACCTGCTCCCCTCAGGCAGGAGGCTCCGGTCCATTCGCACCAGAACCTCTCGCCACAAGAACAGTTTCTTCCCCTCTGCTGTTGGACACATGAACAATAACCACATGACTGTCCCCGCCACTAACACATGACCCTACGCTGTGTCACTGCATCATTTCATGTCTGGCACTGATCACCACCTGCACTCATGTATATATCTTTCTACGTAGCACTCATAATTCTTATTCTCATGTATATATGTTTGGCACTGATCACCACCTGCACTCATGTATATATCTTTCTACGTAGCACTCATAATTCTTATTCTCATGTATATATCTCATGTATATCTCATGCACATATCTTTCTTTCTACATAGCACTTTAATTCTTATTGTCTGCACTGAAGCACCGCAGCAATTTCCTAATGTTGTAAACCTCAACATCTGGCAATAAACCCATTCTGATTCTTTTAAGAGCCTAATCCAGAATATCACAACTGGCGGCGAGGATTCTAAAGATTTCCACAGCGTGACAGAGGCTGTAGGAGGGTTGTGTTCACATGTAAAGAAAAAGACAAATCAAGACGTTTTCTTCACGGCTGCAGCGGAACAGCTTTTGGTGAGCTAACATGGCGATGCATGTGGGTCGTGTTGAAGAGTATAATGAATCGAAGGAAGATTTTGAGTCATATTTGGAGCGGTTGGAGCAATGGATGTTGGCAAATGATGTTTCCGATGAGAAGAAAGTGTGCACGTTTCTCTCTGTGATCGGAGCAGATACATACAGGCTGCTAAAGAATCTTGTGTCTCCGAGGGTACCGAGTACCATGGGATATGCAGCGCTGACTGGGGCGTTAAGTGCGCATTATAAGCCGACTCCAGTGGTGATAGCTGAGCGTTTTCGTTTTCAGAAACGTAACCAGAAAGAAGGGGAGGCAGTTTCTGACTATGTTGTCGCCCTGAGGCAGTTGTCAGCCACATGTGATTTTGGACAATATTTGGATGAGGCCCTTTGTTAGTGGGCTGCGTTCTGATGCTGTGCAGCGCAAGCTACTATCGGAAAAGGATCTTACATTTCCACGTGCATGTGAGATTGCCGTATCCATGGAACTCGCTTCGAAAAATACGATGGAGTTCTCAGGACGCCAGGACCCTCACCACGTAAATGCCTTGACAAATGCTCCAAATTTTTTCAACAAAGGATGGAAAGGACAGAACAGGCAAGAGGGCAATAACAAGCCAAAGAACTGGAAGGGACCTAAAAAAGACACAGGAATGAAGCAACCATGTTATCGTTGTGGTGGAAAGCATTCAGCACGTGAGTGCAAATTTAAGAGCGAAAAGTGTCATGTTTGTGCAAAAATAGGACACATTGCACGTGCTTGCAGGAATAAAAAATTCAGTCAGCAAACTCAGTATTTGGAAACTGAGGATGAATGCTCAAGTAGGAATGATGAAGCTGAACTTTTTGGAGTTTATTCAATGTACTCCATCACCTCCAGTGAGAAGGGATACACAGTGGATGTTGCGCTTGGGAGCAAGAACACCACCATGCTGCTGGATACAGGATCAGCAGTGTCGGTAGTATCAGACAAGTATTATCAGATACATCTCACTCATTTCCCTATAAAACCAGCCAGTGGGCTAAAGCTCAAGTCCTACTCAGGCCAACACATTGCTGTGCGTGGATATATTATGTTACCAGTACAGTATGGGACTCAAAACATCACCCTACCACTGATCGTTGTTCAGGGAGACAGACCAGCTCTGATTGGACGAAACTGGTTAAAGAAACTACAGCTGAACTGGAAACAGATTTTCACAGTACACAAGGTACTGGTGCAGAAAGAAGCAAAGCCAGGAGTACTAGAAGTGATTCAGCGCCATCAGGCAGTGTTTTCGGATGACCAAGGCTGCATAAAGGGATTTAAAGCTAGAATCCACACTAAACCAAACACTGCACCAATTTTCTGTAAAGCTCGCCCAGTTCCTTATGCACTAAAAGAAGCTGTGGAAAAGGAGCTGGACAGATTGGAAAAGGTGAAGGTTATTTCAAAGGTTGAGAAAAGTGAGTGGGCATCCCCTATTGTTACTGTGCCAAAGGCAGACAAAACAATTAGGATATGTGGTGACTACAAAGTCAGTGTCAACCAGTGTGTTGAAGAGGAAAGATATCCACTTCCAAATACTGAAGATTTGTTTGCCACTTTAGCTGGAGGAACATCCTTCAGTAAACTTGACCTTTCTCATGCCTATCAGCAGCTACAGTTGGATGAAGAATCAGAGAAGTATCTGGTCATCAACACACACAAAGGTCTCTATAAGTACAATCGCCTCAGCTATGGTGTTTCCAGTGCTCCGGCTCTTTTCCAGTCTGTGATGGATCAAATCCTTCAGGGGATGGAGCATGTGACCTGCTTTTTGGATGACATCCTCATCACTGCTTCATCTGAAAGGGATCATTTGAAGAGGTTGGAGGAAGTACTCACACGTCTGGAGAAGCATGGTGTCAGAGTGAAGCTTTCCAAGTGCCACTTTCTTCAGAGCAGTGTGGAGTACCTGGGACATCGTATTGACAGGGATGGTCTGCATCCTTTAGAGGAAAAGGTAGCAGCCATAGCAAATGCACCAGAACCAACAAACGTCACTGAACTGAAGTCCTTTCTTGGTCTTCTAAATTACTACAGTCGATTTTTTGAAAATCCATCCACCATTCTTCAGCCTTTGCATAACCTGTTGAGAAAAGATGCTAAATGGATTTGGACCATGGAATGTGCAAAAGCATTCAGGGATGCAAAAAGTCTACTGCTGCAGAACAAAGTGTTGGTCCACTACAGCACAAATCTGCCATTGAAGTTAGCCTGCGATGCATCACCTTATGGATTGGGCGCAGTCATCTCTCATGTCATGGAAAACGGAGAGGAAAGGCCTGTGGCTTTCGCATCAAGAACATTAACTGAAGCTGAGCGAAAGTATGCCCAGATAGAAAAAGAGGCCCTTGCCATAATTTTTGGAGTAAAGAAATTCCATAAATATCTGTATGGAAGGAAATTCACCCTCATAACAGATCATAAGCCACTGCTGGCTATACTAGGGCCAAAGTCAGCTGTCCCAACACTCGCTGCACTAAGAATGCAACGCTGGGCTCTTATTCTAATGGCATACAATTATGACATTGAATATAGAAGATCAGCTGAACATGCTAATGCAGATGCATTGTCACGTCTACCTCGGAATACGCCAGACAACATTGCCGCTGAGGGAAGTATCTTCTATTTCTCACATGTGGAAGAGCTACCAATAGTAGCTAAAGACATTGAGAGAGCAACCATGAAGGATCCAATCCTCAGCAAGGTCTGGAGCTACACCATGAATGGGTGGCCAAGTTATATGCAAGACGAATCACTTAAGCCTTACTTTACACGCAGACACGAGCTGTCAGCAGAACAAGGATGTGTTCTTTGGGGACAACGGGTCATCATTCCACCGGTTTACCAACAGAAAGTGCTGGAAGACCTGCATCATGAACATCCAGGTATCTGTCGTATGAAAGCACTCGCTCGCAGTTACCTGTGGTGGCCAGGCTGTGATGGTGATATACAAGAACTGGTTCAAAGCTGCTCAGTCTGTCAGGCTGTACAGAAGTCACCACCCGTTGCACCACTCCATCCGTGGAAGTGGCCTGAGAGAGTTTGGCAACGGATTCACATTGATTTCGCTGAAAAAGGCAAGCAGTACTTTTTAGTTGTCATTGACAGTCATTCAAAATGGTTGGAAGTGTTCCCTATGCCATCCATTACCTCACACAACACCATTGAGGTTTTGAGAGGGTTATTTGCTTCATATGGACTTCCAGAAGAGCTTGTTTCAGACAATGGACCTCAACTTGTGTCAAAGGAATTCAATCAGTTTCTGGAGTTAAATGGGATCAGACACACAGCTGTTCCTGCCTATCATCCTGCATCAAACGGGGCAGCAGAGAGGTCAGTACAAATCCTGAAACGATCCCTGATGAAAAATGTGCTGGAAGCAGATGGTAAGGCCACATTGCCACTCAGTCATCGTTTGGCAAACTTCCTTATCATGTATCGCAGTACACCGCACACTGTAACGGGTCGTACACCAGCAGAGTTGTTCCTGAAACGTCAGATCCGGACTCGCTTCAGCCTGCTGAAACCTGAACTAAGCAGACACATTGAACAGAAACAGTCTGAGCAGAAGCGACACCATGATTACAAAACTCAACCTGTTCGTGTTTTTTCGGAGGGAGACGCTGTGCGTATCCGAAACTTCAGGGGGGGGGGAAACAAAATGGACTCAGGGAACAGTTCTGAAGAAAATGGGAAGTGTTACTTACCTGATACAAGAGGGACAGAGAACACGCACAATACATGTGGATCACCTGTTACCATGGAGACAGACTGTGGAAAAAACCCCAGTTATATTTTCACCGGTTTCAGAGGGACGGCCAGAAGTGATTATGGACAGTGTTGTTCCAGAGATACCACCAAGTCCACCTGGGATTTTAACATCACACTCCTTACCTCCTGAACCACCTAAACAGACAACCGATGAACCACCAGTATCCAACCCAGAAACCACCCAAAGCCCATCTGTGGAACGCAGATACCCAGAGAGACGCAGAGTTCCCCCAAAGAGACTGAATCTTTGAAAATGTAGAGTTATGTTTTAGTTATTTACTGCCAGTTATTTTAGAAGTGAAGAGTTAATAATGGAAGTAATGGCTACATTTGTTCATTGTTCGTAAGGGCCACAGAATATTTCTTTTTGGTGGGGGCAGTGAAATACATTCTTTAAAGGGTTGCTTACTTCAATTACAAATCTAAAAGGGGAGGAATGTAATAGAGTGAATTGTTGCCCCCCAGTGGTAAAATACAGAAGTGCCTGTTACAGGGCTAGTTCTTGGTTGACCAATATATAACAACAAAAAAGGGTAGTTTTCTGCACCGCTAAGAAACAACAAGTTAGTGTGTGATGTCCTGCTGTTCAATAAAGGCACCTATCCACGTCCTTCTGTCCTGATCCTTTTAAGAGCCTAATCCAGAATATCACATCCCCATTATCCGAATATGTACACAGCAAATCCAGCATGTCCAAATTAACACTGTCGGATTTGATTTCAACACTATTAAAGTGTCTATATGGGTCCACACCAGAGAGTGTTAATTTAACTCTTTTTGGAGAGTTGGTACGTTAACTCTGATTTAGTGTTAAACACCAAATCTGTCTGGAGTTGATAATTTAACACTTGGTGTTAAGAGTTTATATATTAACTCTCAAAGAGTATTTTAGTTTAACTACGTAAGAGTTATCTCCTAATTAATTCTAAAAAGCGGGAATTTTACTGTTCTGAACTTCTAGAAATTTCTTTTGGAAATAAACATTTACTAAAAAGATGCAATGGTTTTTGAAAAACATTTATTCTGAACTGTGCACCACAATTTCAAAACATTTTCTGAAAGATGTAACAGTATACATGTTCTCACTTTCATTAGAATTTTGTTTATCAAAAGGTCTGACATGGTAAATGCAAATAACAGCATTCTCATCACTTATTTCTTCAATACAATATGCATGTCCTTCATTCATCCCTTTGTGGAACTTCAACGCACTTCTGCTCTCCCCCATATTCCATCTTCACAAGCATATCCTGTGTGGAGATTGAATAAAAATTAGTTGACACTAATTAATGGCACAAATAATCCAGTAAACAATTGCAGCCCAGTAAAAAAAAAAGGAATCCTCTTTGAGCCATTACTTGTGTAAAGTATTTTCCCAAAAGACAAAGACACAGGCAACAGGTAATACTGAACTAAATGTAAAACCTCAACCTGGGGCGATCGTGGCTCAAGAGTTGGGCGTTCGCCTTGTAATCGGAAGGTTGCCGGTTCGAGCCCCGGCTTGGACAGTCTCGGTCGTTGTGTCCTTGGGCAAGACACTTCACCCGTTGCCTACTGGTGGTGGTCAGAGGGCCCGGTGGCGCCAGTGTCCGGCAGCCTCGCCTCTGTCAGTGCGCCCCAGGGTGGCTGTGGCTACAATGTAGCTTGCCATCACCAGTGTGTGAATGGGTGGATGACAGGTTGTGTAAAGCGCTTTGGGGTCCTTAGGGACTAGAAAAGCGCTATACAAATACAGGCCATTTACCATTTTCATTTTTACCTAAACCGTGTGCACAAAACTCTGGAGGGATCTAAATGCTAACGTAGAATCCAGTCAGGACGCCTGCTACTGCTGTTTGCTCGCTTTTTTATGGGCGATCGTTTTCAGGCTTCAAGTAGCACCATTATACCAACATTTCACATTCTAGACATTGTTTTAGGTGTATTTGACCAAAAGTTTGACTGAAAATTCACATGCAAGCTTTTTTTCAAGGCTGTGGTATTTGCCCGCAAACAATACCTTTCAGCTAGCTAAAACAGAATATTATGCTATCAGCGAGCAACATGGCTAATGCCTTTCACACAGCTTTGTCTCAACTCCAAAGAGCCACAGAAGTAAAAGCTGATAATAATAATTGAAACAATCTTTGAAAAAAATGACTTACCAAGCATGGCAAACAACTCAAATACAGTGGGGCAAAAAAGTATTTAGTCAGCCACCGATTGTGCAAGTTCCCCCTCCTAAAATGATGACAGAGGTCAGTAATTTGCACCAGAGGTACACTTCAACTGTGAGAGACAGAATGTGAAAAAAAAAAATCCATGAATCCACATGGTAGGATTTGTAAAGAATTTATTCGTAAATCAGGGTGGAAAATAAGTATTTGGTCAATAACAAAAATACAACTCAATACTTTGTAACATAACCTTTGTTGGCAATAACAGAGGTCAAACGTTTATAGGGTTGCCAACCGTCCCTTAAAATACGGAATCGTCCCGTATTTAGAAACAAAAGTACACGTCCCGTATTGAGCTAATAAGGGACGCACTTTGTCCCGTAATACAGTGAGAATCAAAAGTAGTCTATAACTTTTAATGGAATTAACGCTTTGTTTGAAAACATAATTCCCAGCCCCTCTCCTGCTTTGTGACCAATGAGCTGACAGCACACTTATGACAATTCGAGTATGACAATTCAGATTACCGCTCATCTCATTGGTCGAGGAAAGGTCGCTTGCGGAGAAAATACCGGAAGACAACAGATGACCACAACAAGAAGCATGGCCAACAGGGGAACAAACGCCGACTCTGCGGTGCAAGTCTCGGATGACAGTACACCTAAAGCTGGGCAGACACTGTGCGATTTTTTTCAGTCACGTTATTCAGCTCCTGCTCAAACTGCACGATTGACTCGCAGAGGTTAGAAGTTGGTAGGTCACGATGCAGGTCTCACACTATACGGCCCGATGCTCTGATGCGACCTGAGTGCTCACACTGTGCCTCCATAACATGAAGGTTATAACAGAAAATCTGTCGCTCGCTCTCTCTGTCTTTCACTCACACAGACACACCACCACCACCATCAACTTTGCTAAATTGCTAATGAAAAACATTGATCAGGCAGCTGTGATTGAGCAGCAATGTAAATCCAACTATTTTCACAGTTGTTGTGGTCGTGATAATTTTGTGATGCCACATCGAAAAGGCTCGGATGAGCTTTCCAAAGTTCTACAAGTTGTGCCTCCATCGCTTGTGTCCAGATCACACGCTGCACAGCCGTGCTGCTCCGTCTTTTTCACCAACGTTTACGTTTGCGCGCGATCATCAATCGCTCGTGAGGGTGTCACCACAGGCGCTCAGCCTGTGGTGACACCCTCACGAGCGATTGATGATCGGGAGCTGGTCGTGAGGTGTTAATCACTTCTCGTTACCCCACGTATACTACACGACGCACGATGAAGGCCAAAATCGGTCCGATCACTCAAAAATCGGCTCAAAATGGGCCAAAAATCGCACAATCAACTTCAAGTCAAATGGTTAAAAAAATAATTTCACACACAAAAAAGAGCTAGAAAATTCACCACACTGGGAAGGGTGAAGACAACTGGGTCGCCCGGCCCTGGCCACGAGGTGTCCCTTATTTATTTTTCAGGGAGTTGGCAACCCTAAACGTTTACTATAGGTCTTTACCAGGTTTGCACACACAGTAGCTGGTATTTTGGCCCATTCCTCCATGCAGATCTTCTCGAGAGCAGTGATGTTTTGGGGCTGTCGCCGAGCAACACGGACTTTCAAGAGATTATCAGTGGTCTTGTATGTCTTCCATTTTCTGATGATTGCTCCCACAGTTGATTTTTTCACACCGAGCTGCTTGCCTATTGTAGATTCACTCTTCCCAGTCTGGTGCAGGTCTACAATACTTTTCCTGGTGTCCTTCGAAAGCTCTTTGGTCTTGGCCATGGCGGAGTTTGGAGTCTGACTGTTTGAGGCTGTGGACAGGTGTCTTTTATACAGATGATGAGTTCAAACAGGTGCCATTCATACAGGTAACGAGTGGGGGACAGAAAAGCTTCTTACAGAAGACGCTACAGGTCTGTGAGAGCCAGAGATTTTCCTTGTTTGAGGTGACCAAATACTTATTTTCCACCCTGATTTACCAATAAATTCTTTACAAATCCTACCATGTGGATTCATGGATTTTTTTTTCACATTCTGTCTCTCACAGTTGAAGTGTACCTCTGGTGCAAATTACTGACCTCTGTCATCATTTTAGGTGGGGGAACTTGCACAATCGGTGGCTGACTAAATACTTTTTTGCCCCACTGTATGTAGAGCAAAATGTTCTGAAACGGCTTCACTTCAGCTTCGATTGGAGCCGTGCTGGGGGCGGAGTCTGTGAATTTACTCTGTTGGTGTCATAGCCCCTGTAGGAGTTCAGAGTTAAGAGGTCAAGAGTTAATGTTTCCATTGTAACACCTCCAGATTTGACAGAGAAACACTCATTTTTAACACTCGATTTAACTACTATCATTTTACACCTCAGAGTTACATTAAAAGAATGTGACTCTGCTTAGAGTAAAATTAACTCTACTTTTGCAAGAAGACTATTAACACCAAAACATTTAACACTTTTGAATTTGCTGTGTATGAAACAATTTGACCAATTTTTAAGTCCTGGGAAGGTTGCCATGTAACAATACATCCAATTTTTTTTTATTACTTAGTTTTTAATAAAGGTTTTACATATTTTTTACAACAGAAAAGGAAAACAACAAACAACCAAAAACAACAATAACAAAACAAGCAGTCGACTGAAAAGCACAGCTTTTTCCCACAAAGCAATTCTGGCAGTGAGAACATGACTTTGTATTCATGAACTGACAGCACATCTACAGATGTAAGAGCAGCCTAGGAGAGGCATGCAGAAGTTTATATAGATGTGAGTAGGCACAAACAGGAGAAAGAAAAAATTTATTAATTTAAAAAAATTTCGGATAGATTTCAACCACTTGTCCCATCTTGTGGTATAAATATTAGCTTGCAACCTTAACAAAAAGGTAAGTTTTTCCATTTTATGAATCTCCTCAACAACGCTCAACCAGTCCAGAACAGGGGGGTCAGTACAGAGCCACTTACGAGTAATTTCTAAATAAAATGTTATGACAGGCCGTTGTTTTGATTTAAAGCCTATAGTTTGTTCTATCTTTGATATAACATCTTCCCAAAATTTAGAACGTTTTCGACACGACCAGAATATGTGGGTATGGTTTGCAACAGTTTCCCCAGCATGAAGAATTTCCCCGTGTTTGTTGTTTTGGTGTTATGAAAAATCGTACCACGTTTTTCCAACTAAATTCTCGCCAGTATGCAGAGGATGAGTTTGAAATAGCAGTCTCACACATATTGTCCCATCGCTCAGAAGTTATAACTGAGGACAACTCTCTCTCCCATCTTCCCTTTATATAATCTGTTGAAGTTCCCCTTCTTTTTAATATGCCCTGGTAGAGTTTAGAGATAACTGACTTACATCCCTTAAAGTATGTTTGTGAAATCAGATTAATTATTTCATTGGGTTGTGTATTAATTTCTTTAGTCACGTAATTGTAGGTATCTGAAAAAATCATTTTTTCCTAGCTCATATTTTTCTTGTAATGTTTGAAAACTTTGCAGGCCTTTCTTATCCAGTATTTTACAGTATACATTAATGCCTTTATGCGACCAGTTCTTAAATTGTAAATCCAATTGGTTTGGTTTAAACTCAGAGTCATAAGCCACCCACTTAAGTACTTGAATGTGGTTCCTTAGATTTAGTTCTTTCACTAACTCAAACCAGATAAGCAATGTAAAAGATGCGAAAGGGTTCAGTTCTTTCTGGTGGGCTGTTGCCAGCTTCTGATCACCTATCAAGGCTTGTATTGGAATGACCCCACACATATTCTCAATGTCGTTCCGTCGGGCCCCATAAGTGTCATCACACCATTGTATAATTATTTTGAGTTGAGCGGCAAGGTAGTAATCTCTGAGACTTGGGAGGGAGAAGCCGCCTTTATCTTTATGGAATAATAATGTGCTATATTTAATTCTAGGTTTCCGCCCCCTCCAAATAAATCGAGATATTTGTTTGTCCCAGTCATGGAACTGAGATTTGGGGATTTTGATAGGCAGAGACATAAACAGATACAGTAGTCTGGGTAGGACTGACATTTTAATGACCTCCATTCTTGCACTAAAATCAAAAACAAGTGTTGACCATTGAGTGAGGTCCTCTTTAATCTTTTGGTTCACGGGCTCAAAGTTTTTTTTATACAAGCCATCTAACGATTTAGTCAGCCATACTGCTAAATATCTAATTGCTTTCAGAGACCAATCAACAGAAATTTTTTTTTGACCTCACTCAACGGGCTATAGTTAAAACTTCAAATTTGTGTTTTTCCTATGTTGAGTTTGTAACCAGAATACATCCCAAACCTTCCCAGCAAATCTAAAAGGGTCCGGATGGACTGGTCTGGATTCGACAAGTACAAGAGGACATCATCAGCATATAGTGCTATTTTATGTTCTCTTGAATTAACCACGACCCCATGAATACTATTATTTTCTCTTATTGCCTGTGCTAAAGGTTCAATGTAAAGAGCGAAAAGAGTCGGAGACAAGGGACAACCTTGGCGAGTAGATCTTTCCAACTTTATACGGTCCGTGACTCGTCCATTTATCTTGACTCTCGCGGTAGGCATTGAATATAATGTCTTAATACTGTTAATGGAGTTTTCAGCAAAACCAAATCTTTCTAGGACCAAAATCAAATACGTCCAGCTAACGCAATCAAAGGCCTTTTCGGGATCCAGACTTTTTAGTACCGCTTTATGATTACTTCCTCTTACATTATTGATTATGTGGAGAGAGGGTCTTATGTTGTCTTGGGTTTGCCGGCCCCCAACAAATCCAGTTTGATCTTCATCAATCAAATCTGGGATGAACGAGTTTAGCCTATTAGATATAATTGAGGCGTAAAGCTTATAATGTTGGTTTAGGACTGATATCGGCCTATATGAGCTGCACAGCATTTTGTTCTTACCGTCTTTAGCTATAATTGTTATGATTGCCTCAGACCATGATGGGGGTGGGGCGGGGGGGTGGACATATTCTCTAATGTCCAGTTCATTGACCTTAGCAAAACTGGAAGCACCTCCACCTCAAATGCTTTATACCACTCAGCCGGCAGGCCATCTGTACCTGGTGTTTTGTTATTTTTTCGTTTCTTTAAGGCCATTTCCAATTCTTCTTCTGAATCTGTTTGGTTAGGCATTCATTTTGACACTCACCAATTGATGGCAAATCTAATGAGTTAAGAAACATTTTTATATCTTCTGTATTGGCTTGTGCAGGTTGTGTGTATAACATTTTGTAATAGGTTTGGAATGCCAAGTCAATGTTGTCAGCTTGAAAGGTCTTCTTACCCTCAAATCACCCTCACCATCAAATAATGTGTACAATGCACAGCCAACTTATGGAACAAAGCAATACTTCACACAGATCAACTGGACCTGGCCTCTTGTAACTTTACATTTGGCTTGGAAACTTTCATCATACCTTTAGAAAATTGGAAAAAATATTCTCAAACTACAAAATTGAGAAAACATGGGATTGTCAAAATTATTTCCTTCGGGATTAATAAAGGATTCTGATTCTGATTTCGATTTATACCCGATATATAATTTAAGTCTATGAGGGTTTGGAGGTTAGAGCTTTTAAAGTGGGCATTGGGCCTAAATCGTTTCAAAGGTGTTGTCTGTTTTTTGTGAGGTTTCAGTTCAGCTCAGTTTTATTTACATAGAGCACAGATCGCCTATGAATAACATTTAGTAGGGACAAAAAAAATCTTGGATCCCCTGTGGCCCCTCCACAATGACAGGCAAACGGCAGGTCAGCATGTCTCGTGGTAGCTCTGCTACCACTGCTGTCTGGTCTTGTGTGAATAAGAAACACACTGTACAGTGACACATGTAGATTCTGTGTGTCAGCATACACATAATGTGGAGGAGGTGGAGGGACTGAGTGATTTTCACAGCAGATTTTTCCATTTGTTAAAAATTAGATTTAAAAATATAGACCTTCCATTACAACTTGTGACATGAAGGTGAAAACACTTGACATGAATTTTCACCCACAGAAGAGCCAGTGGGCTATGGCCTCATAGAAAAGTTTGCTGAACTCAATCATTAATCTGTGATAGTGTTGCTGATGGTCCCTTATCCAAAACCTCCAGCTGTGTTTTCACAGCTGGCAGATAGAAAGCACAGAAACACGTTCTTGGCAGTCAAACACTTCTGGACTTCTGAACTGTTTAAGATAACTTGTTTTCAAAGGTTAAAGCCATTACCCCGCTGACCAATGCTGCCCATGTTGGCACTTAGCTTTCTTTTAGAAGAATTATTAAATGGCCAGGTCAGCATACTCATACTCACTCACAGAAACCTTCCTTCATTATTCCACTTGGTTTGCAGTGCCCCCTGCTGTTAGAAGGCCACATTTCAAATAAAAGAAAACAGACCTTTTTCATCCAAAGCTCTATAATTACATAGGTGTCTTGCAATGTAAAGTCAGGGTGGTCTGGCTTATTTACAGTTTGCTTTCTTTTAAACGTTTGGCAGGCTAGACATGCCATTTAGGTTTGCTGTGTTTTCTGTAATCTGTAATGTTGAGGAATAAACACCTGGTTGATCTGCACCTCATCTATGTCTCAAGCCTCCTGCTTTATTCCTGCTGTTAATGGCCAGTCCAACAGAGATGAGATTCACGTGGTCTAATTAAGAGTGTCTTTGTTTCTGTAACAGGAGTAAAACAGGAAATAGCACAGAAGCTTAGTTAACAGGCCAAAGCCGTTGGTGAGGTTCCCTAACTGCCAATTTATTAAAACCTAGTTTAAAACCTCAAGTATTCCATTAGTGGGCACAACAAAGTACACGGCAAACTAAAACACAATACTAAATAAAGAAAGATGTAAAGAAAAATTATATTGCTTACATTACTTGCAAGAGTGTACACCCATTATGCAAACTGTGCACTTGACCGACAGAACCTGCAGCATTGGAAATGGACAGGATTAAAACCACACTGATAAAAATGACTAAGAAATAATTCTAAAAATGGAGGCTAAATACTGAATAAATGATCCTTAACACACTTAACATACTTAATCCTTACTTAACACACTGTTTGCTGCTACAACTACACATGTTTCTTTTCCAACTATTTATTTATGAGTGACTTATGTATGTATGTATGTATATATATGTATATATTGTACTATTCTTAGTTAGTGTATTGTCTGTCTTGTCTTAATGTTGGTTTAAAATGGAGCACTGTAACAAAAAATAATTTCCCCCAGGGATCAATAAAGTATTCTGATTCTGATTCTGATTTCATGGTATAGAAAAGGTCGGTACTGGCTTAGTGTTAGAAGGGTTTAATAAATATACATGGTAATAGCACTCAATGTAAAGGTGCATTAATTTAACGTACAAATTATTCATTTATGATTAATAAATAAGGCAAAAGGTTAAAGGTAACATGCTCTTTTCTATTTACTAATGGTATTTTTTATTCTGTATATGTTGTAGCTCTCACGGTGTGTTCACGTACAAAGCTGTTTCATAAAAGGATTGTGAACCATCGGCTTTAGAGACCATCTTTTATACCGGGGATGCTACAGATTCATGCTGATTAGGAGCTGGGTGAGAGGACTGTTAGTCATTTTCTATTGTGAAAGACAAAAGAATTCAAACTTTATTACAGGACTTGAACCCCATGTAAGTTCTCCCCAGCAGTAGTAAATGAACAACTTTTATGAAAACACTTAAAGTTACTCACCAACACACAAAACATTCATCTTTGCTAAATTAGGCTAAATTACAAGCACCGAATTATACTAAAACAGCCGTTTGGGAGCTTTAAGATTTGGCTCTTTTGTGGGAGCTGAAACTTTGAAAAGAGCTCAAACAGGCTGCTGAGAAACTGCTTCATTGGTTTCTATGCGTTTGTCAAAGCAAAAAATAAAATCAAAGAAACTCATACCGTCTGAGAACACTTTCCCTCCTACCCTGGGGGTGGCACTGCCGCCGGGTTCAGAGTTCAGTCAGATAACAATTTCCGGCGAGTTAGCCGGAAGTTGGAGCAATGGCCGACGTGAGAATGGACGATGACCTGTTTGGTAGCATTGTGTTTGCAGAAGAAAGGTGGGTTTAGTGAATAGATGCTGCTTCCTGTAGCAGTCTGAAGCTCAGTTTCGTTGTTTCACAGGTTCCGAGATGAAGGCTACCGGGAAGGTTTTAAGAGGGGGACCCGCCGAGGGCTTCAGGACGGCCGCAGACACGGAGCTAATCACGGGGCCCGGCTGTCCTGCGAGGTGAGGACAGGACCCTTAACTGCGTGATTCAACGTGAACCTCCGGGTGCTCAGAGAGGTTTACTGTCTGTTGTCTCTGACAGATGTCCTTCTATTACGGCTTTGCAATCACGTGGAAATGTGTCCTCCAAAACAACATAGATGGCAAATCAAGGTAGGACCGCCTTAAACACGATCCTCCAGCCGTTCCCGTGCTGCTGTTCATCGCCACAGCTCAGCTAGTACAGGCGCTCTGCGTCTGTGAAACTCTGTGATCGCCATGTTAATCCCGAATAACACAGCACCGTGATGAAGTGCTAGTTACAGAGTGGACTGAAACCTGTTCAGGATCCGTGTATCGGGCTCTGTTGAGCAGGTGTAGTTACAGGAGATAGTTCGCATTGTTTCTCTCTGATGCTGCTGTGAGTGTTAGTGCTCTTTTTAATGCTCCGGAGGCAGTGTGGCAAATGTCAACGCTAGACTCAAATATCCCTAGAAAATACAAAATGCATTTTTTACAGGACAAATCCAAACCTACATGGCCCGATGTGACAAAACGATTCCTCCTAAGCTTAAAAGTAGGTTTTGCCAGTTTGCAATGAATCGTTTGCGGTATAACTGGCAGTGAGTCTGGCACGTTGCTGTGAAGGAGTTTCAGCCTAATCTTTGTAGAACTGTAGAATGAACAGCCTGTTTAAAGTCGTGACAAAGCATCTTAATCTGATTTAAGTCACATTTTGACTAGGCCACTCCAAAACCGTTCAGTGGTGGACTTGCTGCTGTGTTTGGCATTATTTGGCATTGTCCTTTAGGAGTTTCTGGTAGAGAACAGAGTTCAGGCCTCGATTTTTATCCAGGTCCTAAAGCAGCCCCAGCCTGCCACACTACCAACACCATGTTTGACTCGTGTTCTTTTTATGAAATGTAATCATCATTTACAAACTGCGTTTTGTATTTATTTTAAGCATTTACTGCTCCACTCCTTAGGAAAGAAGTTATTTGTTTCACCTGGTCATCACTCTTAGCTGCAGTGTGTGGAATTGTTACAGCTATGTCAATCCAACTTGTGTGCCATCAGAAAGCGTGTGAAAGCACTGGACGCCCTCCTTGGAATGATCCAAAGCTCTCCTCTTGATGATCCGCACTCTCCGAAGCTACAGGATGACATGGGCAAGCTTCGAGCTAAGTTCAGACAGGTACTTGATTTCTTGTTTTAATCGGAGCGGAATGAAGGTTTTTGTGGAGCCAGTGACATGATATGAAATCAGACTTTGCTACTGTCACTCACTGGTTTGTGGATGATCGTTTTAAAGCCTTGAGTCTGAGATTTTGGTTTTTCTCTATTTGGACAAAAAAATAGGTTTTTTTCTTCTTTTTTTTTTGAATCAGCTAGCTATTGGGCTTGCTAGCTAGCCTGGCTAGCTGCAGTTTGCTGAGCAGTTGCACTGTGCAGTAGGGCTGCTCGATTATGGCAAAAATGATAATCACGATTATTTTCACTGAAATTGAGATCTCGATTATTTGACGATATTTATTTAACCCTTACGACCTACTATAGAACCAAGTCCACCAGAGCTTATATTACTTTTTTACATGTTGTAGTGCCATTTGTGGGAGCATTTCAAGTTGCTATACAACTGATATAGCCCATATTTTAATAATATGTATGCATTAAGTCCATAGTAACTACATACATTGGGGCGACCGTGGCTCAGGGGGTTGGGACGCGTATCTGTAACCGGAAGGTCGCCGGTTCGATCCCCGGGCTCTCTGTCCTGGTCGTTGTGTCCTTGGGCAAGACACTTCACCTACCGCCTACTGGTGTTGGCCAGAGGGGCCGATGGCGCGACATGGCAGCCTCGCTTCTGTCAGTCTGCCCCAGGGCAGCTGTGGCTACGACTGTAGCTGCCCCCACCAGTGTGTGAATGTGAGAGTGAATGAATAGTGGTATTGTAAAGCGCTTTGGGTGCCTTGAAAAGCGCTATATCAATCCAATCCATTATTATTATTATTATTATTATTATTATTAATTGCAAAAAAAGTGCAATAAACTACAAAAAAATTGAAAATCGTTTTTGGTTTTGTTTACATATATTTCTACTTGGAGAAATTTAAGAGGTTTATCCCTCAAAACTTTAAATACAAAAAAGTTGCAAAAAATAGTTTACAACAACAGGAAATTTATTTTGAGTGCCTTCATAGTTTTATTTATTTTTATATACTGCAGGAAAAACAAAAAACAATCCTATGATGCAAATTTGCAAAGTAAACAGCATCAAAATAAACTACCGTATTTTCACGACCATAAGACGCACTGTACTAAAAGGCGCAGTCTCAGTTATGTGTGCCATTACTGTATTTAACACACACATAAGGCGCACTGGATTATAGGCGCATACAAGTACCGTATGCGTATTTAAAAATAAAGCGGGAGCAAACCTGAGTTCGGTACCTTACTCACATTTTTATTACCAGTAATCGTCATCATCAACAACACACAAGCATACAAGTGTGCGTATTTAAAAATAAAGCAGGAGCAAAACGAAGTTTGGTACTCACATTTTTATCATCAATCAAACCCATCGAAGTCCTCATCCTCTGTGCCTGAATTGAACAGCTGCGCTAAATCTCCATCAAACATGCCAGGTTCACTGTCTTCACCGTCAGAGTCACTTTCCGTGCCGTGCCTCGGAAATGATGCCGACTTTTGCGAAAGCTCGAACAACAGTGCCAGCAGACATGTTAGCCCAAGCATCTACAATCCATTGGCAAATTGTGGCGTAACTCGCCCGGCGTTGCCTTCCACTCTTGGTGAAACTGTGGTCTCCATCGGTCATCCATCGCTCCCAGGCCGCTCGCAGCCTTACTTTGAACGGGCGGTTCACACCGATGCCCAGCGGTTGGAGTTCCTTTGTCAGGCCTCCCGGAATGACAGCAAGCTCACAGTTCATTTGATTCACTAGTTTTTTCACATCGGCTGTGAGATGGGCACGCATAGAGTCACAGATTAAGAGCGATGGTGATGCGTGGAAAAAACCACCTGGTCTCCTTACATACACCTCCCTCAGCCAGTCTTTCATCATTTCCTCATCCATCCAGCCCTTTTCATTTGCCTTAATGATGATTCCTGCTGGAAACTTCTCTTTAGGCAAAGTCTTTCGCTTTAAAATCACCATAGGCGGCAGTTTCTGTCCATTAGCATGGCAGCCAAGCACAACAGTGAAAGAAGACTTTTCGTGCCCCGTTGTGCGTATCGCTACCGTGCTGGTCCCCTTCTTCTCCACAGTGTGACTCACCGGGATGTCAAAAGTGAGCGGGACCTCGTCCATGTTTGTGATGTGGCTGGGCTGGATGTGTTTGTCGGCGATGTGTTTGCTGCAGTAGGAGCGGAAGATGGCCAGCTTTTCCTTATAATCCGCTGGAAGTTGCTGCGCTACCGTAGTGCTGGTCCGGATGGAAAAATGGCACCGTGTCATAAAACGAAAGCACCAAGACGGACCTCCTTGGAAATGTTCAATGTTCATCTCTTCAGCTAGTGAAACTGCTTTTAGCCGAATGGTGACCGTCGAAACGCTTCTCCCGCTTGCTCTTTGCTCGATGATCCACCGCTCGAGTCTTTCCTCCAACTCGGGCCACCTCGCCTTATGTCCGCGGAAACTCAGCTGCGTTTTCTTGACCTGCCGGAGCTTGTTTTCCAGCTTCCTCCATTTGCGAACCATCGATTCGTTAATCTTAAATTCTCTCGCCACTGCTCGATTTCCATGTTCCTCCGCGTAGCTGATGGCCTTCAGTTTAAACTGTGCTTCGTAAGCGTGTCTCTTTGCCATTTTCAGGGTTGTTAAAACAACGATGTTCCACATAATGCACATACCTGTCCTTTTATACAGGTATGTGCGATTGTCCCGGTATATACGATCAACGCCCACACTTCACCCTTTAACGTTCTCATGGTGTTCTCTACTACATCCGCCTTACAACACATAGGGCGCACCGCGCTATAGGGCGCGCCGCACTTTTTGAAGAAAATCTAAGACTTTTAAGTGCGCCTTATGGTCGTGAAAATACGGTATTTCCAGCAGTGCAATTCGACTTCTCAGCATCCCAGCAACTATTCAGAAAAGCATAAAGTGTTTATATGTTTCATATGTTGTTTGTTTAATTTAAGACAAAAAAAATTTCAATGAATGAGAGGTAAAACTTGAGGGGGTAGGGACAAATAAGTAAATACTTCAGCCTACTCCTTTTCAAACAAATAATGGAATGATATTTTGTAATGATTGTGAAGGCACATGTTTGAAATGTTTGAAATAAAAATGAACTGAACTGAACTGAACTAAAGTCAGACATGACTTATAAAAACACCAGTATAGGCTCTTAAGGCCTACAAGTAAAAAACTACATTTTCTGCGAAAGTGACGTCACTTCCGGTTTAGGGCAGGAAATGGCGGACATGCGATCGTTCGCGCTGACGTCTGTTTCACTGTGGGAAGTGTTACGAACAGCTGATCGGATCGGCAAAGCGTGTTTCTGGAATATTATGTTTTTGTTCCTGCAAGAGCTTTTTATGCAGTTTTTGCAAAGCTATATGTGGAAGGAAACCGTGACCGAGGACAAGCTGATGGCATCAGATGTAAGTACAACTCCTCCGGTTTCATATGCAAAACAAATTATTGTGCTAGCTTACACGGTTCAGGTTCTACAGGGATTTAAAAATAGTTACACAACACGGAGCGTGCTGCTCTGACCGGCTTTAAAGGGTTAACAATGACTTTAAAAAATAATATAAAATAGTGTGCAACACCACTGAAGTTTTTTTTTTTTTTTAAACTCTCTTTTCAACCAACGGCAGTCACTCTCCTCTCCAAATAACTCCTGCTTAGCTTTCAGAGCTTCCCTCGGGTCCTCTTAATCAGCGGTCTCCAACCTTTTTTGCGCCACGGACGGTTTATGCCCGACAATATTTTCATGGACCGGCCTTTAAAGTGTCGCGGATAAATGAGGGAGGGGCTAATAATCGGCTCCGTCATTTTTAATGATCGTTGAAAGCCCAGATCGTAATCGTGATTAAAATTCGATAAATTGAGCAGCCCTACTGTGCAGCACAGTTCTTGGTTAATTAAAGATACCTCTGGTGTAGTTTCTCAGCTGTCTCCTCGTTTCCCTCTGTGTGTATAGCAGATGAGGCTACAGTGTCACCTGATTCAGTGTTTTCCATATTTTCTTCACTGCTTTTTTGTTGCTGCTGTGCAGGTCTGCTCTATGCTCAGTGTCCCATCTGACTTCAAGGATTACATCAGCGTGACTGAAGGCACTTCATTCTAAGTCTGTCTTGATGGTGAACCAGAGCCGACCCAGCGCCCAGACACAAGGTGGAAGCTGATTTGATGTCAGCCTTGAATGCCCCAGCAGATATGGTCTGCAGTGGATTCATCTGAATGCTGGGAGTGTGAGACAGTGACAATCAGACAAGAATTGTGTGATCTTTGATGATGTAGAAAATGTACTGTCACTACAGACCCAGAAACAGGAATTTGATTGATTGATTTCCTACAAATTGATTTATTGCAGTTTTTTAGTTGACTACAGAACTAAACATCAGGACAGTAAGGCGGTGAAAGTTGTGTCCTTAAACATGTAACATTAGATTTGATGAAATAAATAAGATTCTTTTATCTAGATGGTTGCTCTAAGCCCGACCTTCCCAAAGTGTGGCGCCCACACAAACGCAAAGCAGGAGATGAAGCGTCGCTGAATATGTTTCCAAACCAACTTCATTCTAAGACAAAGACTAGAAAATATGGTGAAGCAAATCTTCCCTTTGGCTTCACCTGCACAGGTGCAGAGGTAGGTCTCCCTGCAGGGTTGGTTTCCGCTGTTCAAATCACAGACAAACAGGATCCCACAGCTGTTTATGTTTTTGAACCCATTTTGCACAGAGAGGCATTTTTTGAAAAATGTATTGATAACAATGTTGAACATTATTACACAGGAAACAACAACAACACATAAAATAATGACAGCGTGACGCCTCTGCCTTTGTAAACAGAGGGACAGTAACTGTGTGTAAAACCTGCAGACAGTCAGATTAACAGTATTTCGTCTCTATCATTCTGCAGTTCATCTCATGTAAACAATAACGTGGCCACAGCGTGACGTGAATAAAGGCGCATACCTTTGACGCTGCGTGACCAACTCTGTATTCCTCGTCCACACGGAAACGCAAAAAAGGAGTTTTAAAAAATCTCAGTTTTAATTCGAAACGCCGTTTACGTGGACGAAACAGCTGCGTGTTCAAAATCACCCGTGTAGGTGCGGACGCAGCGTAAAAGAGTTAGTAGTTTATTTTATTACTACCTGTAATTTATTGCTGTTTACTTGTATTTGCTTAACTGTTTACTAAATGTTTGAGGTGTGAAATAAACAGCAATGGAGCAAAATATGGGCGCGTGTGATTGGAGGGTGTGTGCGTGCGCGGTTGATGAAGGTGATAAAGTACATTAAGGTGAGGTTTTGAGGGTGGAACATTCTGTTGAGGAAATCGGATGAATTCACAGATAAATTGTACATCAGTGTTAAGATCAGCTTGACCTTCAGTATGTGTTTTTTAATAACTGTTCTTACAGTTTTTGGACCACGGCCTTCACTGAATGAAAGTGCCCGCTGCAGCGTGTCGGTGTCAGCACGCTACAGTTGTTTAGAAAGGAGGAGCATAGAGGGTATGTTACTGAAGTAAATACAGTGGAACCCCGACTTACAAATACCCCATTTAACGAAAAATTCACGTTACGAAGGCACTGAACGGCAATATTTCTGCCCGTGTTACAGCAAAATACCCGCGTAACGAAATCCGCTGGCTCTGATTGGCTGAGCCCAGAATGCCTACAATGCCTTCCGAATCATGTGACAACCTCTTGGCTTTCGTACTTGCGCTTCGCTGTTCCACTTGAACCACGTATTGTTGTTGTTTTTTTGTTTTTGTTTTTTAATAAACTTTATTTAACAAACAATGAGTATACAACATACGAACAGATGAAGTATACAAAACAACAGAACATGTACACACAAAGCCAGGGGAAAAGAAAAAGGTAACAATTATAAGAATACACGCAAAAATTCACATACATATATTGTTTTGAGAGGCTTTTTGTTGGTGGAGTCTGATATTGATTGTATGTACATTTTCACATCCTTAAAATAATGACAGAAATATGGTGTTTTGTTAGTAAACTTACATTTATGGATAAAAAATTCAGCTAAAAGTATTAAGAAATTTATCATAAAAAAACATTTCTCATACTTCTTGGGGAACTTAAAGAAACAGAATAAAACATTTTCCCATCGTAAAGAAAACTCCCTTAAAATATGGACAATAACAAAGCTGCTAAATTCTTCCAGAATCTCTGTGTAAAAGAACAGCACCAAAAAAGATGTGTCACAGTTTCTGGATGATCCCCACAGAAAGTACAATTAGTATTTATGTCCCTTTTAAATTTGACCATGTAGTGACTGGCTGGATAACATTTATGTAGAATTTTAAAAGAGACTTCTTTCACCTTATTTACAATCAAATATTTATGGGGGACCATCCAGACTGTCTTCCACTTGATATCTGGAACAAATCGGTTCCAATAAGATGTTATATATGGGAGAGAGACGATATCTTCTTGGAATAAACTACGTATTCTCTTATTGCTGTTACCAAGTTCCTGTGAAAAGCAGATTTTTCCTATTGGTGACTCAGCTGGATCAGGGAGAGTGACTGAGGTAGAGATCGAGCTGTCAGTGTTTTTATATAACATTAAAGTCCCTGAGGGTGTGCCACCAAGCACCATTGAGAATTCCTGAACATTGATTGGAAAATTATATAGTGCAATAAAGTCGTTGTAAGTAAGTAGTTGTCCCTCTTTATTAACCAGCTGAGCCATCAATAGGATCCCATTTTGGAGCCAAGTTTCCAGGAAAAGTGATTTATTTTTCTATAAAATATCTCTGTTGTTCCAGATGAGGTATTTGTGAGGTGAGAAGTTGTGTTTATAAATGAGGGTCCACGCTAAGAGGACCTGCTTATGGAAGGATGAAAGCTTTACAGGGAGTTTCTCAACATTGTAATTACAATTTAAAATAAAAGTAAAGCCACCAAAACGAGAGAAAATATGATATGGTATAAAGTTCCAGATAGAGGTAGGGTTTTAAGAAAATGTTTAGCCCGATTAATTTTGAAAGTGTTGTTTAAAGTAGAAAAGTCTAAGACGTTAAGCCCACCTGATTCGTACTTATTCATCACAACAGTTTTTCTAATATAATGCGTACGGTTTTTCCATATAAAATTAAAGAGCATACGGTCAATATCTTTACTACTTTTCTACGACGTATTGTTGTTGCAGTTAGCAATTAGCCTATAGCCTGTCGTTCACTCAAAAGGCGCGATGGGTGCTTCGACCTACGAAAATCTTCGATTACGAAAGACCCTCGGGAACGAATTCATTTCGTACGTCAGGGTTCTGCTGTACTGTGGGTTATGACTGAATGGACTTTTGAACTGAAATTAATCTTGAGGTGAGTTGATTTGCCTTTTTACCATCACTAAAAGTGGAAATGAAACACTAATGTATGAAGCCTAACTTGCATCATGGCTCTCAGAAACTGACACATGTAGCGCTGTCTCTGCGTCTGGATTTAAGAAATAAGTGCTTCAAGTTTTAAAAACATGTTTAGCGCCTTTTTTCTGTTCGTATGGAACATTCTGTATTGACAGAGGACGGCGCCGGGCTCAATAGTATAAATTAGCCTTTATACATTTAGTGTTTCGTTGTCTTATAATGTAATAGTAATCTGATATGTGTTTGTTAAAGCAGCAAGCAACAGATTAGACATGACATTTACAGAAATATGACAATTAGGTTAAAAACCTACGGACAGGCGTGTGGGGGTGTTAAAACTGTGTGATGTGTGTGAGCATTAGTGCTGTGCAAGTGTCATTTCTATCAAAGTGGAAGGAGGCTGCTCCTCCATCAAAATGCACGAAAACAGTAACTGAAATAAATGCACAGAATCACTATATCTATATGTCTTTCTATTTGTTTGTGGTAAGCCTTGTTTAAGTGGTGATAATTATTCTGAATTTCAGGAGCAATACCACACCTCATACTCTCCCCCCGTCGGTCCTCTGTCTATCTGTGCCTCATGCACTAAAACCCACTGTTCTCATTTCCGTGGTTCCACAGTGGTACTGGAGGCCAAGGTAATGCCATCCAGAGGAAGAATCTGGTTAGATACCATATTTCTAAGATTTTCAGGGCCGAGTACAATAACCTCAGACCTAGATTACCTCTAAAGCAGGAATTTAGAGGTCATTCATGTCTTTAAGACATTCCTGCAGTTTAACTAATTGCTAAGTGTTACCTGTCTTCGTTGATAGAAGTTGGGTTCATCTGCATAGCAGTGAAATGCTATGCCTTCTGATGATACTGCCTAAGGAAGCATGTATAATGTAAACAGAACTGGTCCTAGCATGGATTAACCTTCCTATGTGAAGATGACTCTCCCTTTACATGAACAACTTGGAGTCTATTATTGGGAGGTGTGATTTAAACCAATGCAGTGCAGTAGCCTTAATACATATAGTTTGCTCTAATGGTCTAAAGTGATGGCTTTTTAAGTAATTGTTTAACTGCTGCCAGCTCGAAGGCCTGCGTTGTGTAGCACACTAAGAGAGACAGGTTGATCATATTTAAGCTTGAAGCATTAATTAATGGCAGAAGTTCTTTGAACAGTTTTGTAGGAATGAGGTCAAAAAGGTACATTTTACTGAAATTACTGAAGTTAACTCAGAAACATCAATTAGAGAGTCTAAATTAATAACCTTTGTAATTAAAGTAAGAAGTTAATGAAGTCATTACTAGTTAACATTAAAGGAATGATTGGCTCAACAAAGCTACAGTTCAGAAGAGAAACCTGGTGTTGTTCTTATTTTCTTCAATCAATGATGAATATTAGGATTTTCTAGCTTTACGGAGGGCTTTTTAAAAAAATACAAAGCAGTAAGCTACTTAGCTCCTGGCTAATTGATGATCTTCTAAATGAGTGAAACCCCGTTTCTGCTGGTGCGCATTAAATAGTGACAACAGGGAAGAGTGCCACAATCTCCACTAAACGGGCTGCCATGAGTCAGTCTGTGCAGGTAGAGTCACTGCATTGAACTCCCACCTGCACACCTACTCTAGTTACTCTTGCAGTCTGTATGTTTGAATGATTTGGCATGATCCTCATTACATCAGCTGCACACTCCACAGAGGCCCAGAGTTCCTATAGATGTCAAAAATATCTGGAAATGACGTGTTTTTCTTTGGGAAAATAAGACTGAAGGTTACCTAAACAAACTGATTTTTACAGTTTTACATCCTTTATACACTCAGCGCACTCTACAGCCTGGTAACGTGGAAACTTTAAATAAATTGTTACATTTAAGAAAACAGCAGCAGACGGTTTCATAGAAGTGTAATTGGTTATTTTCATGTAACAACAGGACCCAGAGTCCACATTATTATCAGCAGATATATTCACTCTGGGGGAAAACAAGTGAAGGAGACCGTCAGGACCAAGCTGGGTTTCTGAGAAACTTTCTTTCATCACCCCTGTCCTGTACCAGATGTCCTGCTGACCCCCTGAGAGAGACATTATTTTAGAAACATCAGGAAACTGTATCTCATCACAGGAATCCAGAAGGAATCCCGATCTTCACCAGCAGCTCCCTCAGAGGGAGCTCTTCTTCAGATCACCACAGGCCCACTGCAGAAGCTGGACAAACCCAGCACTTTATGAACACTGTGACATTAGGAGGACTCACGTCGTTCTCAGATAAAGCACAGAGTCTCTGAACCTTTACCTAATGATGTTATATTTAGTCTTGTGGAAAGTTCTTCCACAAGTTCTTCGATCTAGTTTTATTTAATGCTATCTTAAAAATCTACGTATCATGTCATATTCACGCAGCCGACACCGTTATATGGATGTATAATCGCTTTGACTTTTTGACTTGAACCTTTTCAGTAAAACAGCTAGAAGCACACCATATAGTAGTTTAACCTTTGTACTTTTTTCATCAGCTAATTTTGGAGTTACTGCAAATTTATTCCAATATTTTAAAATGTATTCAGCAGAGTGAACATAGAGGACTTGTCTGCTGTCACTGGGTGATGCTGAGGGCTGAATCTGAGGGCAGCTCCTGTAATCAAAAAGACAGAAGAATCAGATGTGAAGTTTATCCCTCAAAGCACAAAGAAAGTCTGAGCCTTGCTTGTCTTCACACACTTTAGGATCTGTACAACATTTTATCTTTGGGACATTGGTGCTTTTTAAATGGAGATCTGCAAAGATGAGATGGAGCAGGTTTCCTGGTTCAGTCGTGTTGCTGCATCATGGTTACCTGCAGGCAAACAGAGACAAACATGGCGATATTATCAGTGTTTGAGCTGCTGCCTGAGCTCTGGACAACATATATTAATGCTTGGCATTATTTCTTTCAAATGAAGTAAGCTGTACAGAGTACTGCACATGTAAATGTGTGAAGAATATCTCATTAAGAATAATTCAGATTCATTTTGAAATAAAATATTTGAAACAAACTCACTAAAACTATATACAGAGATCTAAAGAGTCAGTCCTGGAAAATAAAGCCCTCTCACCACCTCCTTCAGCTTATCTGGAGAAGTATCTAGCCTTTTCCAGCCTAGCCAATAGATGTAATCTCTCCAGCATGTCCCAGGTGTATGCTGGGGCCTAGGAAACTAAGAGAAATAACGCTTTTATTCTTCTCAGGTTTGCTGGGAATTGCTTCTTCATTCATGATTCATTCAAATCTTAAGTGTGACCTGCATCCACACTCTGTGCTGAGTTTTGTCTCAATATGCTACAAAATTCCTGATAAGTTAAAGGACAAGTCAGGTCAAATTCAATGCGATCAATTCCATATGACTATGGAACTGGCTTCCAGTAGTCTAATTCCTTGGAATTGTTAGTCTGCCTGCCTATCTATCGGTTCTTGTACTCTCACCCGCGATCAGCTGATTTTGTGAGGAGGAAAATAGTGGCACAGTCTGCAGCGTTGATATGGACCTGGGGCGATTCTAAGATCAGCGCTTTTGGGGGTGCTGAGCACCCAGAGAGCTGCCCAGCCAAGCAAGATAAACTTGACTCGTCACGATGAGACGGCTTCCCCGTCTCTGTCAGTCCCTGCATCCTTAAATGTCTTCAGTTGTCTCCAGTTCTCTCTGACTGTCTCCTTGGTGCATTTAAACCCCTGTTCCTCCCTGTCCTTGTGGTCTGTTTTCTTTGTCTCCATTATCAGTCATCATAATTTTACCATCTCTGTGCAAGTCTGCAAATTTCTTTATTAAATCATAAGATTCTTAAATTCATCAAGTCTCTGGCTGGGTCCTCGTCACAAAACATGACACCACTGTACATTTTAACACTATTTAATCCCACATTCGTGAAAGAAAAACAAAACACTTTTTAAAAGTCTGTAACAAAACCGTCAAATCTGATAAAGGTTATTTAAATGCTGCAAAAGAAGAATGGATTGGAATAAAAAAATACAAATCCTAACCTTAAGTACTGGGGGAAATGATGAATGATGCTCACAGTGAGTAAGAAGTAAACTGACTGCATTTTTTGGATAGAGATTCACTTTTAATGTGTGTGTATAATATAACATAGATACATAAAAAATACACTCCAAAATTAGAAGAGTCCTTGAAATGTACAAATGTACAAAATATTAATAAAAAAATATATAAAAATGGAGGCAACTTTGCCTGTGGTACAATGTATGAAAAGATCTTTACTGCAGATACTTCTATGGCTCTACCGATTTTTTTCTTTTATTTTAACCTATGTCGCCTCACCTTGAGGTTGGCAAATCACTTTTGGTGGTCAACTCTCTCAAGCAGTTTAACAGTTTCTGTTGTGCCTGTCACTGCTCCCTGTCTGTTTTCTTACCTGGTTCTTCCTGACCTTGTACTTTCTCCTCATGTTCCCTCTTTCCTCTCTCCCTCTTTGGACTGACAATCATACACAAATAGATTGTATTCAATTAGATGAAAAAATTACATTAATTTGAAAAAAAAAAACAAACTATTAAGATCACTAATACAAAAAGTCCTCTCAGTGTACTTTCAACCAAAAGGCAAATAACCAAACCACATGTACATCTAATAAAAGATATAAATATTGAAACACTGATCCAACATTATCCTTTATTGATGGATCATTTGATCTTACACTTTTACCTGAATGTTGCCCCTGGGTTTAATATGGGCACACATGACAAAATAAGCAGCTTCTCTCACTCCATTTCAAACAGGACAGTGGTAACAACAGCAGGCTACGGACAATCTTAAGTTTTAGATTTTAAATAGGCTGTATACATTTCAATGGGAGTAACAGGACAGTGAAATGTTACTGATTTTACTACAGAGCAGGATGGATTGTAGAGTAGCAAACATCGTCGGCAGTAGCGGTCCTAGCCTGTTTGGTGCCCTGGGCGAACATTCCCTCTGGCGCGCCCCCCCCCCACATAAAACGTTGTGTGTGTGTATAAATGTGTGTATAATATTAAGGATTGTACATTAAACATAAAACATAAAACTGTTGTCGGAACCATATTGAATTTCACCAGAGAAACACACACACACACACATATAAAGAGAGAGAGAGTATGCATAGTTGTTAGGAGCTGGGTTCTGGTTATGTGGTGTTTTTGTCTGTATGTGTTTTTTTGGTGCCTCCCTTTTTGTATAGGTAGGCGGGGCAGCGAGTCACTGAACCTGGCACACCTGTTACTCATCAGATGCATTCTTCAGAAGTGTTCTTTAGGAGCTACCTGACAGAAGACTAGTGTCAGGGAGTACGGCTGCAGTGACGCGACTCGGCTGACGTCGCAGTTGAATCGCACGGACGAGTGTGGTGGGAAATTTGAAGGTGGACGTTACGGACTGAGTGAATCGATTCGTTTTTGGACTTTGGACTACGGATTAGGATCACGGATAGTGGCAGTTGGCATAAACTGGTATGTGACTGGCTGGAATGGCGTCTCTGGTAGATGAGGATTAGGGCTGCCACGATTAGTCGACTAGTCACGATTACGTCGACTATCAAAATCGTCGACGACTGATTTAATAGTCGGCGCGTCGTTTGAAGCTTTGTAAGATCACAAAAGACGCAGGAATGAGTAGTAGGATTTAAGAGTGTAATAACGGACTGAAACAGAAGATGGCAGCACTGCATGTACACTTGCAAATTCCAAAACACAATGGAAGTGCTCCAGGACGCTAGGGGCAGTGTTGAGCTCGATTTGCAAAATAAACGGCAAGTTTGTCTGTATGGGACGGTCTAGTCTCCGTCGCGCTTCCCAGGTTGCCTAGCAACCATGATACTAACCGCTGGAAACGTGTCATACAACTTTGTTTGACAGAAATGAAGGAGAACATATTTTGTTAATTTGTTTGTTTGTTTGTTTCTACAAGAGCTTTGTGTGATTTGATAAGTATCTGAGGCTGAGACCACAGGACAGTAAAACATGATTGTTGGGCTTCATTTTTGTACTGAACAGTCATAAAATCATCACATTCTCTGTAAGATTAAGCTCAGCTATTGAACGGCGCATATTTTGAAGTAAAGGCTTTAAAACCAAGTTAGTACAAACATGGCTAATGTCACATAACTTTCCCGACATGTGGCCAACAGTAATGTTTTAATGTTCTTCATTATTAAACATTTGCACATAAGTGACATAATATTCAGTACTTACTTCTGAAAGTTTACTCTTCGGCCGCTCCGCTTCCGCCGTTTTTTTTTTCCGGCAAAATTATCCACACCACCACCGCACTATGAAGTCTGGGATATGTTGGGCCATGAAGGCTACACCGACCCATCCTTAAAATTCAGGGAAATTAAGGACGCATTTGAGGGCTGCATTTCGAGCAGCCTTTGAATTGGGACAGCCTTCGTCGTGTCGCTGTGACGTAATCGGCCTTAAAATGCGGCCTTTAAGGCTGCAAACCCTGAATTGGGATACAGCCCAAATCCGGTCATTGGTACTTCCTGGCTTGTGTAGTAGTTACTAGGTAACAAAAGCTCAACACTGCCCCTAGCATCCTGGAGCACTTCCGTTTTGTTTTGGAGTTTGCATGTGTTTTGGAGTTTGTACGTGCTTTGTCTCTAGGGGCCACCATAAAAATGCCACCTTTTTCAGAAACATCCAACTAATATATTTCAGCTAAATCACAAGGGGAAAGAATTGCAACTTCAGTTGGAGCTTGTGAAAAGATCTTCTTCCTTGCAGGGAATTTCTTCCTCCCACTGTGATCCCACTTGAGGTTGTCCTATCCAGTGCTGGGTGTCTCTTCATGCTTTTGGACACTCTCTCCACCAATATCCTACTTCTTCACAATTATTATAGATAGTAAACATCTTCGTTAAGGCTAGAGAGCTCCCTGATTTCTTTCGGGTCCATATTCCTTGTCATGATATTTGCTGTTGATGCATGATGCGCTCGTTTGGAGGCAGCCCCCACATTGCTGGAACTGGTGGGTTTGGCTGCTGTTGCTGCTGTGCTAAGGCTGCTGGTACTGCCTGCTGTATTTCAGCCTTCAGATCCCTAGATGCTACCAATATTTATCCAGACCTTGCCTTTGTGTTGGCGGCTTCCATGTTCTTCTCTGCAACCTGACGTTTCAGCATCTCTTCTGTCAATTTTTCGATTTCCTTGCAATGTTGATCCTGTCTTTGACACATCTACAGTCTTTGGATTGCTTCTACCAACAGTTGTTTCAATTGGTCAGTTTCCCTCTGTAACTGCTAAAAACTCCTGGAGTTGCTTTAATGTAGCTTCTTCATCTTTCCTCTTTAGCTGAGGTGCGGCCTCTGCAGCTGCTGGTCCAGTCTAAGTTTCTTTTACACTCTGTGTTGGATGATTCTGCATCTCCGCTTCTTTCAACATCTGGTACTTGAAAAACTCTTCGAGCGGTCTCATATTTCTGGGACCATAAATGCCATTTTACTTTCTTATTTAAGTCTGACTATTGTGGTTCAAATTCCCAGCTTACTTTCAATTTGTTTTGTCTTGATGTTACAATCAATCTAAATATACCCTATATATTTTGGTGTTTATGTATTTATTTTGTTTGTAATTAGTTACTTAGTTACTTATTTCAGCTTCAGTTATTTTATTGTTCTTATTTTCAATTTCTTTTATTACTCAAAAAAATATTCTTTTTTAAAAATTGTTTGTTTTTAATCTATGATTTATTATTACTCTGGTCTTTATGTTAATCAGTCAATTGATTTTCTTTGTATTCTTTTAAATCCTCAAACTATATTTCTTATTTATTTTAATCTATTAATTAATTATTCTTACATTATTTGATTTATTCCATCTATTATCAGTTCCATCTGCGTCCACCACGGGCTGGGGAGTGATCTGCAGTGTCACCCTCCTTCCACCAGGTGGAGCCAGATATCATCCATCCATCCATCTTCTTCTGCTTTATCCGGGGCCGGGTCGCGGGGACAGCACCCTAAGCAGAGAAGCCCAGACCTCCCTCTCCCCAGCCACCTCCTCCAGCTTATCCGGGGGAATACCAAGGCGTTCCCAGGCCAGCCGAGAGATATAATCTCTCCAACGTGTCCTGGATCTGCCCCGGGGCCTCCTCCCGGTGGGACATGCCTGGAACACCTCACCCAGGAGGCGCCCAGGGGGCATCCTTGTCAGATGCCCGAACCACCTCAGCTGGCTCCTTTCGATGTGGAGGGATGGTTGAACTTCTCACCCTATCTCTAAGGGAGAGGCCAGCCACCCTTCGGAGGAAGCTCATTTCCGCCGCTTGTATTCACAATCTCGTTCTTTCGGTCACTACCCACAGCTCGTGGCCATAGGTGAGGGTAGGGACGTAGATCGACCGTTAAATTGAGAGCTTCGCTTTTACACTCAACTCCCTCTTCACCATGACGGACCGGTGCAGTGTCCGCATCACTGCGACCGCAGCACCAATCAGTCTTTCGATCTCCGGCTCCCTTCTCCCATCACTCGTGAACAAGACCCCAAGATACTTGAACTCCTCCACTTGGGGCAGGAACTCATCCAAGTGGATGCCTAGCCAGATATCACTTATTCTTAATCCTACCACTAGTTGGCACTAATTTATATATTTTATAATTTTTTTTAGCTGTAATACCGTCTTTTGCACACATAGTGTTGCACTCTGTTGAATAGACCCGTGGTTACTAGTTCTTCTTCACTTTTACTCAACCAACAAAGAACAACGACAAACAAAAGACATACATTTACCTCACTTTGCTGCTTTTATGGGAAGCACGATATCCAGTGTTGGGGAGTAATGGAATACATACGTATTTAAAATACAAAATATAAGTACCGTATTTCCCGGACTACAAAGCGCACCTGAATATTAGCCGCACAAGCTAAAATCAGGGGAAAATCCTGTTTTGCACATACATTAGCCGCACCTGACTAAAAGCCGCAGGTGTTTCAATGTTGACTTCTCATATGTAAGAGAATATGCACAAAGGGAATGGTCAGCAAAGAGATGGCTGTTTGGAGACATCACTTTTATTAATATTTTGAAAAACAAGTTATGGGTACATATTTGCATAACTTTTTAGGTATATGTACAAGTACTGGTAATTACAAGTACGAAACATGTACTGTGCTTCATAAATGAGTAACAAATGTAGTACATAACAATAACCTACAGCACACCAGAAAAATAGATCCGGCCTACCTTTTAGGCTCAGGTGCAGTGACACGGCTTTAACAAGAAGAAAAGTCAGTCATTCACCATCTTTCTCTTCTTCCTGCGCACTAAAACCACCAAAGTCCTCTCCTCCAGTGTCGGATACAAACAGGCTCAGGATGGCTTCGTCATCCACTCTCAGCTTCTCTCCTTCGTTGTCACTTTCAAAACCAAACAAATCCTTGTTGTCAGTGTCAGAGTCGAACACCCTCAGAAGGGCCGTGGCGGTGTCCTCCTCTCCATCATGCAGCAGTCCAGCCCTTCAAATCCGTTGGTGATCGTGGATGTTTTCACACTTTTCCACGCTGTCAGAATCCACCGGTGGAGTTGAGCATAACTTGCTTTTCGCAAGTTTATCGCCGCTCGTCATCCACGCCTCCCGCTGAACGCGTAGCGCTACTTTGAAGTTTGTTTTTCGCCCTACTTCGTATGGCACTACGTTGCCTGGTGGACGGATATGTGACCAACATACCACTCTTGAACCCCGATTCTTGCATGCAGAGAAGTGTATATAAACACAGTGAGTTAAAAAGGTGACTGAAGAAGAAACACTCAGAGCATCGTAGGAATCCCCCAGCAGCCTAGACCTATTGCAGAGCCAGAGGGTCCAAACCCCATCGCCATTTGGGCCAGAGCCCAAGGGTCCTGAGCTCGCCCATGCCACCGGAGCTGTGGGTTTCTGAGCCAGCACCATCTGTGCTGCCAGAGCCCGAGGGATGTATTCAGTTTGGTCCTGCTTCATCTCGTTCTGCTCTGTCTGTGCCAGAAGGTCATCCCTTCCGTCACGGCAAACCGCCTGAGGAGTTCCATCTCTTTCGCTGCCGCTGGCCACTTGCAAGACTGCCTGAGGTGTCCCATTGCCCAGAGTCTCCGTCACTGGCCGTGTCTCCTCTGTCGTTGGCTTTCAGAGTTTCTCCATCTTTGCCATCAGCCTCTTGGTCCACCATTTAATCTTTACCTCCACTCACTTCCTCTTCTTTATTTCCAAAGTCATCCTACAGCTACTATCTCATGCTGCCTAGCTACAGTCTCCCCTGACATCACCCCACCCCATGCAGTCTCCCATCTCTTTCCGATTGCACCTTCTGTACAAGATGTAGTTCACCTGTGTGCATCATCCTCCACTTTTACAAGTCACACTATTTTCCTCCCTCTTCTTGAAGTACATGTTCACCACAGCCATTTCTATCCCATCACTATCTGACTTTCTATAGTTCTCCCCTTAACATCATGTCTGCTCAACACCTCAGTTTGAACAGGTGTGATGTTTCACCTGTTACCTTCACCTTTATGTTCTTTTTAGGTCTATGTCAATCACTACCCTCTCCCCACTGGGAACACTCTGTACCACTTCATCCAACTTCAGAATTCTCCTCCAATCATAGGATCCTGTTGGTCCTACGTTTGGAGATGGCCGAGTTTGTAAACAACACAATTATACAGATTTCAGATTGCTTTCCCTCTTAAGGATCATATCATGATGATTATTGTGGGGTCTTTACCTTACAATATAAAGCCCCTTAAGACAACTGTTGTTGTAGTTTGGCAGTTTAAAACTAAAGTTGAACTGAATTGAATTGAATTGAAAGTCCCCAGGGCTTCCTGGGTGACTCACTCACTCATGAGCCATGTCAGGCCTTGGAAATAATATATTCATTGCAATCGCATTTGTCAATTGTGGGTGTATACATTCAATCCCGGTTGAACCTACTTTGATTACCTTTTCCAGAACTGAAATCTCAACTTCCATCTTCCCATCAATCAACTTATTGTTCATGGTTAGACTCTTACTGTCTACGCGCCAAAGTCCAAGGGATCTTTCAGGAATGGTAGTGGAACTGATTTTTGACCTATTATTTTCTTATCTCAAACACAATGTTTTACAGAGCAGGTTAGGTCTGCAGCATGGCAACATAGCCTATTAAGAAATGATCTATCTTTGCAACATCTAAATCCCAAGTTTAACCCTGAAGTTATCTTACTAAGCCACAAATCTTAGCTCTGGTCTTCATAGTTCTGGCCTCCATCTCTCATGCCTTTCTGCTTTAGAGTGAGGTGGAAATAAAATGAACCCTGCCAGAGTTTGATCAATGGTTTTAGCAGGCAAAACTTCAGTAGTAGCTAGCTTGTTTTTGAGTGCTGCTAATGAACACTGAAAGTTATGCCACACACAGTCCTACTGCCAGACTGTAAACTACTGCTGAAAAATAATCCCTGAACAAGAAAGAAATTACTCTGCAACCCTTAAAAACTATATTACACACTTGTGACGTGTATTAATGTGTTTGGTATAGGTAGAGCAGGTCATCGACTAATTGAAAGTTTGGTAGTCTGATTCCTGGCTGCTCCAGTCTGCCTTTTAAATATCCTTTAAAAGGCAGACTCTGGTAACCCCAAGGTGCTCTTTGATGCATCCATCACAGTAGAAATGTTAGAAAGCACGCCGTAGAAAAAGCATAGTGCTTTTATGAATGAGGCATGCTGAATAAAGCGCCAAGTACTCAGGTAGAGTAGAAAAGTGCTATAGAAGAACCACTCCATTTAATATATTGTTCAGTCTTGCAAAAACACATTCAGTTATAGTGAGCAGGTTTGAGCTCCTCTGGACCAAAACAGGCAACCAGTTTTCCAGATTCCATCTAATGTTTTTATTGTGTTGTCAACACAAGGATGAATACACCGTTCCAGTTGCAAAAAACTGGCATGAAGCAGACACAAATGTGTGGAATGATTTGTGAAAACATTAAAACAGTCTATGGCTTACTGAGCATGACACTGAATCTACATACAAATTCAAATCAACTCACTGACAGTTGGAGCAAAAAGCTTTTTCTTGTATATAAATATAAAAAGGGGAAAGGAAGGCCACTATGGGCCTAAAAGGAAAGATAAAGTCTCTTTCACCGAGACAGCTTAGCACTCAACAGAGTTATACATATCCCATTTTCTGTTATGGCACCAGTATCAAAGCATGCCCTGGACTCGCTGGTTTCCATTGCAGATGCTTCACCTCAAATAGTTTTATGCAGCTAGTAGGCACTGAACCAACAAGTAGAATAGAATATAACTAAACGGAAAAAAAAAGACTACAAATTAGAGATAGTTGTTGACTGTCACATGAGGTATTGTGGATCAAAGCATTTCTGTACATTGTCTCATTTTTCCTTGTTTTTGGAATATTATGGAAAATTTTTCTGTAGTTATGAACAAAAAAAAGATCACATAGAATACACAAGAAAAATAAACAAATGAGGATGTCAATAACAATTTCTATGAGAAAGTTCAATCCTAAAATGGCATTATATCGACATATGTATAAAACAACCAAAATGTAGCAGCAAACAGGAGAAAAGCATGGTTTTTAATCAATTTTTTAAACATGTAGCTGGAATTTATTTTCTATAGCAGCGGAATACAAGGAGTGTTTCTCTCCTACTCTATCCTTAATGTACAATCAGAAACCTATTTTACAAGGTTCCTACACAGTGTGACATGCTCACAGAACTCACGTTTCCCACGCTTTGACTCCATGTAGTAGAGAGCTCTCCTTGCTCATGGTAACCTGTCCATCCGTATGTATAAAGTATATATCAACCTGAACATGACAACATCCCCGTGCTGTGTAGGAGCCCTTGTATGAAATATACAGCAGTAAGACGCACCCCATTGGTGAGCCCTCAAACTTTTTGCCACTTCTTTTGCTGGCTTCGCTTCCCTTTTTCCTCTAGGCAAGTCCCAAAAAACGCACACCACGTCTTTTAGGTTTGTGCAAAATCAAGTTAATATTTTCACCACTCTCTTTTTTTAAGCTTCATTGCCCTCATAATCTATGACACGTATGTGAGCTGGGCTACAGCAATGGAGAAGAATTACAGAGACTAGTTGCAGTTTGACCTGTTCTGGAGGAAGAAATAAGCTTGAATTTAACGTCAGCTCATGAAGCCATGGTCAGCATGAACCTACAAAGATAAATAATATGTTTTACTATACAAAAATGATTTGAACTATTAAAATAGTACTTTTTACGTTTAGCTCTGGGCCTTTAACATTTGGCTTTGCACACATTTAAACCTATAAAATCATGACGTCAGAGCAGCTCTACCTGTATGAAACACTGAGAACTGGAAGGCAGCTACAGCGAGCCACGGTGCTGAGCAGCTTTCAGTTTCTGCCACAGTGCTCAATTCTGTGTCCCACACCATGAATCAGATCCAGGCATAACTGGGTGTAACTGTCAGCAAGTACTCCCCACACTCTCCATCATCAAAAGACTGTTTTCATATTGTTTTACAAACTATCACTGTGACTTTTAGCTGAGCCAGCATCACTGACCAAAAGTGCTTTTCTTTAGAAAACAAAGTTGGAATGAATTACGTCTAACTACACAGAGAAAGAACAGACTGTGGACTGCTCTGTTTATATTTGATTTTATCAAATAACAGGTAAATGGGTAAAGCAAAAATCAAAGATTGACCAAAGAATTTCCCTAGTCCAAACCTTACAATAGCAGTCCAAAGTCTTTAAGGGTGATAGAATGTGAGCATCTCACCCTACGTTTGCTTTAAGACAAACAAACAAACAAGCTTTGAAGAACAGAAGCATAAAACTAACTAACTGAGAGGTTTAAAATGATACATAATAAAGTGACTAAATATAAGCAAGCAGGGTATATGAGTGTCTGCACTACAAGACAAACATGGAAACTTGGGCAGGAACTCTAAAGCATTCCGACATAACAGAAAACGAAGTAAAAGACGAGCCTCTTGCTTTCACGTGAAGCCCTGATGACAGACTATGAGAACCTACTGTACACTTTGGGATGTTTTAGTAGGCATGCTCAGTCTGCTTTAATTGAAAGATTCCTAATTAACGTGTGAGGGAATAAGAAAAACATTTGCCTCTGTGGCTTCAGCTCCAGCCCCACAGAGCTCATTGATATTCAGTGTCTGTTCTCTCTGGTACATCTCTGTAGAGTTCATTTCTTTTCCTGGCCTGGGAGGGGACGCTGGCAGGACATGTGACAGGGGTGAGCATGGTGAGCATCCTATCTTGGCAGCCGTAGTGGACAGCAGGCATGTGAGTGACACGCTGGAGGAGGAAGGGAGGGAGGGAGTTCAAGTGGGGTGCCCCATCCCTGGTCCGCCCGTTACCACCCTCTGACAACTTTCCCTCCATCACTGCTCATTGTGCGACGTAGGTCCGGGTCGCCTCAGATGTTGATGTCTCTGACGTCTGTTGGGGTGCAGGACAAGTCCGCGTCCTCGTCAACTCGTTTAGTTTCTGTTGTGCCATTGTGCTGTTGTGCCTGTCGCAGGCTAGACTCCAGCAGAGACTCTATCTGCTCCTGACATGACCGCAAGCAGTCCTGCAAGCACAGAATTGAGACTGAGTCAAGACCAATTGCACTGCAAACATCAAATAAGTGACAAAACGTTTCCATACCGGGTCGCTACGAATGACCTGCGACAGGAAGTTAGTGAGGTTCTGGGAAGACAAGGACGCATCTTGGCTCTTCAGGTAGAGCCCTTGAACAGCTGCTGCTACACTCCCTGCGGCCACCATTGAGGGAGGGCTGGCAATGAAGTTGACATCTGTTAAAACAGCACAACAAAGTTTTCCAGGGATGAAAACAACTGCACGCTCATTGCTAACCTGAGAAACTCAGAACTCTGTTTTCTGCTTACACACACACACACACACACACGCTTGCATTAAGGACAAAGTTCATGTCACACCTGTAGCACACAGTGCCACAAAGGTCTGGGCATGTTTCCTGAGGATCTGCTTGGTGGAGGGATAGATCTTCAGCTTGGACAGGAAGTGCTCGATGAAGTCATGAGGAGTTACTGAAGCCAGATCCCACTTGAGCTTGTTGAGAACCAGCAGCTCCATTTGCTGTGGACGGAGCAGAACAGAGGGAGTCACTCAAACTGATCCGTATACAGTACAAGTGTCTGTGGTGACATGTATTTATTCTAGAAGTTATTTTAGGTTTTAAAAGTTTTATCTAATCTGCTTTTTCTTAAAATGACATTTGACATCAAGTTTCTGTGTCCCCATCCCGTCCAAATGTATACAAACACAGTCATCCACAAAAACATATGCTGCAGTGTAGGAACATGAATAATTGAGATATGCTCCTTTGAAGGGGAGCACACAATAGAAGAAGACTGTGAGACTGACTGGAGCCAATGTTGGTTATTGGCAAGCATGTGCAGGTCTGTCCTATGACCACTAGGTGTTGCTGTGAACCAGATTTTTCTTGGCAGCCACTGAAACCATTCATGAAATCAGAGCGGCCTCCAGCCACCATGGGAAAGTCATCCGCAGCCATTCAGACACTGCTGCACATTTCTGCTCTTAGTTCAACGTCATTTCAATACAGTTTCCTCCCTCCCACCCACCACGGTGACACTAACCAGATAAACTGCAAACATTAGGTATACTGTTCAGTGCATATTGTGCTGTATGTGTTATGCAACATCCAAGTGTGCAGAAGTCAATTACCAGCAGTTCCCCGGGCAGGACCGAGTTGTCCGTGTAAATACAGAGTTTCTCCGCCGTTAAGGGCACAGTCTCCTTCATTTTTGATGCTAGAAACATGCATGTGGCTCCGAGCAGCTGTAGTCTTGTTTTCCTGGTGGCCTCAACTGATAGAAATCTGTCCAAGTAGTTCATAGCGAGCGGAAAAACCTCCTCCTCACATTTCTGTTCCTCGCAGACCTGGGAGGGTAGACAAAGCTATTAGAGTATGCTTTTGCTCGGTTCCAGGAACTTCCAACTCATGTGCATTGCGGAGTCTTTGTCTCTGCGTCTTAATCCGTGCACAGCTGTTTGCGTTCAAGAGCCGCACTGACGACAAACGACATTAGAACAAATTACAGTCTGCACATTAAATATGTTTGAGTTGTTTCAATTTCCTCACCACTCTATTTAAAAAAACAAAACGTAATTTCAGACCACACCGGAATAATGGCAAGTTCACACGCAATGTATTTATTACGTAGTTTGGAGTGTTCAGCACAGAAAGCAGCCGAGAATTAGTTTGCAGTCAGTTCTGACTGAGACACAAAGGTGGCGTCCATGCAAGTTCCACACTCCAATTTCAACTTCGTCATCTTTTCAAAAAATATTTAGAAATATTTAAAAATTATCTGGCCGTGTTAAAATAGGATTTAAATGATCCTTATCGAATGACTAATCGGATGGGACACAAATGTACCCGACTGCAGTCCAAGTGAATTCAAAAGAAAATGTTTTTTGCGACGGGCTTTCACGTGTTGCAGGCAGCACTTCCCCCGGCGCCCAGATGCACAATTTCAAAAATTAATAAAAAATACAAGACAGCACAGAATTCATTCCAAAACTACACGTAAATGTTTAAAAACATCTCAAGTATTAAAGCCGACTCCAAAATGTCATTTCTTCATTTTACGCTTTCTAAGAATATCCATTTTTCGTGGCGACCTTCACACGCAGCCCGGACCGTCGGCAAGCACAACAAAGTTTAGCAGCGGACAGCAGCTAAACGAGCGCCAGCAGGCACCGTGCAGCCGTCTCATCTTATACAGGCATTTCTTTCCGATATTACAAAGTTATTGTCATTTCTGTTGACATTATTGATTTTTAAAGATATTAAAATCTTCCTCCTGTACGACAACAAAGATGGCGCATAATACTGGCACAGAGCAGACTGCATACGTGTACATTGCTGTTATTTCGGAATATTTTTTCCGATCTCGTCAACATTTAATGCAAGAAGCAAAAACATGCGGAATCCAAAGAAATAACTAAGAAAGGCAGCCGACTCGTGGTGGAAAGCGAGAGGCCGATCTCCGCTTATAGGTGAAGGACCACCCAGCACTCATCGGGACTTTTCAGAGCCTTTATGTAACATGCACAGTAAAATAGCAGACGGAGCCGCACAACTTTCATATAACGACCAATATGCCACCTTCGGGTGTACACAGAGGTTAAGCAAGCGACACGCCGTCGGGGAGTTGGAAGCAAAAAGTTAAAGTCAAATAAACCAACCTCCAACATCCAGGTGGCAACTATTTTTCGCATTTTTGGTACAATTTCTTTCTGAACACACTTGAAGTAGTTTGGCGAAGGCAAGTAGTTTTCTTCGGCCTTGAGCATGGTGTGTAGAACTCGGTCATTGAGCAGGTTGACGTCCTGGTAAGCTCTCCTGATTGAGTCCACCTCACAGCACAGCAGCTGGTCCTCCATAGTAGGCTAATTCTGCTTTGAGTATATTTATCACTGCCGATAAAACTTTCCTATCTCCGGGTTAAGACGTCACCGTGTAACAGTAAGAAGACGCCGGAGCACAGAAACCCACAGCCAGCTACTTTTCTCGCCACTTTCTTCTTACTGGGCTGCCGCTGCTGCGTGCTGTTACTCCGACTGTGTGCGCCAGCCCTCTGGAACAAACCACTTCGCACTGCGAGACAAAAACCCCTGCCTCGCGCTCACCAAACACGCACGAGAACACACACAAAGTTTATCAGCGAACACGCACGGCGGAGGAGATGACGTCAGCTGTTGTTAAGTGTTGGGGGTGGGCAGAGGCGGCAGGGGGTCGGATCAAAGAGATAAGCAGTCTGCAAAAGAGCGCGCGAGGAAGGGATTCTATTATAGCGCTATACATATATATAAGAAAGAGAAGGGAAGACCTCCCTCCTCGCGTCTCTCCCCCCTCCTCCTATAGCCTGGTACCTTCTAAAGAGGAGGTGGGAGGTCCGGGGTCAGGGAGACGTCTGTCCCTTTTGGAAAGGATATGCCAGGGGGTGGTTGCTTGTTATCAGTAGGGGGCGATAGAGGCTCACAGCCCTCTCTTTTCATATTGTACTTCCTCTGTCTGTGACTGAATGAAAGCAGAAGCTCTGAGCAAACATAAGGTGAGCACGTGGGACAACAGTGAGTTGCTGCTTTAGTCATTCACTTCTCTGACTCCATCTAGCATGGGAGAACACTGGAAAGAGTTTCCCAGATCAGGCTATAATAATTATAGCTCTATTATCAGCTGACTTAAAGGCCAGTTTCCTTTTTTCTTTAGCAGAACATACATTGTATTATTGTAGGGTCTTTACTTTACCATATAAAGCGCCCCGAGGCGACTGTTGTTGAGAATTAGGGCTGCTTAAATCAAACTGAATTGAACTGAATAGCTTCAGTACAATTCTGTTAGCACTGAACAGTGTAATCATATATTTATATGTGTGTGTGTTGTGTACCTCAGTATAATAAAATGTTAGGAAAATAGTCAAGATTAAAGACTTTCCTGACTCTCTCTCTCTCACACACACACACACACACACACACACACACACACACACACACACACAAACGGGAGGAGACTGGCGTTAAACCAATGGGAGGAATTGCTGTTACTAGGCAGATGTTGGTGTATCTTTTCATGTAGGGAAAAGTTCAGTGCACTGGAAAACTTGACATTGCTATTGATAATCCAATCAAAGTCCTTTGACACAGTCTTTTAAAATAAACAATACAGACGTTTACTACCGACGGTATTTTGTTCACCAGAACCACCAGGAAACAATTTAGATCAAGTTATTAATGGAGCCATGCAGAGATGTATATTCTGACTTTTGCAGCTTGATGAAAACTATGAAAGTGTATTTAGCTGCTTAAGTTAAAAATTAAATGGGCACTCTGTGCACATTTTAATCTATTTTCAATATGCATTGGAGCTTTTCACATTCCTGAAATTCCTGTCTGAGCTAGTGGGTACCGTAATGCCTGAAGCAGGCTTCACCTCCGTGGACAAAGCAAGAAGTCACATTAGGAGCGTATCTGCACTCTGCTGTGGCTTCGAATGAGCGTATAAATGTACGAATAAATGATTCTGTTGTGTAAAACCTGTATCCATCTATTCAGAAATGTTTCACAGATTGGCTCTTTTTTTCAAACACTTATTTGTGTATTACTTCCACTTTAGAAAACACACTGGCCTTTGCTGTATACTTTAATATATATTATACTCTGTATTTTATTGTAGCTGCTTTGTAACTGAATCATGCTAGTAATCCATTTCAGTGGTGAATTGCTGGTTACCAATTTGAGCTTTACTGTTTTATTTATAGTGTGTGCATGTCACCTGTAAAGCTTTTATCATTGTTTTATATCGTATTTTTACCATGATGTCATTCAAGTCCACGTTGTTATTATGTATACTCTGCAGACACAGATGCTAATAAAACTGATGAATGATTGTAGTCTGCTTCACTGACAGCTTTCCTCTGTGCCATTTGTGTCTCTTCAGCCCCTCGTGCACAGTCAGATATGGGTTTTCTCAGGGAAACAAAGAGAGCTGGAGCATGTGACTTTTGCTGTGAGGCTCTTCTAGCAGCTTTATGGTAACAGGGAGGGGTGTTTAAAGGGACAGTGGAGGGTGACATGACACCAGCATACGTACTGATTCAGACTATCCCACTACTGCACAGCCCATGGCATATAGCCCATTGCTATATGCAATTTACCATATCAAGGCCACGGCTTGATAATGTGGATTCAAACATATAGCAATAAACTATTAATGGCATCCACCCATTCTCTTGAACGTCATCTTTGGCAGGACGTGTGGCATAAGATATCCATCTTTAACTCTCTGTTGACACATATAACCAAACTCATCTGTTGGGGTGTTTATCAGCAAGATTAAACACAATGACCAGGCCTTTCATGATAATTAGTGGAGAGGTTAAGCATGGGTAAATGACGGCCCCATCACATGTTTGTGTTGATCACGTTCTTCAACATTGCAATGTGAGATGTGGATATTCTTTTAGCTAATGATGCAGTAAACTGGCATTTATTAGTTTCCCAGAAGTATACAAATTCACAACGAACCCTGTAATTGAAACTGTATGCAGATATTTATTAATCAATGATACAGACGCTGAAGGTGATGGAAATACGTTGGTGCATTTACAGAGTGTCTGTGTATCTGCGTGTGTGTGCTCATTTCTGTCCTCCAACTCACACCCTCCCCCATGCCGTTTGTACTTCTCAGCTTTCTGTCATGTGGGGCACTTTTTGCATAATGCTGAAACCTTTAGAGATGAACTGTATAAGGCCGTATTCCTTCACATTAATATGCATGCTCATAGATAACACAGTCATACTATTGCACACCTAGATGTGCCACATTGAGGTAAACTTTTGTCTGTGATGTGGTGTGTTTTTCTGAGATTTTCTTTTACTCGTGTGTGGTTGATTATCTTTCCTATTCTGTGCAATTTTTGCATAACTGTGGCATACTCAGAAACTTTGGTCTGCTGCATGTTGAACATTTTTGTAGTGCAGTCGGTTCACTTACAGCAAAGTTAATATCTATCCGTCTGTGACGAGGAATCAAAGCTTTGAAGTAATAATGTGTGTTTGTGTGTGAGAAGGCTTGCCTCACACAGAGAAGTAGGAGAGTTTTCTTTTTCCATCTGAATGAAATTCCTTTCTTAGCTGAGGGCAGGGCCACAATGACCCTGCAAAGATGGATAGGGAGACTGTCCTGTGAAGTGATCCGTTAAACCAGACAGACGGAGGTCATTCTGTGTGTTTGTGTCTGTGAGTGTCCACCATTTGCACCATAACTGACCTAACAGCACCTGGTTTCTAGCTGGATGAGTGACAGACATTTAGGACCAAGGGCAAGGATAACAGGAAAACCCCCCTGGTGTGATGAATCAGTAGGTGTTTGGGAACGGCATAAAGGTAAAGAGAAATGCATGCAACCTATACCCCCTCCCCCTCTCTGTCTCTCACAGGCACACACACACACACACACACACACACACACACACACACACACACACACACACACACACACACACACACCAGACTAGATAGTACTGCTTTGAATAGTTTCTGTGAATGAGGCTGTGGTATCTAACTCGGGTCTGACCAAACAGTGCACATCCATTATGCTCAAAGTGTTTTCATAACAAGTGCCACAAAAAAATACAATAATAAACTGAACAGAGCCAGCATACAATGCCTTCCCCTCTCCCACATGTAGTTTCTCTGAAGTATAACCCAATTAACACTCAAAGCTATTTGAAGACCAAAGTTTTGCAGGTAGGTAGTTACAATTGGCAAGTATTTGCTAAGAGTTTAAGTTCACAGCTAACATTAGGTGCTGCTGTGGAATTTTACATCTCTTTAAAAGTAAAAGTAAGTACCCACTTGACTAAAAGATATACATTTTTCTATTGTGCACGCTGACGTCTTTGGTTGGGCTGAGTCCATTGTGAGCTGTAAATCAGCATTCTCTCAGATGCCAGGGGTCACAATGATGATCATTTGCCTCTCAATTGACCTCCTCTGTGTTTCAGGATGGCTGCAGAGATCGTGTATGCGTACGCATGTGAAAGAGAAATACGAGTTCCATGTGGAATTATCATCACACAAATCTGTTTACTGGGTTTGTGTCCTTTTGCTCAGTTCTTATTCAAACTGCGTAAATGTGTGCAATCTAGAAATGAATAATCAGTGATTCTCACATATTGCCCAGAGGAATTGCTTGGGAGTCACTCGAGAGGCTCATAAAAGTGCACTGATGCCTCACAAACATAACAAAAGTATCTTTTGACAACTGCTGTTCGAGTATTTGCAGTTGTGCTGATCCAACAGGCGTTAACATTCAAACAAGGTCCTCGGTCTGCCTCTTGTGTGACTTCCTGCCTCATGGTGGTTGAAATGTTGTTTTAGCATCTCAAACTAGTTTATCATACAAGTGTAATTTCTTACACATGCATGATTTTATACGTGTACAAAAAAGCTATTCAATCTTCAAAGCAGAGATATTTGTGTTCATTGAAAGCATGCTAACTGTTTCTTCTAATAAAATTCAGACCAGAGGGTTCAGTCCATTTCTAGTTCCAAGTGTTCAACGATAAGAAAACGTGATCAAAAAGAGCAATAATCTATCTCAAATAAATAGCTTTCGGACTTAATAATGGCAGGACTTCAGTTGCTGGTAAATGGCCATCCTTTGACTCCTGCATTTACACTTTATTTACACAAAGTCAGTCTATTTTTAAAACAGTATTATACTGTACTGTGCCACACAGCATGTTGTTCCACACAGGAAAATCACACATTGTTCACAGTGGTCTGTTTACTCTGCACAACCAGACATTGGTGTTCAGTTTAGCCTGTAAAATAAAACAATAGTTTGGATGTAGACTAATGAGCTCAGAAGCATTTGTTTGGATTTGTTTTTAACTCTTATTCAACACTCCCACTCCATATTACAAAATACATTAACCCAAATTCTAAATTGTGCTTTACACTTTTAAGAGCCTTCTCTATCTTACAGATAGACACATGAGCTCACACAGTGATACTGGCGTACTTGATTCTCTGGGGAGGCTCCGTTTGAAAAATATGAAAAACTAGAAAGTGCATTTTCTGAAGAAACTGCAGTGTGAATGCTTGAATCTGAATGTATGCACTGAAATGAATTAATTGCTGAATTTAAGTTAAAAATTTTGAATGAGATGAAAAATACAGAAATTTTCACCTGAAAACAATAGTGCTGAACTGCTAAAAGTTGAAGGTTACACAGAAGTTGGAAAATAGCTGAAAATGTTTTAAATGTAAATTAGAAAAATCTAAGAAATGAGAAAAGAAATTTAGACTAAGAAAAACAAAAAAGAAAACATCTGAATGAATATTAAAAGTTCATATTCTTTGAATCACTGAATGACTAAAATCTGATCCCTCTGCTTGGATCCACACAGTTTAAAAAATTTAAAAGTCTGAGCTTTGAAAGACAGTGTTGGAAAGAGAACAACGATGGTGACGTTTTGAGGGTAAAATGATGGCTGTAACACTGTGGACACAGCAGCAGTTGAAAGAGAAGTGTTTAAGATTAATCTTGGCAGGTGTGAGCCTGGTTGCTATAGTGACTGCACCCAATGGCTCCATACACACGTACACAGACATGCGCCTCACTTTTGCTGCTTAAAATGAACAGAAAAGTCAGGCCGAAACAAATCGTTCCTAAATGAAAAGTAAAAGTCGTATTGACAAAATTCTTTCACCGTGAGCGACAGCAATGTCTAGTCTACTGAATTCTCAGTTTTCATGCCTGTGGAGTTTATTATATGGACGTGGTGACAGTGGAAAGACACCATGCTCTTCTGATTTTCAAACGAACCTTCTGAGCCATTTTAACATTAGAGTCTATGGAAAAGTTGGAGGGAGGAGGCTGTGCATTGGTGACATTTACGAAAGAACCATAACACATATTACAATAGTAAACACATTGGATGAAAGAGGACAACGATGGCTACGTTTTGAGGGTAAAATGATGGCTGTAGAGCAAACGCTGTGGACACAGCAGCAGTTTTAAAAAAGATTTTAAGATTTTTTTTTTTTGCTCCTCTCACTCTAGCAGTTGAGCTTCCTCACTCTAGCCCCAACATTCCGTCCCATACACACCCATTATAAACTCTGAATCGGGTGAAAAAACATCATGAAACTTAAACTGGAACTGAAGAAAAAGTATAATAGATATTGAAAAGATAAATACAAGTTGAATAGTTGAATGTCTTGTCTTCGTTTTAAAGTTTGAATGGTGGCTCTATGTCAATGTATGTGGAAGTAGATACAGTTTAAAGAGGAGGAAGTTGAATGAGAATTTGAAGGGTCTCTCCATTGAAATACATTATAAATTTTTGTTAAATAAAGTTGAATAAAATAAAAAATATAAATGTTAAAAATGAGAAAAGTAGAAGCATTCATGTCCAAAAGAATAGGAATCTAACGGTGTTTGAATGGTTTTTCTAAGTTGAGCGGTTTTGAAGGAGTGAGATGCCAAAAAACGTACGGAATATATAACTAGAAAGTGCATTTTCTGAAGAAACTGCAGTGTGAATGCTTGAATCTGAATGTATGCACTGAAATGAATTAATTGCTGAATTTTGAGTTAAAAATATTGAATGAGATAAAAAAAAAAAGTCCGAATTTAACCTGAAAACAAAAGTGCTGAACTGCTAAAAGCTGAAGGTTACACAGAAGAAGAAGTTGGAAAAAAGCTGAAAATGTTTTAATTGTAAATTAGAAAAACCTAAGAAATGAGAAAAGAACATTTAGAGTCAGAAAACATCTGAAATAATATTAAAAGGTCATATTCTTTGAATCACTGAATGACTAAAATGTGATCCCTCTGCTTGGATCCACACAGTTTAAAAAATTTAAAAGTCTGAGCTTTGAAAGCCAGTGTTGGAAAGAGAACAACGATGGCGACATTTTGAGGGTAAAATGATGGCTGTAGAGCAAACACTGTGGACACAGCAGCAGTTGAAAGAGAAGTGTTTAAGATTAATCTTGGCAGAGTGAGAGAGAGCTCGTTAAGCAGGCAGGTGTGAGCCTGGTTGCTATAGTGACTGCACCCAATGGCTCCATACACACGACACAGACATGCACCTCACTTTTGCAATACTGTGAATGCTTTTCAAAAATTCACACTAATAAAGATTACAACAACAATACTGTGAATGCTTTTCAAGCATTCACACTAATAATAATAAAGATTAGAAGAACAATACTGTGAATGCTTTTCAAAAATTCACACTAATAAAGATTACAACAACAATACTGTGAATGCTTTTGAAGCATTCACACTAATAAAGATTACAACAACAATACTGTGAATGCTTTTCAAGCATTCACACTAATAAAGATTAGAAGAACAATACTGTGAATGCTTTTGAAGCATTCACACTAATAAAGATTACAACAACAATACTGTGAATGCTTTTCAAGCATTCACACTAATAAAGATTACAACAACAATACTGTGAATGCTTTTCAAGCATTCACACTAATAACTGAAAAGTGTTGAATGGACCGTCTCTTTTTTCAGCACTGTAGCTACGCTTGGAAAAGGCCAGAGCTCTGTTGAGACTTATTTTGCTTTAGCTCTTAGTAATAATGAATTCATGATTAGTGGAGAAAATACTTTAGTTATGATCAGTTTGTATTTACTGACAGGCTGTTTACCAAAGACGTTTAAGGTAGCTATAATTAAACCGCTACTTAAAAAGTTCTCTAGAGTTGCTGTAAAGCATGGAGCCTATATGATCATTTAAAAAGGAACGATCAGATGGTTTATTTGAAGAGTTTCATCATAGCACAGAAACAGCACTGATGTCTTTAAGGTTCTCCTTATGGCCTCTGACAGTGGAATCCTGTGCTTGTCCTGCCAGAGCTCAGAACAGCAATATAGTTGATAAAATCACTTTTCATACACTGTAAAAAACAAATAAATACATACATACATAAATGTTTTATTAAAAGGAAATTAGTAACACTTTAATACATTAAATACTTTAAAAAATACAGAACATTTTCTGCTAAGTTTAGTAACTGAGTTTATAATTACAACAGGCCGTTGTTTATTTTTGATGATATCAACTGTAATATAGGTGATATAGGTTTTTACATATAATTTTACATTAAACTCTTGTATATTTAAACATGTATTTTCACATATAAAGTTAATGGATTCACCTTTTCAAAAAATGTACAAAAAAAATGGTATTGCAGTTATAATATATTGTTAGTTGCAGATTGTATCAAGTACAAATTGATTGTTTTGATTAATTTCACCAAATTTTGTGTGAATATGAACCTGGGAAGAGTTAGATTTATTAATGTATTAGCTTTTTTTAATACTGTCTTTATAGTGCTGTAATACAGCGTTATTACATTTGAATTTTCAATATTTACCTTTAAAAACATAATATATACATAAAATATACATTTTTTAAAAACTAGCTGGCTTGGTAGTCACTGAGATGGGCTCCTGCAGATTCCCTTCACTCAGGAGTGAGTCTGCCTTAGACCTTTTTTTTCCCCGTCTGTTCCAGTAGGGGAGACCGGGGATAGTTGTAACATTTTTGACATTTCTGTCTGTAAATTGGAGCTCTTTTAAGGTAGTGGATTCAAAATGTAATGCAAAGTACAGTGGGGCAAAAAAGTATTTAGTCAGCCACCGATTGTGCAAGTTCCCCCACTTAAAATGATGACAGAGGTCAGTAATTTGCACCAGAGGTACACTTCAACTGTGAGAGACAGAATGTGAAAAAAAAAATCCATGAATCCACATGGTAGGATTTGTAAAGAATTTATTCGTAAATCAGGGTGGAAAATAAGTATTTGGTCAATAACAAAAATACAACTCAATACTTTGTAACATAACCTTTGTTGGCAATAACAGAGGTCAAACGTTTACTATAGGTCTTTACCAGGTTTGCACACACAGTAGCTGGTATTTTGGCCCATTCCTCCATGCAGATCTTCTCGAGAGCAGTGATGTTTTGGGGCTGTCGCCGAGCAACACGGACTTTCAACTCCCGCCACAGATTTTCTATGGGGTTGAGGTCTGGAGACTGGCTAGGCCACTCCAGGACTTTCAAATGCTTCTTACGGAGCCACTCCTTTGTTGCCCGGGCGGTGTGTTTTGGATCATTGTCATGTTGGAAGACCCAGCCTCGTTTCATCTTCAAAGTTCTCACTGATGGAAGGAGGTTTTGGCTCAAAATCTCACGATACATGGCCCCATTCATTCTGTCCTTAACACGGATCAGTCGTCCTGTCCCCTTGGCAGAAAAACAGCCCCATAGCATGATGTTTCCACCCCCATGCTTCACAGTAGGTATGGTGTTCTTGGGATGCAACTCGGTATTCTTCTTCCTCCAAACACGACGAGTTGAGTTTATACCAAAAAGTTCTACTTTGGTTTCATCTGACCACATGACATTCTCCCAATCCTCTGCTGTATCATCCATGTGCTCTCTGGCAAACTTCAGACGGGCCTGGACATGCACTGGCTTCAGCAGCGGAACACGTCTGGCACTGCGGGATTTGATTCCCTGCCGTTGTAGTGTGTTACTGATGGTGACCTTTGTTACTTTGGTCCCAGCTCTCTGCAGGTCATTCACCAGGTCCCCCCGTGTGGTTCTGGGATCTTTGCTCACCGTTCTCATGATCATTGTGACCCCACGGGATGAGATCTTGCGTGGAGCCCCAGATGGAGGGAGATTATCAGTGGTCTTGTATGTCTTCCATTTTCTGATGATTGCTCCCACAGTTGGTTTTTTCACACCAAGCTGCTTGCCTATTGTAGATTCACTCTTCCCAGTCTGGTGCAGGTCTACAATACTTTTCCTGGTGTCCTTCGAAAGCTCTTTGGTCTTGGCCATGGCGGCGTTTGGAGTCTGACTGTTTGAGGCTGTGGACAGGTGTCTTTTATACAGATGATGGGTTCAAACAGGTGCCATTCATACAGGTAACGAGTGGGGGACAGAAAAGCTTCTTACAGAAGACGTTACAGGTCTGTGAGAGCCAGAGATTTTCCTTGTTTGAGGTGACCAAATACTTATTTTCCACCCTAATTTACGAATAAATTCTTTACAAATCCTACCATGTGGATTCATGGATTTTTTTTTCACATTCTGTCTCTCACAGTTGAAGTGTACCTCTGGTGCAAATTACTGACCTCTGTCATCATTTTAGGTGGGGGAACTTGCACAATCGGTGGCTGACTAAATACTTTTTTGCCCTGCTGTATCACCATCCAGCTAAAGGATATCGAGATGAATTTTGGGCCATATCGCCCAGCCCTAGTACACACTGCGATAGTTATACCCTTTTGCACATGCTCTACAGTAAAAAAAGAACAAATGAGGAAGTTTCACAGGTTACAGTTATCAATCATATATTTTTCATCTCTGTAATAGTGATGTGCAAATCATGAACGAATCGTTCAATACTCGAGAATCACTTCACTGAATCGTGAATCATGATTCACAAGCCCAACTGACTCACTAACTCATCCCTGTTGCTGTTAGCAAACTAATTTCATTAGTAGAAATATATCTAGCTTATAATTAAAATTCTGTGGAAAAAACAACAGCCAGTTTCTTAACAAAAACATTTCTGCTCTGAACTGGAAGAAAAAACCCTGAGTAGAAGCCCACATCAAGACAATCCGGTTGTTCAGTCTGACGTCACTAGCCGTGTCTGGGCCTAAACTCCGCTGCAGGTCCATATATCAAATGATCACTGTGGCATTACTGAGAGTTGAAAAACTGTCTAAAGTCTTTCATCTTTAATAAAATGATCAGCGTTCTGCTCTACCAGGTGTAACAATTGAGTTTAACATCCAGGCATCCATGAAAACGGAATTTATGACATTTAACGGAGTTAGAAGTTAGCAGGAAGTTAGCTCGCTAGCTTCTATCTAAATACAATATAGCATGTCCTGACTGCGGGGTTTTGGAAACAAATTCAAACGTACAGCTCTGTTATCACTTCCTGTCATGATTCGGCTGTGTGGCAGGCAGGAGAGGACCCAAACGCACACTCACGGGGACACGGGGAATAAACTCAGAGAGCTCAGCTTTATTGCTGGAAAGGCAGATCACGGGTAATATAAAACTAAACTGGGAAAAACTAAATATAAAGCTCACCAAGAAACACAGGGAGAATCACACACAGCATGAGGGAGAACGCGACACCGAACTGAGGGAGACGCAGACATAAATACACAGAGGGTTAACGAGGGAAGTGGGAACACACGGGGAACACAGCTGACACAGATAACCATAACGAGACAGGGCAGGAGTGAACACAACATGATGCATACTGACGAGAGACTGTCAAAGTAAAACAGGAAGTACACGGAGGTTCAGACAGGAGGAGAGAGAGCATGGGGAGAACATGGAATAAAACACAAGAAGAGACGAGGGCTCACAGATACACAGGGGCACACAGGAGGTAACCAAATAAGGAACATCTTAACTAAATAACCTAGGAACCAAGGCATAAATAGGGAACAAAATACAAAACACACAAAAACTAAGAATACTGGGCCAACATGGCCCAGGACCATGACTAGGGTTGCCAACTCCCTGAAAAATAAATAAGGGACACCTCGTGGCCAGGGCCGGGCAACCCAGTTGTCTTCACCCTTCCCAGTGTGGTGAATTTTCTAGCTCTTTTTTTTTGTGTGTGAAATTATTTTTTACCATTTGACTTGAACTTGATTTAAGCAGATGCATATTCTTTGTGATATGACCATATGGGAAACAAATGATCATTTAGCTATTTATTTTTAGCTCAAAATGACAACATTAACACAGTAAAACAGGTCTCCTTCTTAAACAGAAGCCTGTCATGCTTAACTTTTGAGAATATAAGTAAATCTTTCTTTAAAAGAACTCTGTCCTGCTTAACTTAAAATTATATAAATTAATAGAAAACAATAGAATGAAAAATATTCTTGTAACTGTGCACATTTAGTGCATTTAGTACAATTAGCTTCAGTGGAGGTATTATTTCAGCTTTTCTAATGCTAATCAGCTGCTCCTGTTTGTAAACCCACTTGTTCCCATGATTACGCATCTTAAGTCATCATCATTATTCATCTATGTATTACTTTTATGTATTAGTCATCTATTTGTTGTAATCATCTATCCTTGCAGTTGTTTATTACACAAAATAAATTATATTATCACACTTCTGGCCACATAGCGTTGATATTCACTGCACATGCCCATATTAACCTTAACCAGAGGGTTTAAAAACAAACACACCAGTGTTTACATCCCATATCTGCTTCTGCCGTGGCCTGGTGGACAAGAAATTGGTTAAGGGTTCCCCGAGCTTTCACGCCCCTCATGTTCTTCATGTGCCCACCACTAGAAGCATGCCTATGGAAAAAATGCGCCGGCACACAGTGCAGTGCGCTTTAAAGGTGTTATCGTGCACTTTTCCAGCCAGGTGTTTTCCTTTTCCCATTCCTCCCTGTACTTTTGCAGCCTATTTTTCTTTCTCTGAGGGGAACAAACATTGCTGCTCTAATGCTGGGCTTACACTGTGCGGTTTTTGGCCCATTTTGAGACGATTTTTGAGTCGTGCGACCGTTTTGGCGATCAGCCCGATTTTGGCCTTCATCGTGCGTCGTGCATCGTAAAGTATACGTGGGGTAACGAGACATGATTAACACCTCACGACCACTGCTCACACGCAAACACGTAAACGTCGGTGAAAAAGACGGACCAGCACGGCTGTGCAGCGTGTGATCTGGACACAAGCGATGGAGGCACAACTTGTAGAACTTTGGAAAGCTCATCCGAGCCTTTTCGATGTGGCATCACAAAATGATCACGACCACAACAACCGTGAAAATAGTTGGATTTACATGCTGCTCAATCACAGCTGCCTGATCAATGTTTTTCATTAGCAATTTAGCAGAGTTGATGGTGGTGGTGTGTCTGTGTGAGTGACAGACAGAGAGGGAGAGCGAGCGACAGATTTTCTGTTATAACCTTCATTTTATGGAGGCACAGTGTGAGCACTCAGGTCGCATCAGAGCATCGGGCGGTATAGTGTGAGACCTGCATCGTGACCTACCAACTTCTAACCCCTGCGAGTCAATCGTGCAGTTTGAAAATCGCACAGTGTCTGCCCAGCATTAGGTGTACTGTCGTCCGAGACTTGCACCGCAGTGTCGGCGTTTGTTTCCCTGTTGGCCAGGCTTGTTGTTGTGGTCATCTGTTGTCTTCCGGTATTTTCTCCGCAAGCGACCTTTCCTCAACCAATGAGATGAGCGGTAATCTGAATTGTCATACTCGAATTGTCATAAGTGTGCTGTCAGCTCATTGGTCACAAAGCAGGAGAGGGGCTGGGAATTATGTTTTCCAACAAAGCGTTAATTCCATTAACATTTATAGACTACTTATTACGGGACAAAGTGCGTCCCTTATTAGCTCAATACGGGACGTGTACTTTTGTTTCTAAATACGGGACGATTCAGTTTTTTAAGGGACAGTTGGCAACCCTAACCATGACACTTCCAGCATAAATGAAGACAGAAAACTAAAAAGCAGTGACGTTTGTAGGGTTACTGAAGTTTGGCTAGCTGGTATATAATGATGTGCTACGTGACCACTAGCGACACAGCTATGTTAGCATAATATAAACAAGCTAACTTTTTTTCCACTGGATAAAAGTTAACGTGAGTGTTCTCAGTGGTCAGGAACAAATGCAATCGCATGGCAGGATGCTGTAAAAGGACCAAACTTCAGCCAGGAGAACAACTGAGATAATCCATCCACAATACGAGGTTAGTCATTCATATACTGCTGCATGGGCTGGGCTGTAGTTACATCCTAAGGTTTTAAAAACTGAGCTTAAATAAATAATTAGCGGTAATAAAAGCCGAGGGAGGTCAACAGTGATCACTGACTGTTTTAGGAGCTTTTTGAGATTAAATAGAAGAAAATACAAAACATTAAACATGTTAACAACACAAAAGCCATATTAAACGCAGACTACTTTAGGCCCGGAAGCAGGATTCGTCGTGTCATCACTGAACAACCGGATAGCTCTTCAGTTCACAGTAGCATCGCTCTGCTAACATGCTAACAGCACATTTGAGTTACTCACCCGCTCCCTTCCTGTGCTGAATCGCAGCATGAACGAATCACTCCCTGGTCGTGTCCAAATTCATGGGCTGCATCCTCCTGAGGCCGCATTTGTAGACCGATTACATCACAGCAACGCGCCGAAGGCTGTCCAAATCCGTAGACTCCTCCGAATGCAGCCGACAAATGCATCCTCCTTTTCCCCGAATTTGAAGGATGGGTCGGGTGTGTCCTTCGTGGCCCACCATATCCCAGAATTCATAGCGCGGCCCAGCCAAACTCCAGTTTCCAACAATGGCGGCCGCTACTAAGTTTTAAAATTACTCTTATTAATCTTTCTGGGTCACAAAATAAACTTTTAACATATTTTCAGGTGAGAAAGTAGCTGTGTAAACATCAAATATCTGCTCGGTTTATCAAGACATCGCATATTTGCAAAAGTGCTTCGACATTTTCGGCCCACGTAGACCGCGAAGGCCGGGTCCTCAGGAGGATGCAGCCCATGAATTTGGACACGACCCCTCACTCACCCCCTCCCTCACTCACCCCCTCCCTCCTGGCTCACAGCTTCTTCTTCTTCTTGGTTGGTAACCAATGTTAAGGCGCATTACCGCCCCCTGGCTCACAGCTCAGTGGACATTTAGATGAGAAAATATATATTTGACACATTTGAGGAAAATATTAATAAAATAAAATAAAAATAAATAAAACAAATGTTCCCTTTAGAAATCTTTTTTTTTTGCTCTTTTTTGCTCTATAAAAATCGTTGTTTTTCTTTTTCACTCAACTCATCTTAGCAGTAGGATTTACATGAAAAGAGAAACAAATTAAGTTTGAGTGAAAATGTAAATTTTTTGAACTCTCTGGTCACCTGACTCAGTGACTCAAATGACTCAAAATCCGATTCACTTCGGTGAGTGACTCATTCAAACTCGATTCAGTAAAAAGAAACGAACTTACCATCACTACTCTGTAATATTCTTGATATCTAAATTGAGCTATTCGTATATATATTCGATCTATTTCTTATATTTTTTTAAACTTAGTATTACAAAATTTGTATTGTTTAATTTGTTTAGTCTGTTACTGTTATTGTCTTGGAGCAACTGCAGCCCACATCATTTCCTTAGGGTTTGTTAAAGTATTCTGATTCTGCAGCCCAAAACAGGTTTTGTAACTTAATATTGTGGTGCTAAATGTTTGGTTTCTTTAAAGGAAGAGAACAAAGATGCTTCCACAACAGTGGACTTGAAGAGTGCAAGCGATAAGTGGTTACAATCTACATGGATGTGTCATTTTGAAAATGAGAGGAAGTAATATAAATCTTATGATTGGCATACAATTCCTACCCATCATCCCCACACACAAACAAAGTAGTTCCTAATCCACAGAGATGGCTTCGACCGTCTATCTGGGGCAGATGGTACGCCCTGCTGGTTGCCAGGCCATGACCCTCCTGCTTTTGATCCTATTAGCAGGTGAATGAGGAGATGGACATTAAAATGACAGTCCGGGACTGACTTCCATTTGGCCACCCAACCTGAATACTCAGTAGCCCATATATTTCCCCCATTGAAGGGCTTCCACAAATTCTACAAAATTTTTAACATCAAAGTGTGTTCTCAGTGGTGTGGAGAAAGACAATAAAGTGAGACAGACACTTCAGGATCAACCAATAATATGAGTACGAGTTTGAGTATGAGTATGTTTTGTAGGCACTTCATATTCTGCCAGTATATAGTGGACCCAAAATGCAGGACATCACAGACTGGAGCTGAAGTCAAAGCAAGCTACTGATGCTTATCAATCCAGTGAGTTAATAGAGTCCAGAAAAAAAACTAGAGAACAAAACCAGGGAATCTGGCATTCTGGCATTTTTTTAAAATTGCTTAAAAATGCTCAATTTATTCATATCTTTCAGGGGGGAAAGTCACACTGATGATGTAGCAGTCTCAAAAACTCACAAAAAACTGCATGTATCAAATATGATACATTAGGTGTTAAGGGGTTAAACATAAATTATTCTCGCAACCAAAAAAAAAAAAATCATAAATTCACAAAAACTCAAAAAACAGCATCCAAAACCCAGGACGATGACACACTTTAAGGTGAAAGGTTTCAAAGTTCAATCTTTCAGTTTCAAGTTCAGACTTTATCAAAGAAACATTAAAGCAATCTACTGTGTTTGTAGAAGGAAGTTTCCTAAGCTGATACTGACACTGCACCTTTCACTTGATTCAATTCAATTCAATTTTATTTATATAGCGCCAAATCACAACAACAGTCGCCTCAAGGCGCTATATATTGTACAGTAAATCGTACAATAATAGATACAGAGAAAAACCCAACAATCATATGACCCCCTATGAGCAAGCACTTTGGCGACAGTGGGAAGAAAAAACTCCCTTTTAACAGGAAGAAACTTCCGGCAGAACCAGGCTCAGGGAGGGGCGGGGCCATCTGCTGCGACCGGTTGGGGTGAGAGAAGGAAGACAGGATAAAGACATGCTGTGGAAGAGAGACAGAGATTAATAGCAGATATAATTCAATGCAGAGAGGTCTGTTAACACATAGTGAGTGAGAAAGGTGACTGGAAAGGAAAAACTCAATGCATCATGGGAATCCCCGGCAGCCTACGTCTATTGCAGCATAACTAAGTGTAGTGAAGCAGATTTTGGGTTAGGATTTTATGTGATGTCCGCAAATGCAGCACTAACGTCCACACCTTCCCAGCTAATAATTACCACTACCACATGGAGGCATTTGGCAGTCTTTTCCGATTTTGTCTCGTTCCATCTTGTTCGTTTTATTCTGTCTTGTTGTGGCCGGTTATCTTACAAACGTTTATGGACTGGCCTCGACTGACTCCTGGTTTTATGGGCTTTTACTCGAAATTGTTTGCTATATTTTAATCTTGCTTTTATAAAGTACTGTAACTCAGGGTGTATTTGTTTTATTTATCTTTTACTATTTTGTTTAACGTTTTATGCTTTATTGCTTTAGTGGAGGTGCGGCCGCTTGTTGAGGGGCTAGGCACGTGAGGTGGAATCCGCTCCCCAATGCATGAGAGTGTACACACCAGGCATAGGTAGATTGCACCATCTAGATTTCAGTGTGAGTGATAGTGAGGTTTGCAGTGGAACTACACGGGTGAGTAATTGGTTGCACCCTTGGGCACTCCTCTCTGTAGGTTGCCTCCTCAAGTGGCCGGTCTCCACCATTTTGTTTAGTTATTTTATCAAGCTGTTATGGTTTTAATGTAGCCTGGTCATTTTTATCATTGTTTGTTAATAAAGTGTTTTAATTAACTATCTTGCAGTTTCAGCCCTGCTACCTTAAGAACTTTTCTGATTTTACAGCTCTGTGCTTTTAGTAGTTTTTCTTAATACATTTTGATTTGTAAAACTGATCTGTAGTGATGGGATTTCCGGCTCTTTTTAGAGATCCGGCTCTTTCGGTTCGGCTCACTTTCGGCTCCGAACCAGCTCTTCAGGTTGTTTTGTTGCTTTAATTAATTTATTATTCACAATAATATAAAATTATGCACAAAAGGAATTACTAACGTAAAAAAAAAGTGGTTTTATTTATATATGTTTATATATAAATATATGCGGTGGCACCTAGAGACAAAACACGTACAAACTCCAAAACACATTTCTAGCATGAACTGAACTTCCAAAGCAGAGCTACTAGATCACTTAAATTACACAATTGAAAGCATGTGTGTATTGTTTGTGTATTTATACACAGGCACTCATATATATTCAAATAATTAAAAAAAAAAATTCATTTACCTGTTACTACCACACACCAAATCCGGTCGTTGGTACTTGCTGGCTTGTGTAGCCACAAGATAACAAAAGCTCAACACTGCGCCCAGCATCCTGGAGCACTTCTGTTGTCTTTTGTACGTGTTTTGAGTTTTTATGTGCTTCTGAGTTTTTACGTGTTTTGGAGTTTGTACGTGATTTGAAGTTTGTATGTGCTTTGAAGTTTGTATGTGCTTTGTCTCTAGGGACCACCATAAATATACTTTTATTTATTCACTCCACATAAAATGTAATAAATAAATCATATAATACAAAAATCAATTATTCACATTTCAACTTTTAACTTTAAATTTTCAGCTTTTTCCTTTTAAACCAATTTAAAGTGAAAACAACACAAAACACTGCAAACCACAACACAATTAAATATAAATTAAAATATGAAAACTAAAAGAACATGCATATTCTCTGTCATATGGGCCCGCATGAATAAACTTTCTGAATCCTTTATCATCTGCAACCGAAAATAGTTGTGGATGTTTACTATACCTTTCTAATGTGGCGTTGTTGTCCCTGGTAGTGATGGGTCGTTCGTGAACGAAATGGCTCTTAGAGCCGGGTCTTTGACGTGAACGACGCGAGCCGGCTCCTTATCGCGAGCCGTCACGTGGGTTTTTTTTTTTTTTTCTTTCTCTCAGCCTCTCTCTCGCACTTCTTTTCTGCTTCACTCAGCAAGCGAGCCTTGTGCTTTACGCTGGGCAGAAGGGGGAGGGGCGGTAATTACACTCAGTAACACAGGAACAGATCCAGAGGGGGAGAGAGAGAAAGAGAGCCAGGGACAACAACGTCACATTAGAAAGGTATAGTAATCATCCACAACTATTTTCGGTTGCAGATGATAAAGGATTCATTAAGTTTATTCATGCGGGCCCATATGACAGATAATGTGCATGTTTCTTTTTGTTTTCATATTTTAATTTATATTTAATTGTGTTGTGGTTTGCAGTGTTTTGTGTTGTTTCACTTTAAATTTGTAAAAGGAAAAAGCTGAAAATTTAAATAGTTAAAAGTTGAAATGTGAATAGTTGATTTTTGTATTATATGATTTATTTATTATATTTTATATGGAGTGAATAAATAAAAGTATATTTACAGTGGCCCCTAGAGACAAAGCACATACAAACTTCAAATCACGTACGAACTCTGAAGCATGTACAAACTCCAAAACACGTAAAAACACGTAAAAACTCCAAAACACGTAAAAACACGTAGCTGTGAGGGTTACAGCCTTAAAACATTTATAATAAATACTTTTCACTACTTTGCGGATTTCACTTATTGCGGGTTGTTTTTGGGACGTAACCCCCGCGGTAAACGAGGGTTCACTGTAGATTGAATTAGCGTGCACATTTGCGTAATGTAACATGCAACTATTTTTGCTTAAAGTTGAAATACAAAGATTTAACTTACCAGTTTGCGTGGAGGTTTGAGGAAAAGTACTCCCTATCGACTGTAGACTGAAACAAACATGTCCAATCCCAGGCAAAACCACCAAAAACAACTTGTCTTAATTTTTCCTGACAAACAAGTCCAGACGTCTCTTCGGTTCCAGTGCCGGGAAAAATATGGGAGGGGCAACAAAAACTTAAAAATAGTGAAAGTGCTTTCAACTAAACATGATCAGTAAACATCAAATTTACTTTTATTATTTGAGTGTTGAGTTTAAAACTTATTCTCTTATAAAAAATTGAACTTAAACTATTTATTAGAATGAACTTAAAATAGAAAGGACCATGTTAAATGTATTCATTTTAGTGCATCACATGCAAAACAATATAGGTTAAGTGCAAAAAGCTTCCACCAATGAGTTCTGTCTGACACAGTTATATGATTTTAGTTTTACAAAGAAAATTAATTACCATCAGTGATTATAGCTAAACCATTTGAATGCAAATAACTTTTGGGATTACAGTGTAGTGTGTACTGTGCATTAGATGGAGGAGTTGAACAGGCAGGAATGATTTCCTGTGTCAACCTGCTGTCCCAGCATGCAATAGCATAGAGGATGGTAGTGGCCACAACAGACTCGTAAAAAATTCTGACCATAGATGTTGAAGGACCTCAGCTGCTTCAGAAAATGGAGGAGACTCGGGCCCTTCCTGTAGAGCGCAGTGGCGTTTTTAACCCAGTCCAGTTTATTGTCTATATGTACTCCGAGGTATTTATAGTCCTCCACAATGTCCACATCGACCCCCTGGGTTGAAACAGGGGTCAAGGTTTTCCTGGTCTTCCTAAAGTCCACAATCAATTCTTTGGTTTTTGTCACATTGAGCTGCAGATGATTCTGCTCACACCACGTGACAAAGGAGTCGACCACAGCCCAATACTCTGAATCGTCACCCTCACCAATGCATCCAACCACCGCAGTCATCAGAAAACTTCTGACGCAGGTCTCTGTGCAGTGGCTGAAGTCTCTGGTGTAGAGGGTGAAGAGGAAAGGGGAGAAGACAGTCCCTTGCGGTACCCCAGTGTTGCCCCTGTGTTGCTGATCTCAATATGTGCCTCTTCACAATGTTGAAGAAGCACATATTGTGGTCTTCCTGTGAGGTAATCAACAATCCAGGACACCAGAGAGCCATCCACCTGTATTGCTGTCAGCTTATCACCCAGGAGGGTCGGCCTGATGGTGTTGAATGCACAAGAAAAGTAAAAAAAACATGACTCTCACAGTGCTCGCTGGCTGGTCCAGATGGGTGTAGACACGATTGAGCAGGTAGATGATGACGTACTCAGCTCCGAGGCAGGGCTGGCAAGCAAACTGAAGGGGATCCTGATGTGGTCTGAAAGACGGGGGCTGGTCACGTATGAATCTTTCCAGGGCCTACATAACATGGAATGTTAGTGCCACAGGCCTGTAATTCTGGGGGCCACTGGGACTTGGGTCTTTGGTACAGTTACAAGACATGACGTCTTCATTGGGACCCCCTGCAGACTCAGACTCAACATGAACATTTATTAAAGACTCCACAAAACTGGGGGAAATAGGCCTTAAGGACACGGGGACTCACCCCATCTGGTCCTGCAGACTTGCCTGAGTGGAGTCTTCATTTTTCTCTGAACCTGGTCATTAGTGAAAAATACATTAAACTCATTAGCTCTGTATCCACTGCCCCCAGCTCCCTTGCTGTTGGATGGCCTGAGTCCAGTGATTGTCTTCATGCTACTCCACACCTCTCTCATGCTGTTCTGCTGGAGTTCCACTCCAGCTTTTTCCTGTAATTGTCCTTAGCCTCTCTGATCTTGCCCTTTAATAATGCCTGAACCATTCTCACCTCAAAGGCAGAGCACACACCGAGGAAGTCAGCAGTCTATGACATAGCCAAAAAACAGAGAGACTGACAACCATTCACACTCTCATTCACACCTGTGGCTATTTAGAATCACCAATTAAGAGTGGCGTGATGGTTTGCTTTTAAATGTTTCTCTGCCAGGTAAGTCCTCTCTGTCTTTAACTTGTGTGGTTCAATCTCTGGCTACGTCTACACTAATCTGGATAAATTTGAAAACTGCGTTTTCGTCTAAAATCTCTGCATCCACACTATCATTTTCAATCGTTTCTGACCAGTAGTTCATCCACACTGAAACAACTGAAATGCTTACATTCCTGTATTGCACATGCATGAAACGTAAGACGATTTCTGTCTGCCGTTTATTTACTTTCCAGCTCTTTGAAACGTCACGGTGAAATGTCGAGGAAAAGTGTTTTAAATCGACTGACAATGAGCTGGAGTTGTTGCTGTGAGTAACACAAAAGTACAAAGTTGCAAAAGCGAGTGAGAATTAAGGAATTTGAAGAAAATCTATCTGGAGCATGTACAAACTTAATCTTTGGTTTGTCAAAATTGAGAGCAAACAAAACAACTGCTGTATTATGCCCTCCGCTATCTTAGTTTAATTGGTCACATGACTGCATCATATGACTAAAATGTGTCATAGATTCCGAAAGCCGAAAGTTACGCTGTCCACACAGGACGCGAAAACGGCGTTTTCAAATGTATCCTCTTTGGAGAGCGTTTTCAAACCCTGCGTTTTCTTTGACCGAAAATGCGATCTCAGTGTGGACGGAAGGCCAAAACGGAGAGAAAAACATATTCGTGTGGACATGGCCTCTGGCTACAAGCTGATTCTTGATAAGAACAGATTTTTCCTGATCAGTGCTGCACCCTGTAACTCCCTGTTATACGATCCAATTTAAAACAATTTAGAATATATTTTATAAGTCTGTGGGTTTAAAAACTTGTTTAAATACAATTTCACAGTTGTCCTCATGAGAATACAGGAAGATTTTGAGAGAATGTCCTTAGTGCCCTTATCTGTAGCTAGTCGGATAAGCCTAGTTAAAATGAATGTTTTGCCAAAATTTTATCCCAATTTTATCCTCATATCCTTTATCAGGAAACTTGATGGCATTGTCTTGGGCTTTGTTTGGAATAAAAAGCCCCTAAGGATAAGTTAAATATTTCTTTATAGAGGCCTAAACGGTTAGGAGAAAAGGTGATGTTGAATTTCATCTTCTATTACTGGGCAGCTACCCTACACATACTACCCTACACACGGGGCGACCGTGGCTCAGGGGGGTAGGGAAGCGTATCTGTAACTGGAAGGCCGCCGGTTCGATCCCCGGGCTCTCTGTCCTGGTCGTTGTCTCCTTGGGCAAGACACTTTACCCTGCCGCCTACTGGTGTTGGCCAGAGGGGCCGATGGCGCGATATGGCAGCCTCGCTTCTGTCAGTCTGCCCCAGGGCAGCTGTGGCTACAACCGTAGCTGCCTCCACCAGTGTGTGAATGTGAGAGTTAATGAATAGTGGCATTGTAAAGCGCTATATAAATCCAATCCATTATTATTATTATTAAATGTATAGCCACAATGTCACTTTGAGGTACACTTTTAGGTACAGTTGTTTTTATGCAAGCCCTCTTTTTACATGTTGTGGGATCAGTGTGTACCTGTACTGTAATTTGCTGTGGGTCTGGAAAATAAAGAGTTAAATCTGCCATCTCTGTAGAAGAGAGTCAGAGATTAATAATAACTAATGATTAAATGCAGAGTGGTGTGTGAGCACATAGATAATCCAAAAGGAGCCTAGAGCCTATTGGAACACAACCAAGACAGGATTCAGGGTCACTGATCCAGCCCTAACTGTAAACATTATCAAAAAGGAAAGTTTTAAGCCTATTCTGGTTCCATAGAAGATGGTCCTGAAAGCTGAAGGTGCTGCCTCCTATTCTACTTTTAAATCTCATCAGAACCAGCAGTCTGAGAGTGAAGTGCTCTATTGGGGTTATACGGTACTATGAGGTCTTTTATTTACCCTAACCCTCAAGCCATTCATGTGTTTACATTCATGCTAACCACTACTACTGAGGTGGGTTTTGAGGCAAAAAAACATTCAAAGGTATAGAATAGGTTCACCGGGAGCACCTGCAAGAGGCCCTGGTCTACAAAATCATCAATTCACACCTTTAGCAGAAATTCAAAAGTATTCGAAAGGAGACTGGGGACATTAAGTCTGAAGGGATCATGTCATGCAACTCCATTGTTCAGGTGGCTGCACAGAACTGTGGTTGTAAGGTGGTTGATGCCTGTCGTGGTCGTAATCCCCAAACCAGATGGTAAACACCGGAGGTGAAAGGAGTCATCAACCTGAATTGAGTGCTATTGAGCTTAGTTAGCTTGTGGGACTCCGGAGGCAGCTGACAAGTACCAACAGGCCAAGTGGAATGCAGCTCTGGCAGTAGCCAAGGCAAAAAACTTGGGTATGTGAGGAGTTAAGACAAAGTTTTAGTTGGCCTCCAAACTATTTTGGCAAATCATCAGGTGACTCGGGAAGGGGAGGTGTTGCCCTATTCAATATGCACTGAGAATATAGTCAGAATGTGGGAGGAATACTTTGGAGATCTTCACAGGCCCACTGACATGCCTTCCATAGTGGAAGCAGAGTCTGGGCTTCTACTTAGGGTGCTGCCCCCACTGACCCAGCCCCAGTTAATTCTCAGAAAATGGATGGATGGATGGATGGTCATGCTTAAAATAAACTTTCTGTTACCCCCAACAAAGTGCTCAATAAAAGGTTCACTACTATTGCTGTGCTAGCTGAGTAAGGCCCGGTTTAGACTTGCATCTCAGAAGCTCTGATTTTTATCAGTTTTATATAAGTTTTAAATAAACACCGGTATAATACATTTTTGTCATAGCAGAAAGGATATTTTGTGTGACTCATTAAATTTTTAAGAACATTTGGCCTTTGAGTTCATCATGTGCATATTTCACATTTCCTTTTACCATTAGAGATCAATGAGCACAAGAAACAATGTCTATTATTTAGAGGCAGCTGCTATAATAATGACTAGCAATATTATATATGATAGGCTATTTCTGTCACTGTAAGTGTTTTTCATTATTTCTTATTAAGCTGCTCCCTTTGTAATTTTTAAGAAGTCTGGAACAAAACATGTTTTACACTGCTCCATAGATTTGTGTTTTATAACACTTAAATACTGCCTAATATAATCAGTTTCAATAAATTCTGAGAAAACAGACCTCTTAATGGCTGCACATGACATTACTATGTTACAGCACCTATAGACTCAGGAAGCAGAGCAAGGTTGTCAATTTCAGCCATGAAACAGTTGTCCCCCATAAAATTAATGATCCACACACCCTCCTGACAATGGGAGGCCCACGCTAATACAGTATGCTGCCACACATTAATCGTCACAAACCTAAGCTGACATCTATCAAATGGAATTAATACCTTACTACAACAGATTAAAGTTGTTGATCTAAAGAACAGCGCAAAGGGCGCACAGGCACAGTTTTTTAATTAGTAGTATCAGGGGATAAATGTGGCTGACTGATCTGGCGTTGGGTGGTGTAATTATTAAAGTAAATCCCCTATGGTCAAACATGCTACCACAGCTGCTGAATGTATTGATTATCACACATCTATCAATTGAGGATTACAAGACATAAGGCTCACAAACAAAGAATGCAAAACAACCACATAGTAGCAAGACAACAAAACGACAAAAATAAAGTAATGGTTTTTTATAAGATGACTGAAGGCATATGCTTCCAATTAGATTTAAAGACAAAATTTATTTATTTTTTGTAAACCTCAAATGAGATTAGCATGGTTGATGTGTGACTGACAGAACCAGTTATAGTTGTCATGTTAATCTTCACTAGAAAATATAGATGAACAAAACTCTGCATCTGGCATATTTGGAATGAAACAAACATGGACAGTAGCTACCCACAGAAACTCAGAGGAAAAGGACATCCCAGTGTTTGACAAACAAAATACCACACCAAACCTTACTAAACATCAAGATGGGACCACCCTCAGCCCAATGGCTGCCTCTGTGGAAGAAAGGGTAATTACAGGACAATGCCAGGCCCAATTTTCAAGAGTGTTTTTAGTCAAATAATGCATCATAAGTCCCACTCAGGCCAGTTTCCTGCTGAGTCCCACTCAGTGGGATTTTCTGATAGCTGCATAATTTAGGTTTCACATTACATACTTCAGAACTTTACTCTTTCACTTACCAAAATGTACAGAATAATAAGACTTCGCTATGTTTTTGATGGAACCAAGATATAATGTTTGGCATAAATGTAAATGTAATGTAATGGGGAGCAGTGAGGAACATTCTCCACATAAGATAAGTTCATTCATATGCTACACTTACCATCAAAAGACCAAAATAACATTATCAGATAACTACTTAATCAGCAAATATAAGAACATTACATAATACCTTAGCCAACTGTCCACATTTTTCATCAGATGTACCATTGTGCCAGTATATTCCAGTCTGGTCCATATGGTAGCAGAAGCTAGGAAACAGGCACCCAGGATTAATTCAAACCTTAGAATAACACATGGCTAATGAACCCATTAGTCTATAATTATGCTCTTACTGAAGGGAGGTGAAGAGGTGAAAGAGCTAGTTCCATTTGAGCCAGTCTTACTTGTGTTCACTACCAAATGTTTGGGCTGAAAGATACTGGGTCCGAGCTTGTTGGGATCTTGCATTAAATACCTAGCATTGGAGTGTTAAGCCACATCATTGTTTCTGCAACAAACACAGATACTCTGGTGCTTTTTATGGGCCCAAGATTTTCATTCTTTTTGCACGAGTTAACCAATAATGTTTTTGGGTTAAATAAAAAATCCTTTTTTTGGACTTTAACCTGTGCCTAAGTTTCCTTTGCTGCTCGGTCCATCACAATGATGTTTGTCAAGCGCACCAGCACCCTCTTATCTAATCACCTATGATTGGTCACATGCTAAGAAGCCCTGACAGTAATAGCCAATTAGGACTATGTCTTACTTAGGTCAAACAGCTTATAAATAAATTATCTACAAATAACGAATTTTGCCCTGGAATAAGTCTAAAAAGAACAAAATAGAAATCGATAAAAACACTTAAATAAGCAAAAAATTGTAAATCTAAATACTGAACACAATCAGATCATTTTATATCATATTTAGCACTATGTGCTGGTGTCAACATTCTAAAAAATATATTGTAAAAAGTATAACATGGTATGTCTTGATGCATGCTCAATCAACCAAGTAACTAAATCCCAAAAGGTTGATCTATTCATCTGGACATTTTCAGTGGGAGAAATGTTTCATCACTCACCCAAGTGACTTCTTCAGTCTCAGCTGACTGCAGTTTCCCCAACCTTATAAACAGTGTCTTAATTCCACCTATTTCACATACAAGGGTCATTACTATAGGCAGAAACATGGGTGTGCCATGGTTTCCCCAGTTTCACCCATTGTGGCCAACTTTTACATGTGGGAGGGGAAAAGAGGGCCATGTTATCCTACCCAGGAACACAACCAAGTCATTGGTTCTGGTATGTGGATGACACCTGGGCGAAAATCAAATTTCAGGATGCACCAAAATTCACGGATCACATTGACTCAGTGGACCAACACATCAAGTTCACCAGGGACGATATGAAAAGTGGCTGGTTAGCCTTCTTAGACTGTGAGATTTCCATCAGTAATATGGGACATTTAAAAGCTGCACATATGGATCAGTATTTAAGGTTTGACTCTCACCATCCATTGGAGCATAAACTGGGTGTCATTGGGACACTACAACCCCTGGCCGCTGTGTCCCCACAGACACAGTGGCCAGGGAAGCAGAAGAACATCACATCAAGAAGGCCCTCTGAGTAAATGTGGTTATCCCAGCTGGACATTTGTCAAAGCTGAGAAGGTGCCTAAAGACAGCTCCAGGCGATCCAGGAGAGAAGAAGGACAACTGCTACCTAAGTAAAAACCCTTACAGATCCCATATGTGTCAGGAGTATCACAACAGTTGAGACACATTTTTTTTCTAAACACTGAGTCTCTGTGGCTTTTAAACCCCAAAACACACTGGGCTAAAAATTGGTCCACCCCAAGGATCCGGTCCCCCGACACAAACACCGTAACGTAGTGTACGCTGTTAAGTGCCAGGGGTTTGCTGTGATTTATACATCAGGGAATACAACTCGTCAGGCCAGGACTCCACTATTTACACCTACAGACCAGTGGACACTCTTTCAATGATGAGGATGTAACATCCTGGACAGAGATGCTGGTTTGAGCAGGCAGTCAAGGAGGCCATTTATGTGAAAAGGGAAACCTGCTGTCAGCAGAGAATTTAGAAGTCACTTGGATGAGTGATGAAATGTTTCTCACACTGAAAACGTTACGCCCTGATGAACAGAATCAACCTTTTTGGGATATAACGAGGCATCTAGTGGGGTCCCAGAAAATGGTTGGATAGATTAACTATTCCGTTATAAAGGACTTTCTTTTTCTTTTTCAGCCACTACCATTGACCTTATTGTGCCTAAAAAGGCATTTAAAATATGGTTATATTACACTGACTAATTACTTTTGATGCAGTATGGTTTGATAATGAAAATGGCAAAGAAAACACAAAAGGTATAGCCCAGAAATGAACAAAGAATCATTTATATGTACAGTGTTTGCAAGTAGTTCTGAAACCAAAACCTCCTTTTGCATCTAATCAACACCAATCTTTATATTTGGCCCCAGAGGGGCCGATGGTGTTGGCCAGAGGGGCCGATGGCGCGATATGGCAGCCTCGCTTCTGTCAGTCTGCCCCAGGGCAGCTGTGGCTACAACCGTAGCTGCCTCCACCAGTGTGTGAATGTGAGAGTGAATGAATAGTGGCATTGTAAAGCGCTTTGGGTGCCTTGAAAAGCGCTATATAAATCCAATCCATTATTATTATTATTATTATTATTTTACTAATGCAACATTAATACTACAGGCTAGGAAGCAATAGTTTATGAATGTAATTTCATTGTCTTGTGAAAGGAAGAGGCCAGCACCAGCAAGTTATTGTTCGAGCTCCTTGTTCCTGTGACATCCATAAAGTATAAAGAATAAATCCATAAAGTTTAATATTAATGCAGATGAATGCTGTAGAAGTGCTCTGCGAAACAAATGTGGCCCCCGATTTGCATTATGTTGAATCCTGCTGCAGCTGCTGTTGGCTTATGTAATGTGATGCTCCATATGCTCCACATGACTAATTACATTATACAAAAAGGATGAGGAAAGAAGGAGTATTAATGTAGAGGAGAAAGGTTGGGACGGGTGGGACAGAACAATGACTAGAAGGATAAGGAGGCCTGACACATGAAAATTAGAAAGAGGGCGATGAAATCGAAAGAACACTATAATTAATTCCTGTTCCTTCAGTTTATATCAACAAGTGTGATCGGCTGTGCAGCCTATATCTTGCTGTCTTCATTCTCAATAGTCTCCAATCAGTCCAAATTGATTGTGATAGCTGCAGGCTCTGACCTACTTTATAGAACAATAGCCTCCCCGTGGACAGGACATTCTGATGGTTTTGTTTGGAGGTCATCCAGGCTTGGACAGTGCAGAATGGGTGAGGAGATGGGTGGGGTGAAGCTTAACCCCTTCATCCTTTCAGAGGCGCACAACTATCCTCTTTGACCTGAAACAACCAAATGCTAAGTCTGACCATAATGTTCACCTCAATCCTAACAGCTTCCCACACCGACCTTTGTGGCCTCAGTTCATTTCCACTTGTAGTCCTATAAAATTTCTTTATGTGAGGAACTGAATATACAGACACAAACAAAAAAACATTTTTATTTATTTATTTATTTATTTATTTATTTATTTATTACTTTTCCAAAGCTGCAATATTAGGTTATTTGCTACATTTTGGTTAAGAGCCTTTTTTTATTCAGTCTGGTTTGCATGAAAAATTTAGTTATTCTAAAGGGCACAACTCAAAGAAAATATATATGGTTTTGTATCACAGATACAGGGAGGATTTGATATCACTTAAAAATTGATACACTGGAATAATTTTGAGAATTTTTATTCCATGTGATAAATGCCAGATGAAAAAGGAGAGCAGCATGTACGTACAGTGGACCAGTCATATGTCTAAGGAGCTTGGAAAGAATAGCGTCTGGACTCCAGACGATGACTGAGGACCTTCACAGACAGACCAGTCATATCCTGAAAATGTTTGAGTGTTGAAGTGTATATTTCAGAAATGTATAGAAATGGGATATAACAGGAAGGCAAATGCTGAGCATTTAATGGCATGTGCTAATCTCTTTCGTGCTGTTGGTTTTGATCTGATGTTTCCAGTCTGTTACGTTCGTGTTTCCAGTGTTCATGAAGTCTTTTGTCCAGGATATTTGCAGTTTCTGTACCTACATCTTTCTTTTGTTTGTTTGGATTCTAATTTGCCACTGAATTGGTGGTGCAATTCAGTAGCAAATTAGTGCAGCACACATCCTCCCACTGCAAGTCACCAATGTGCCAAACTGATCCAGGAGGGAAATAAAAAGTTGTTACCAATGCTTCTTGCTGCAACATACCTACTAAGAGACCATCATCCCAATGGTAGCTGCAATGTTCATATTTCCATCCGTTTGTTTCTTTTGACTACATGTACTAATGTGTGCCTGCTGTAAATTTTGCTAGTGAGATGCAAAATACAAAGACAGAATAGATCTTGACAGACAGAACTTACAGATCGCACATTCTACGCTGTGTATCAGCAGGAAACTGGCTTAAAGCAGCCGCTGCTTTCTGCCTCCAGCAGACAGAGACAATGAGTAATTTTTGGCCCACTACACTCTACATACTGCATTCTAGTTGTATTCTGAAGGTGTAGGAACTGATACACATAAACACACATTTGGTATGCCTTGATAGGGAGGACTGGATGTTCATAAGAGAGGCCCTGCATAAAAATGGAAAAAAAGAAAAAGCAGCATAGACAAGCCTGAAACCCAGAGGAGTGGTATATAAATGAAACAACCACAGATGATAATAAACATGCAATCAGTAAAAAGGATTGTGCTGCAAAGAGCTTATTAGGCTCTTTGCAGCACTTATTAGCCCGGATAGATTTGACAACGGCGTTTTCGTCTGAAAACGCTCCGCGTCCACACTAGGATTTTCAGTCGTTTTCACAGAGTTGTGCGTCCACATTGAAACGGCCTCAAACACTTATGTTCCTGTACTGCGCATGCGTGAAACGCAAGAAGATTCGACCTGCCTCATTTCTGTCTGCTGCTTATTTACTTTCCAGCTCTTTGAAACATCGCAGCAAAATGTCGAGGAAAAGCATCGAGTTTTTTAAATGGACCAACAATGAGCTGGAGTTGTTGCTGCGAGTAACACAAAAGTACAAAGTTGCAAAAGTGAGTGAGAGTTAAAGAATTTGAAGAAAAGCTCTCTGGAGCACGTGCAGACTGATATTAATCTTTAATAGCGCTGTCAAAACTGAGAGAAAACAAAACAACTGCTGTATAATGCCCTCCGCTATCTTAGTTTGATTGGTCACATGACTGCATCATATGACTAACATGCGCCATCATTTTAGAAAGTTTCCGTTTTCGCTGTCCACACTGCAACGCGAAAGCACCTTTTTCAAGTGTATGCGTTTTTGAGAGCGCTTTCAAAACGCTGCGTTTTCCATGAGTGAAAACGGCGTCTCAGTGTGGACGGGAGGCCAAAACGGAGAGAAAACAATCATTTTTCAAATGAAAATGCATTAGTGTGGACGTAGCCTTAGACATGATTTATTTTGAGCGGCTCATGAATGTGAAAAGAGACACCAGTGTTTTCCGGGTATTGAATTCCATCCCAGCAACTGTGGAATGGAAACAACATGATAAAAAATGGCAATTAATTTAATTTATTTAATTCTTTCAGGTCTTGGAAAAGCCATTGGAACAACTGAGAGGCCAAAACAAACAACAACCGAAATACAAGTGTCTTTAGTCCATATTTGGACTACACACAAAAAACTACTATGGCATATGATTGCCCCTCCCTGAGGAATAGAATAGAATAGAATAGAATAGAATAGAATAGAATACAATAGCCTTTATTGTCATTGTACAGAGTACAACGAAATTGGAGTGCCACTCCCTTGGTGCAAGTTTCAATAATAAATCTAAATGTAAAATATAAAAAGTACAAAAAAACAATCGTAAGTACTCAAACAATAGTATGTACAATGTATACAGGATAGCAGCATTAATATAATGACAGTATGAATAGCAGCATAATATAATGACAGTGACGGTATGGAATAGGTTCAATTGTTTTTGTGCTTATTTACTACGGTGATAGCTCTGGGAAAGAAGCTATCCCTGAATCTGTTTGTCCTGGTTTTATGTGACCTGTACCGTCGGCCTGACGGTAATAGTTCAAACAGTTGGTTGCTGGGGTGAGAGTGGTCCTTGATGATATTGCCAGCTCTGCTGAGGTACCGAGAGTTTGCAGTGACCTCCAGGCTGGGCAGAGAGCGGCCAGTGAAGCTCTGCACAGATTACCCTTAGCATACTAATATTCATGGTCTGAATATTGTTTTTGTCACCAGTTCCAAAAATCATGTTTGTAGCCTATTTATTATCCCTTCATCTGTTAATTTAATGCTGTCATCTTGTCAGAATTTTATATTTCTCTATACTTTGTTTTCTGAATATACAAAACTAATGTCACTTTTATTAGCCTCAGGTTTACTTTACTCACAATATGCCAAATGCTAATGTGCTATTTATTATTATTATTATTATTATTATTATTATTATTATATAACATGCTTATTTATTTTGAACATTGTACACATTATGCCTGTCACTCATTTTAACATTGAGTGACAGTGATTGTAATATCATGTAATATCAGAAGGTTTTTTTTTAACTGTGAGGAACGATAATTCTAGAGCACACTGTTCACTTTCCTGGAAGACAAATCAATTTTACTCACACAGCGCTATCGCCTGTATAAAGGCGCTTTATATTCTAAGGTAGCCCCTACAATAATAATGGATGATCTGATATCCTCGTGTTGGTGTTGTTCCCAGACCATCATGAAAATGTTGTTCCAGGTTCAACATTGCAAGTGACCAATCACATTGTTGTGACGTTATTCTTTTGCGCGCCAAGCCATTCGTGCATTTATGAAATTCCAATGTTGCAAGGACAATATCAATTCTGCTTACTGTTTATTAAAGGGTTACGGTTAGGATCCGTTGATCGGCGGACAGAGGCGGTTTCACGCAGCTTTAGTACAGTTTTTTGTTTTACGCCGGTTTTTCCCGAAGTCACAAAAGTATGACATCACAATATTCTGATTGGTCACTTGCAATGTTGATCCTGGAACAACATTTAGTATGATGATCTGGGAACAACACCAACACAAGGATATCAGATCAACCAATAATAATAGTCAATAATAGTACTGTCAGTGTTGTATATATTTGTTCATATTGAATAGAACATCAAAATTTGTTTGAAAATTTAAAAAAAGAGAGAGAGAAAGGCTAAAAGAAAAAAATGCACTCGTTTTCCTCATTCATGCTGCACTTTTTTCTTCTTCTCTTCTACATTTTCTACCTTGGCCACAGAGGTGGGACCAAGTCATTGTTTTGCAAGTCTCAAGTAAGTTTCAAGTCTTTATCCTCAAGTCACAAGTCAAGTCTCAAGTAATGTCAGGCAAGTCAGAGTCGAGTCTCAAGTCACTGGTGTAAAAGTCCGAGTCAAGTCACAAGTCTGAAACTTTGAATTTCAAGTCCTTTCGAGTCTTTAAAAAAAACAAACGAAAAAATAATGTTGCAGTTATGCTAAATGTAAATATTAGACCATGTAATTTTAAATCTGTGTTTTTCTCAACACATGACAAAATAGTGAACTTAGAAAATATACACAAATTGTGAAATTGCACCTCTTTAAAATGCAGCTCAATTAAACCTAGCTCCAAGAATAATTTTCACCGACAGTTCTGAGATAAGCTGCATGTTATTCTTGGATGCGGTTGTAGGGCCGGCTTTAAAATCGCATGACAAAAATATCATACACATTAAAAAAAACTGTATCACCAACGTAGCCTGGAAAACATTTGCTAGTTAAATGAAGTCAGCTATCTCATCTTAGCATATTTATATGCAGATTTATAATCATACGGTTCTTGGAGTGAGTGCATACACTCGTGAAGTTTAGTAACTTCAGGTCACTGCAACAAGCCCAGGTACAGTTTACCGACGGATGGGTGCACGACCTTGAAATGCACCGTGTAGAACGAAAGACCATCGTACGTATCATAAGTTTACCAGTCTCACAAATCGTCGTCATAAATACACATTCGTTAACAGTTTATTAATAGGACCTTTGAGCTCAACGGTAATTAATTAGTAGTGGAAATAATTTCTGGTAGCATCACAGAAATGTAGCAGTGACAATAATACTGTATGCTGTAATCGTACTGGGCAATTAGTGATACAAAACAACTGTTTTACCCTGTGAATAAAAGTATATGTTTTTGTCAATGTACCATAATAACAGAAGCGAAACGCAATATTGTGTCAGGACAATTCACTATTTATGCACAATAAATAAAGGAGCATAGCACGACAATTTCTGTTCAGCGCCAGACTTGCTTGTAACCTATATCACCAATTATGTTATGAAAATGACGTATTAACTACTAAAAAACATTGACCTTTGTGTAAATGCTTGGAGCAGACTAACCTGTGAGCTGGAGTGTTCTGGGACGTTATATTTGGTCTTTGAATGGCTGCAATCCAGGCCATCCGTCGCCTCTTTGTTACTTCGGAAACATGGCTCGAACAATTTCTCTTCAACGACGTAATCCGATAACAACCGATCTCTTTACCCGTCGGCTTCCCGTGGCTGTCATGCGACCGGCTATTGCAGTTAATAATACAACGGCTTCTTGACATTTTTGTGTTTCTTTTTATCGCTGTATAACTGATTTTAATTGAAAGCCTGCGTGCGCTAGTACCGCTTGCCACGAGTTCCCAGAATCCTTTGCGGTTCTACCCGTGAATGACGTCACATTTTCAATCTCTATATAATATGCATGTTAAATTTTATATTTGGGGTGAAATATCAAGTCTTTTCAAGTAAACCGGTTCAAGTCCAATTCAAGTCCCAAGTCATTGGTGTAAAAGTCCAAGTCAAGTCACAAGTCTTAGAACATTTTTTCAAGTCAAGTCTAAAGTCATAAAATTAATGACTCGAGTCTGACTCGAGTCCAAGTCATGTGACTCGAGTCCACACCTCTGCTTGGCCATATTGTACAGCACACTCGTTTCTGCTGCATTTAACTTACAGAACACAAGCTGGCTGTTTCTCACTGTTTAGAGAGCTAAAGTCTGTGTTACAATGGTTGAAAAGGCAAGACTCTTTTGTTAAGTCCAAAGTGACAATGAAAAGAGGAAGTGATGACTCTGTCTCCTGAGTGAGACGCACACAAACTGCTACTTAGCAGAACAAACACATGCTCCTTTCCCTCCTCCATGTTATTCTCCTCCCAAGCTGCCTTTTCATGAATGAAGCTGAAGGATCAAAGTTTCTCATTGGCTGTAAAGCAGACCAATCAGAGAAGGGCCTGGGTTGGGCCTTTAGGCCATTCACAAAAGTTCCTCACTCAGTCTTTGTCTTTCGCTCTCTCTCAGCCATAGAGATAAAAAAAAAGAAAAGAATTCTTTTCAGCACAAAGTCTCGTGTTTTCTGTCACAGAGTCACCTGTAATTACAGCATATTTTTTAAAATATATTATTTACATGTTTGTCATGTAAATGTGCATTTATTTTTGGCCATCAGGTTTGTAGTTAAGCTTAATGTCCACATTAATTTGATAAATGTTAAGAGCTTGTGTAAATGGCTTCATTCACATTACAATGCCAAAATGGATAACTGCACTCTTATTGGGCAGGACAGACACAACAGGATGTTCTGTTTATGATGCCATTTTGAAATTCTACCGAGGCAGATCACAAAAAAGAGAGTTGCTCATGTCTTTAGGATAACTTATTATAGATTCATGAAATGTCCGTTTCCTATTCCCCTTAGCATTCTTACATATGGACAAATTAAACACGACATGAACTCACAGGTGAATTTTCAGTGTAAGCCCCTGAGACACTTAAACACCTTCCATTCAGGGAAAATTAGCAAAAATCTCTTTCTGACTATATTCATGGGCTTTGACATCAGTTTCAGAATTACCTGAAGATACTGGACTTCTGGTGGACTTGTAAAAATGAGTGCTCTATAAGAGGTAGAGTTCTTTAGAGTGCAACACATAGGAGTAAGCTGCAGAATGAAGCTGATCCATTTAAAGTGGGCCTCGGTCACTAAAATGCTGCATGATCAGCATTTATGTTGTTTTTACTTTGCAACATTAAATATAACGACCACTTAGAACCCCCTTCAAGCTGCCATCTCTAAACACAAAGTACATCTCTGAATTCAAAACAGTTTGACACAAACTTTCACTTCTAGGAAATCTATGACACAGCTGTAAAACCTGCATTTTTTAAAACAAAATGCATCAAAGTCCAACCCCACAAACACAGACCTAAAAGTTAGTGTTATCGTGCTTTAGTTTTTGTCCCACCTCAGTTACACAGAAATGTATTTTATCAGTAAAAGTCTTATCCAGCTAGGCAGGGGCAATGTGTGGGAGCGAACACAGATAACACACAACTTCTACAGTTGGATCCGAGGCGTGGTAATGAAATGAGAGACAAACCGCTACGCATCAGAACACATCCAAAGTCTGTTGCTGACACTCAGGGGTAGCATACCACCTGTAGCAGGTCACAGCAGCATTCTGTGATTAAGCACTTTTGCCAGTTATTAAAATACATATGTAGTAGGGCTGAACGATATATCGCATTTGCGATAATATCGCGACATGATCAAGTGCAATTTTCTAACCGCAAAGGCTGCGATTATACTGCGATTATAAGGCTGTCCAAATTACTACCATATCCCAGAATTCATAGCGCGGCCCAGCCAAACTCCAGTTTCCAACAATGGCGGCCGCTACTAAGTTTTAAAATTACTCATACTAATCTTTCTGGGTCACAAAATAAACTTTTAACATATTTTCAGGCGAGAAAGTAGTTGTGTAAACATCAAATATCTGCTCGGTTTATCAAGATATCCCATATTTGCAAAAGTGCTTCGACGTTTTCAGAGGCGTCTGCTACCCACCAGCTCGACAGCTAGCCGGGAGCTCGAGGATTACTGATGCGGCCGAGAACGGCACAACTCCCGGCACATCATTTTCAGATCACCGCGGAGTTTCGCTGCTCGGGTTAAACGTAATATATAAGTCACTTAGACAACCTAAAAATGTTATTGTTGGGCTTTTTTCAGTGTTTTGTTTGTTCGTGAGTAAATCGGTTTGGCTGAGATTAAAGTTATTAGATTAGATAAAATAAAACTTTATTAATCCCCCGGGTGGGTTCCTCCTTGGTTTTCACACAGCTGACTAAACGTCAAACAGAAAACTTATTAAACAGAAGTATGAGACAGTCGAGAATTTACACCAGTGTCTGGTTATATTTTAGATTGCAAGAAGCAGACGGCCGAGTTTATTAAACTCCACCGAGACAGCGGTGACGCTAATCAGAACTAGACCGTCCAATTTCACGCCTTTAAACTTTAAAGGCGTGTTTGTGTGTGTGTTTATACAATTGCTATTATGTTTGCACTTTATGTGTAATGTTATTGACTGCAGAGATCAGTAAGATGTGTGTATTTTTTATTTATTAGTTTTATTTATTTAATATTATTTTTTAATTGAATGACTGTCTAGTAGTTCACAGATGTCGAAAAACTGAGTGTGGTAAAGCCACTGATTTTTTTTATGTATATTTCTGCAATCTGCACATTGTACTGACTTTCATTTTAATGTTTACACCAGGGTTCCTTGTCAGCACTTTATGCTCAGATGTTTGTAAGCTAAAAATAAACTATTGTGTATGTTCAAATATACTGTTGTGATTGAAGAAGTTAAATAAAAATGTCAGTCATCAATTCATGCATCACCTCATGTCATCATAACAGAGGTCTGTCTTCCAGGAAAGAACAGTTTAAAATTAATGTAATATAGTATTGGCCATACTATATGATGTATTGCTTGTCTTTGTTTAATAATACAGAAGACAAATACCTTAAAAAATAATCGCATATCGCATCGCAATCGCAATATTGGGGCAAAAAATCGCAATTAGATTATTTTCCATAATCGTTCAGCCCTAATATGTAGCTTACTGGGATGGAATAAAAATGTATTTTATCTTCAGTGTTTTGAATGTCAGTTATTTCTTATCATGAAGTCATCTTGTCTGAGTCAGCAGCACTACCCCTGTTCTGTTTGGCTTACTATTCAATTATCGTTGCATAAACCAGCTTGACCAACTGTAAACTTCACACCCTCTGCTCACAATGCAGGTCCCGCAGTAACAATCCAGCAAGTCTACTAGTTACTAGGGATTCAAGTCATATGTATGCAAATATGTCAAATATATACAGTGCTGTTTTTCTTAGCTTTTTGCATATTTGTTACATTTAAAAGTTCACAGTTTTTTAATTTTGCCTCTCTACAAGTCTTTAAGTCTGACGTTATTAGCTGTTTCCGGGTCCAACCTCCACTTCACGTCCCAAAAACAATCGAACACTGCGGCATCACAGAGTTACAAACTGTCTAAATTCTTTCATCTTTAATAAAATGATCAGTGTCGCTGCTCTACCAGGTGTAACACTTAAGTTTAACATCCAGGCATCCATGAAAACAGGATTTATGAAATTTAACGGAGTTAGAAGCAAGTTAGCTCGCTAGTTTCCACCCAAACATAATATACCATTTTCAGACTGAGGGATTTCTGAAAAAAATTAAAAGATACAACCCTGCTATCACTTCCACCATAAATGAAGACAGAAAACAGTGACAGGGTTGTAGGGTGTAGGGTTACTGAAGTTGGGCTAACTGGTATGTGCTACATGGTGGCTAATTATGATAGCTATGGTTAGCATAATATAAACACATTAGCACAGTGAAGCTGGAGGATGAATGCCAACTTTTTTCCACTCGCTAAAAGTTAACGTGAGGGTTCCCAATAGTTAGGGACAAATGTAATCGCATGGCAGGATGCTGTAAACGGACCAAACTTCAGCCAGGAGAACAACTGAGATTATTCATCCACAATACGAGGTTAGTCATTCATATACTGCTGCATGTGCTGGGCTGTAGTTACATCCTAAGGTTTTAAAAACTGAGTTTTAAAATGAATATGGGTAATAACAAGCAAGATAGGCCGACAGTGATCACTGTGTTTTTAAGGGCTTGTTCAGATTAAATAGAACAAGATACAAAGCATTAAAACACGTTAAAAACACAACAGCCTTAATAAACCCAGAGTAGTTTGGACTGGGATGCAGGGTTCATATGTCATCACTTAAAGAGGTCCTTAGGGACATTTATTGTTTTTTGCATTTTTAATTTGAAACCATTTTCACTGTGTTGAGTGGAATATAGCCAAATTTGTCAAAGAATTTTCTTTTTAATTATATTTTATAATTGTGGTGTAAATTCATTGAATTAGCCTAAAATGGCTAAGCTACAGAGATGCATCCACCTTAGTCCCTTCGGTAAAAAATGTCCCCATTGACTTCCATTATAAACGCTATTTTTCACTGCAAAATAATTACCGTTAAAGTAATCGTCATGTTTTCAGTTTGGGTTTCAGTTTGGACTAGGGGCCTTAGAATTGTAATTTTTTTATTTGTCCACCAGGTGGCGCCCTTGTTTCACATTTGACGCCTGCTCGAAAATACACCTTTCCAGCGGGCTGCTCGAGACAGACACGCGGGAGAGGCAGACTCATTCCCGGCTTGCAGCAGCAGCTTGGCCGGCTGCTCGGGCGGGACCATTTTCTGCCCTTAGGGCTTTTAGAGGGTGCATTTTTTTTTAATCAACAGAAAATTATATATTTGTTTTCACGTGGTATCGGACGTGTGTGCTGGAGACACGGAGACCCAGCCAGTATGCCCCGGGGCTGCTCGAGACATACCCGCGGGAGAGGCACTCCTCCCGGGGTGCAGCAGCAGCTTGGCCGCCTGGGGACCATTTTTTGCTCCTGCAAAAAAAAATAAAAGTGGATCGAAATGAATGCTGGTGCCAATCTTTGGTCCATCTAAAGGCCTAATTATAATAACAATCAAATATTACTTCAAATGTTTTTTTTTGAAAATATTTAGTTTTTTTGATTTTTGGGGCTAAAAAACAGGGCGCTCATGTAATACAACTGGGATTTAAAGGGTTAAGACAACGAAAATATAATTAAAACTTTGTATGAATATTTCAGGGAGAAGTAATTTTAAAAGACTGACCAATTTAAAGTGAAAAAAAATATGAATATATAAAGTTTTTATAGCACTTTTTGGGGAATTGTCCTTAGGCATAAAGGTGGATGCATTTTTTTTAATGTGCTCCTGCAAAAAAAATAATGGCAGGTCAAAATGAATGTTGGTGCCAATCTTTGGTCCATCTAAAGGCCTAATTATAATAACAATCAAATATTACTTCAAATGGGTTTTTTTGAAAATATTGAGTTTTTTTGTTTTTTGGGGCTAAAAAAACAGGGCGCTCATGAAGTAAAACTGGGATTTAAAGGGTTAAAACAACGAAAATATAATTAAAACTTTATATGAATATTTCAGGGAGAAGTAGTTTTAAAAGACTGACCAATTTAAAGTGGAAAAAAATATTAATATATAATATTTTTATTGCACTTTTTGGGGAATGGACATTTATGTCCATTAAGAGCAAAGGTGGATGTCTTTTTTAAGGATCTCCAAGGGTCACTTAAAGACCAGACACCACCACAGCTGATTTTAAACCAAGCGTCAGCTTGTGCTTGAAGTGCAGACATTGAGCTTAAATTCTATAGTTATACTAAAAAGGTATTACATACCAAGTTAATAATTCTATCATTTTTAAAATTTTTGTTTCATGCGTATTCCATGGCAAATTAAGCAGACTGAAGATAGATGGAGTTGACTGCTGAATTTGCAGCTGAAAGCCATCAATAGAACTCTGTAAAAGGGGGAGTGACCAAGGAATGGCCAAGTCAGCAGTCTTAAAAACATGGAACCTACTGGCTGGAAGACAGCCAAACTGAAGGACTGCAAAATTCTTAACTCGATTAAGAAGACATTATCACAGCATCTAGGCAAGTCAAGAACACCCTCTAGGAGGCACAGGTATTGTTGACAAAGTCTCCAGTCAAGAGATGGCTTGATGAATGTAAATATAGATAGTCACAGTGAAAGATAGGAGCTGCATGAAAAGCTCAAAGCAGACATCTCACTAGAGAGAGCTAGCATGTGTTTCAATATAACTTGTAACACTAAGTTTTCTGCAGCTCACTACTAAATCAAATTCAAAACACAGCAACGGTTGGCTCAAGGCACTTTATACTGGAAGGTAAAGACCCTACAATAATAAACTACTGTCTATGTTTGTGCTTCCTATAAATAATTTTAAATTTAAACATCGATTTTGAGACTAAAATAAATAATATCAGCAAGAAGTATGAATAAAGCAGTCCCCTCTTAAACACTCTTTGTATTACAGACATGTCAATACACACTAAAAAAGACACACCCATTCATGTCAATTTGCATTTAGAGAAGTGTGGTTTTTAGCTGGAAGCTGTAACGCTCTCCAGCCCTAACTGACATGTCAGCTAAAATAAATAGTCTACACCCACTTTCAGCAGACAGCTGCTCTTCAGGTACACTGTGACGATGACTATAACCTGGTCATCTGACAGGAATCGTTTGCAGGAATATATAAGTATTATTTTTTTGAGGCATACAAATAACTGTATTACTAGTTCTAAAATAAGTCAATATAATATGATCCGATTTTAAAAATCATATACCCCACCAGCAGGTCATGCTGGTGTAGCTCAGGAGGGAGAGTAGGTCACCTACTAACCATAAGTTTGGTCGGATGATCTGATATTGTCGTGTTGGTGTTGTTCCCAGATTATCATGAAAATGTTGTTCCAGGTTCAACATTGCAAGTGACCAATCACATTGTTGTGACGTTATTCTTTAATGCACGAATGGCTTGGCGCGCAAGTCTTAAAAAGCTAATATAAGTACTGTGGGTATTTAGTATAAGATGCAAACTGACAAATCTGTCATGGATACAGTTATTTTTGGGACTTTTTCCCTTTTACAACACAATGTTTGTAGAGTATATCAATGAATCACGCAAATCGGATTCGCTAAAGTTTGTTATGAGCAATTTACTACAACTGTGTGTAATTTAACACCCAAAAAAGAATGACTTATATTGGACAAAATGCTCCTAGCCAGGGAATACACATTTTTCTGAAGTAACTGCCTGATGGTTGCCAACTGGTCTCGATGTCTGACTGACTACAACCTAACACAGCTTACACCTTTCTCCAGTTAATTTCAGGAATCAGTACGACTAATAATAATAATAATAATCACCCAATACTCCACTACCACCTCTCATCAAAAAAGGATGTCCTTGGTGTTTTTTGCAATATACCAACATTTAGCTGCACTACACCCATAGCTGAAATGACAAACAACTTGACTTGAAAGCTGGCCTGTAATGTCATTTACAGCAGGTAAAATAAGTATTGGACACAGCAGTTATCTAAGAAAATACATTTGTAAAGGTGAAATTATCATCAAATGTGGGTAATAACCCATCCAATCCACACATGCAAAGAAACAGATGTCCATGAATTAATCTATGTGTAATAATGAGAAAGGACACTGAAAAAGCAAATGGGCTGGTTCTTATATAGTGATTTCTTACACGGAGCACTCAAAGTGCTTGCCTCATTCACACAAGCACTTTTTACTTTGCTCTTTATCTAACATTCACACACACAACCATACTCCGATGGATGCATCAGAGAGCAACTTGGGGTTATATGGCTCAAGAATATTTGGCATACAGAGCTGACCAAACTTATGGTTAGTAGGTGACCTGCTCTCCCTCCTGAGCTACAGCCACCCCAGAAGTATTGAACACATGAAGAAAGGGAGGTGCAAAAAGGCATGGAAAGATATGACACCAACTGAAATCTATCAGTCATTAGAAAGAAATACTGCCACTTAGTGCAAATTGATATCAGCTGATTCAGTTCCAACTGATGGCCTATAAAAAGCTGTCTCATTACCAGGGTGCCACACAAGAAAAACTCCTGGTGAGTAAAACCAATGAGCTCTCTCAAGGCCTATGCGACCTTTCCGTTGAAATCATACTGATTATGGAAGAATTTCTAAACTACATAAGGTTCCAGTGAGCACTGTCAGGGCCATAATCTGGGAGTGGAAAGAACATAATTTTACCTTAAATGCCCATAACAAGGGTATCCCTGCAAGATTTCAAATGAAAAGAAAGAAGTGAAAAGAATTATCAAGGGAACTATCCAAGGACCAAGGAGCACAACAGAAAGACCTGGAATCAGCAGGTACAGTTGTTTAAAGCAGAGGTGGGACCAAGTCATTGTTTTGCAAGTCTCAAGTAAGTCTCAAGTCTTTATCCTCAAGTCTCAAGTCAAGTCTCAAGTAATGTCAGGCAAGTCAGAGTCCAGTCTCAAGTCACTGGTGTAAAAGTCCGAGTAAAGTCACAAGTCTGAAATTTTGAATTTCAAGTCCTTTCAAGTCTTAAAAAAAAAAAAAAACGAAAAAAGCATGTTGCAGTTATGCTAAATGTAAATATTAGACCATGTAATTTTTAAATCTGTGTTTTTCTCAACACATGACAAAATAGTGAACTTAGAAAATATACACAAATTGTGAAATTGCACCTCTTTAAAATGCAGCTCAATTAAACTTAGCTCCAAGAATAATTTTCACCGACAGTTCTGAGATAAGCTGCATGTTATTCTTGGATGCGGTTGTAGGACCGGCTTTAAAATCGCATGACAAAAATATCATACACATTAAAAAAAACTGTATCACCAACGTAGCCTGGAAAACATTTGCTAGTTAGATGAAGTCAGCTATCTCATCGTAGCATATTTATATGCATATTTATAATTATATGGTTCTTGGAGTGAGTGCATACACTCATGAAGTTTAGTAACTTCAGGTCACTGCAACAAGCCCAGGTACAGTTTACCGACGGATGGGTGCAGGACCTTGAAATGCACCGTGTAGAACGAAAGACCATCGTACGTATCATAAGTTTACCAGTCTCACAAATTGTCTTCATAAATACACATTCGTTAACCGTTTATTAATAGGACCTTTGAGCTCAACGGTAATTAATTAGTAGTGGAAATAATTTCTGGTAGCATCACAGAAATGTAGCAGTGACAATAATACTGTATGCTGTAATCGTACTGGGCAATTAGTGATACAAAAAACCTGTTTTATCCTGTGAATAAAAGTATATGTTTTTGTCAATGTACCATAATAACAGAAGCGAAACGCAATATTGTGTCAGGACAATTCACTATTTATGCACAATAAACAAAGGAGCATAGCACGACAATTTCTGTTCAGCGCCAGACTTGCTTGTAACCTATATCACCAATTATGTTATGAAAATGACGTATTAACTACTAAAAAACACTGACCTTCGTGTAAATGCTTGGAGCAGACTAACCTGTGAGCTGGAGTGTTCTAGGACGTTATATTTGATCTTTGAATGGCTGCAATCCAGTCGCCTCTTTGTTACTTCGGAAACATGGCTCGAACAATTTCTCTTCAACGACGTAATCCGATAACAACCGATCTCTTTACCCGTCGGCTTCCCGTGGCTCTCATGCGACCGGCTATTGCAGTTAATGATACAACGGCTTCTTGACATTTTTGTGTTTCTTTTTTATCGCTGTGTGACTGATTTCAATTGAAAGCCTGCGTGCGCTAGTACCTCTTGCCACGAGTTCCCAGAATCCTTTGCGGTTTTACCCCTGAATGACGTCACATTTTCAATCTCTATATAATATGCACGTTAAATTTTATATTTGGGGTAAAATATCAAGTCTTTTCAAGTAAACCGGTTCAAGTCCAATTCAAGTCCCAGGTCATTGGTATAAAAGTCCAAGTCAAGTCACAAGTCTTAGAACATTTTTTCAAGTCAAGTCTAAAGTCATAAAATTAATGACTCGAGTCTGACTCGAGTCCAAGTCATGTGACTCGAGTCCACACCTCTGGTTTAAAGACAACAATAAGTAATCCACTCAACCTTCATCGCCTGTATGCACGCTTACCGTGTGGCACTACATTGTTGAATAAAAGGCTTGTTAAAGCATCTTTAATGTTTCCCTGAACAAGTACAGAAACACATCTACTGGCTTACCCTACAGTTTAGAGAAGTCAAAAATCTCGTAAATAATGACTCATCACTCATTAAGACCTGTTTCCACTGATTTCTAGTCCAATTCTTTTGTGATTTGCCACACCAGAGCTCTTTCTTCCCGTTTCCTGCTTCTTTAAAAATTGCTTCATGACAGCCACATTGGGGACAGCCACAACCGGGAATCGTGTCGTCAGAGACATGATGTGGGGAAGGCGTTTAGCTGACTGCCCGACCATAGCAGAGGTAGTATGCACATTTTGACCATTTTTGAAAGAGCACCTAGATTTTCATTGTCCAGTTTTATTTATCAACAAAGGCAGATGGCATAAGTAAACTAGTTAAACTAGAGGCATGTCTTACCAACATAAAAGCCTGGATGACCTCTAATTTCAGCTCAGGCTATTGTACTCAGTCCCAAAAATCTTAAAAACATAGACTGACAAAATATTTACTCTAGGGGTGGGCGATATAAACGATATACGATAGAAACTATATAAATTTGGCCAACGATAGAGATTTTGACTATATCGCTCTATCCCGATAGCACATGTTGATGATGTCATCAAGCTGCGCCTGTTTTGGTCGAAAGCATCGCAGTGGCTACAACCATTATCATCTGCAAATGATGGCGGGCGACAGTCACAGCAAAGAGATGAAGCACTGTTGAAATATGGGGAAAGCCAAAAACTGCGCTTCCTCCACTTCCGTAACATTGATTCATTAATGTTGAATTCTCTCGCAGCTGCTCTATTCCCATGTTGTTGCAGTATATTAATAACTAACCTCGTATTGTGGATGAATAATCTCAGGTAAGACAGTTGTTTGTTTATATGTTCATAAAAGAACAATAGTGAAAGAGTGAGTTTACATGTATTCATGCACTAATGCATTAATCTTGTTTATTACAAGATACCCAACCTTAGGTCACATGATTATGACTTTACACCACAATACAAAATACAGTCTCGTATGGTTTGCTTAGTTATTTTAGCACTTGAACAGTTGAGTGTCTGTCATGTGTGGGGCGTGTGCAGGCAGGATAGGAAGAATGATGAACCAAAAGTGCAGACTCAAAATAAAGATTTATTACTAAATGTCATTTAGTAAATGACAAAAACATAAAAACTGGGTAAACTGGGAATACAGAAACTAAACTGGCAGGCGGATGGATGGATGGATGGATGGATGGAACACACAGCGTTGGATGATGGCGATCACGACACAGACAAAGGAAAACACAGGACTTAAATACACAGAGGGAGCAATCAGTGAATGAGAGACAGGAGGGAAACACAGCTGGGATAAATTAGGGCTAATGAGACATTAACATGAGACACAAAGTAAAACAGGAAACAACACAAAGACGCAGACTTGATATAAGGGGATATAGCTGACAGGGGAGACAGAGCAACTATAGAACAAGAGACATAAACCATAAGACAGAACTCTAACAAAGAAACCAAAAGACTAGAAATGATGAAAAATATCAAAATCAAAGTTCAGTAATAATGAAAACTCAAAACTCTGGGTCGATGACCCAGGTCTCCTAACAGTTACAGAGCTGTAACCTTCTAATGAAAAAATTCTGAAATACAGAGTCACTAAATTCAGGAAATTTTCATATCCGGTTATAATCTAAAGGTAAAAAATTATGCTGAAAAACAAACTATACGCACTGGTATATAGCCAGTGTTGGGGAGTAACGGAATAAAAAACAAGCAACAACAAAAAACAAAATATAAGTAACTGTATTCTGTTACAGTTAATAATAATAATTGATTGGATTTATACAGCGCTTTTCAAGGCACCCAAAGCGCTTTACAATGCCACTATTCATTCACTCTCACATTCACACACTGGTGGAGGCAGCTACGGTTGTAGCCACAGCTGCCCTGGGGCAGACTGACAGAAGCGAGGCTGCCATATTGCGCCATCGGCCCCTCTGGCCAACACCAGTAGGCGGTAGGGTAAAGTGTCTTGCCCAAGGACACAACGACCAGGACAGAGAGCCCGGGGATCGAACCGGCGACCTTCCGGTTACAGATACGCTTCCCAACCCCCTGAGCCACGGTCGCCCCAGTTACTGCTTAAATAGGTGATATTCAGAATAGAGTTACTTTGTTTTTTATTTATTTTATTTTATTTAGAAAGAGGGGCAATGCATATTAATGAACATTTAAACAAATGTAAAAATGCCAGATCATAGCCTTTGGCTAATTTCCATCTGCAGACCCTCAGGCAGGTTGGTGTTAAACACAAGTTAGTAAAAACATGCAGAGACACTATTTACAGATCATGTGACAAGGACAAAAACAGTGATCACATTATACTAGAACAAATAATGACAAGAAGAGTGGACAAGAGAGGACGATATACATAACAACAACGGAAAACGGAAACGCTCAAACAATCAATTATATTGCACAAACCCCAGTATTACACATGCCCTGACTGTCCTGTTATTGCACTGACCCATTACACTAATAGTTGTTTCCTTTTTTATAATACCCTACCTCTTTTTCATGTCCAATATAAAGCATGATTATTAAACATAATCACATGTTTGTGTGTCCCTCAGCCGCCCTTTTAAGTGATTCTTAAAGATGGGGAGAGTTGTATTCCAGAAGCTCACTCCCTGATATGACATTCTGTGAAAAGGTGGTCTGTCTAATTGCCAGTTCACAATCACCTCTAACAGTGGTTCGAGTCAGTCGAGACCCAGCCTCACGGCTAGACAGTTACTTTGTTGAAATAAATGGAACACACAGCGATCATTTCCTGGTTCATATGTTAAACTATCCCCTCTATATCACCTCTCCAATTTTGGTGATTAATTGCAGTCAGGCACAGGATTAATATAGTTTCTCTGATTCTGATTGCCGGAAACCCAAACAAAACACGCAATAAGAAGAATAAACACACAATAAGAACCTCTAATGTAAGCATCCTATTAATGTTGGTGGCGTCAGCTACACAATGGACCCGGAGCCAGCACAACAGCAACAGGAATTGATTTTTTACTTGGAAATTCTGACACTGCTTCATAAGAAGAATGGGATGGGCGAAACTTCAGTATCTTCGATTTACTATTGCTGTGTGAATTTTACTATTTTACTATTAATGAAGGATACTTCACCACCAACGCCAGCTAACATTCGCTGGCATTAGCTGAGGTTAGTTCATAGACTGCAGACTGTTAGGCCGTTTCTCAAGTACGTGAGTCCGTCCTCGCGTTCTCGCTAGTCTGGACTTCGTAAGAACGCAGCACAGTCGTTCTACAATTGGAACTGCAGTGTACTAGATGACATCACAGCTCCAGATTTTTTTACTGCCATCTTCTGCGATTTAACTGCGATTAATATTTGCCATGAAAATTACACATGACATAAAAAAATTACACATGATGTAGTAGATGTCTTTAAGAAAAAAAAAAGATACTTGAAAAAGTATCTTAAGCACTTTGGCAAAATTCTCTTTTACGTATCATCTGTTTCATAATGTCTAATAAGCTTCATACAGTTAAGCACAGACAACATACGCTAACACCTAGCCACAACTGTCTGATGTAAATCACACAAGTCTAATTTATACTACTAATGTATTACTAGTTTATTATATCTGTTAAATCGGCTATTTTTGTTACTATTTCTGAAATATGTTCCATCTTTGTCAGAATTCATTGAATCTTATCAGTGTACAGTATAGTCTGGAAGCTGGTAAACTGTTTCACAACTTATAGACCCAAGAGTCTGGATCACTGTATCAAAGCACAGTATCTTGTTTTGTTTTTTGTTGTTGTTTTTCTTTTTTCTTTTTTTGCTGCAGTAACTAGACTACAAGAAATTTCTGATAGTCATTTTGAATATGAATGTTAACAAAGTAGGTACTGACAAATAACAGAACCAGGACAGCTGTACAGTTTAGAGTTTTAGAGTTTCAGTTCACAGTGGAATTCATCAAACGTGATATTCAGATATTCAAAAGCACACATTGCCTTTGTGTTTGATATTTTTTTAATATTTATTAAATATTAACAGCATATTGTGTCATTACTGGAGACCAAGAAAACACTGTTACACTGAAGAAGTCGGTTGCCTAAATTTTTAAATTTTTGTGTGACATTTTTTTGAGTTTTCATATTTGATGTTTGACTATTGTTTAACTAAAAAGTGAATATTAAATATTTAGTTTTGGTAAATGGAAAAGTGACTCTGTTGTACTCATTCCTTTTAAGTTATATGAGACTCATTTCCATGGGAGATATAAATGAAAATGTTGTTGTAGTTATTAAATGCTGCCGATCATTTGTAATGAAAGTTGCATTTCCAGTTATGGTAAATACACTGGTTCTTATATAACACTTTTCTACTTCGAGCACTCAAAGTGCTTTAAACAGCTGCAGTTCTGACAAAGACACCAAACAGCAGTTTCAGTGAAAGTGCCTGCAGTGTTCAACCACGAAGGGGATTCAGGCAGAGGTGGGTCAAGTATCCAAAAATTGTACTCAAGTAAGAGTAGCATTACTTTAAAATATTATTACTCAAGTAAAAGTGAAAAGTAGTCATCAAAAAAGTTACTCAAGTAAGAGTAAAACCCTTAAAACCCTAAACAATCATTGTATCTTATCAATGCACTCTCAGAGTGCAGGCTGACTTGTGGGACCTAGCATTTCCAAAAGTAGAACAAGAGGCAGAACACCTGTGCTGTGGAAGCATCCCCCAGTTTGGTTTCCAGATGCAAATACCCTCTTTGGAATAATTACTTTATACAGTGCTATTTTCATTTTTAATAAAACTTGTAGTTAAGGTTGGATCAAGTGACCCTGAATCAGCCCTTAGCTTTGCTGCTATAGGCTCAGGTTGTTGTGTGACCTGACACACACTACCAATCAAAAGTTTGGACACACTGTCTTATTGATGGTTTTTCTTAATTTTCATGATGATTTACACTTTCGATTCTCACTGAAAGCATCATAACTACGATTGAGAACATATGGAATTATGTAGTAAACAAAAAAGTGTGAAAAAACTAAAAACATGTTTTATATTTAGAGTCTTCAAAACAGCCACGCCTTGCTTTCATTACTGCTTTATACACTCTTGGCATTCTCTCGATGAACTTCATGAGGTCGTCACCTGGAATTGTTTTCCAACAGTCTTGATGGAGTTCACAGAGACGCTGAGCACTTGTTGGCCCTTTTGCCTTCATTCTGCGATCCATCTCATCCCAAACCATCTCCATTGGGTTTAGGTCAAGTGGCTGTGGAGGCCAGGCCGTCTGGCCCAGCACTCCATCATGCTCCTTTTTGGTCAAACAGCCCTCACACAGCCTGGAGGTGTGTTTCGGGTCATTGTCCTGTTGAAGAATAAATGATGGTCCAACTAAATGCAAACCGGATGGAACCAGTGGTAGCCATGCTGGTTCAGTGTGCCTTCAGTTTTGAATAAATCCCCAACAGTGTCACCAGCAAAGCACCCCCACACATCACGCCACCTTTTCTGCATCCCACAAAGACACAGCAGGTGGAACCAAAGATTTCAAATTTGGACTCATCGGACCAAAGCACAGATTTCCACTGGTCTAAAGTCCATTCCTTGTCTTTCTTGGCCCAAACAAATCTCTTCTGCTTGTTGCTTTTCCTTAGTTGTGGTTTCTTAGCAGCTATTTCAGCATAAAGGCCTGATTCGTGCAGTCTCCTCTGAACAGTTGATGTAGAGATGTGTCTGCTACTGGCACTCTGTGTAGCATTTATCTGGGCTCTATCTGAGGTGCTGTGATCTTGCGATTTTTGAGGCTGGTGACTGATGAATTTATCCTCAATTGAATTGTCAAGAATCCCATACAAAGTAAGGACTAGGTTTTTCTTGGTCATTGATAAAATCATCGTTTTCCATTGGAAATGTAACCATATCTGCAGTTGTGTCACATTTGCTTAAGTGACTGGTTAGAAAGAGAATTAGCTGCTGATTGAACTGCTGCCCTGTGCTTCATATAAAATATAAGAAGATAAATACATTTTAAAACTCAGAGTACCTCTGATGTGTGTGTGTGTGTGTCTAATGGGACTGGGGGGGGGGGCTACAAACAAAAGTTCTGAATAGCCTGGCTTTTTCCCTCCAAATAAAAGACAGCGACTGAGTGAAAGAGGGATGAATAGGAGAAAGCAAAGTAAGAGAGGAGGCTGTGTGCTGCTCCGGCATGCAGCTTGTGAATTACCACAGCAGATGGTGTCTGTGTGTGTGTGTGTTTAGCAGCACAAAGGGCCCAGGAAGTAGTGGATAACTGGTGTGTCGAGGCACAAGCGACAAGACCTCATGTCAATCATAGCCCTTTACTGCCTGTCTCACTGAGAAGCTGGACAGACTGCCTGCCGCCATCACTCACATGCTACACTGCCTGTCTCACTGCTTTCAGCTGTAATATAAATTTACAATGCTTTTTTCACTGTGATCGCTGTACTTTATCTTACAATATAAAAAGCTTTCGAGCAACTGTTGTTGTGAATTGAGGCAGTATGAAAAAAAGCAAAATGAATTGAATTGTCTCATGGCTGCGGCTCACATGGTCGGAATCAGAAGGTCAGTGGCTTAATTTTTACCTCCTTCAGTCTGCATGCTGAAGTATACTGAACCCCGATTGGCATTCATTTGAGTGTGTGTGTGTGAAAAGTACAGAGAAAAGTGCTGTATAAATGCATGTGTGAATGGGTGTAGTAGTGGTGAGCATAACCAGGTTCTTATATTTCCAATAATCACTTTTGCTTAAACAATGGAACAACATTTGCACAAGATTTAATGTATACCATAATGTTTCTGTTCTTGGACGAATAATTCAGTTAAATTTTATTCATATAGCACCAAATCATAACAATAGTCACCTTAAGGTGCTTTATGTTGAAAGATAAACCCCAATCAAACAACCCCCCTTTTGAGCAAGCACTTGGCAGAAATGGGAAGGAAATACTCCCTTTAAACAGGTAGAAACCAGGCTCAAGGAGGGGCGGCCATCTGCCACAACTGGTTGTGAGTGAGGTGAGGAAGACAGGAAGATTCCACCAGCAGTTTTTCCTTCCCACTGTTGCCATTGCTCGCTTGGGCAAGCACTTGGGGGTCGTGTGATTGTTGATTGGGTTTTCTCTGTACAGTGCGTTTTTATCCACTGGAAAGTTGCCTCATCTTCTTATTCATCCAGATTCATCAGTTTCCACACACTTCAAGTTTTTTCTTTGGCAGTTCTTGATTTCTATATTCATCTGAAAGTGATGGCATTCATAATCCATCTAAAATCCAAACCGTTTTTACAGGTCTGTTCCTTATATTCTAAAACTTGCCAAAAAACTGAGCCCTGAAGTCCCAGTTCATTTCAATCAAATCTCATAACATCTTTGGTAATAACTGGTGTAATTGAGTTTACTGTTTATTTTGCCAAAGGCAAGGCAAGTTTATTTGTATAGCACAATTCAACAACAAGGTGATTCAAAGTGCTTTACAGAGACATTAGAAACAAAAACAAATAAAAAGCATGATTTAACATTGATTAAAACAAGCAAACAAACTAACTAATTAACAAACAAACAAACAAAACAGTATATAAAATCAAAACAGATAAAATCAGTAGTTAAAATGTAAGTTTTGAAATTTAAGCTTAAAAGTGTGGATTTGGTGCTTTATTCAAATGCAGCTGAGAACAGGTGAGTCTTCAGCCTGGATTTAAATAAACTGAGTGTTTCAGCTGATCTGAGGCTTTCTGGGAGTTTGTTCCAGATATAAGGAGCATAAAAGCTGAATGCAGCTTCTCCGTGTCTGGTTCTGACTCTGGGAACTGATAAAAGACCGGATCCAGATGACCTGAGGGATCTGGAAGGTTCATACTGGGTCAGGAGGTCACTGATGTATTTTGGTCCTAAACCATTCAGAGCTTTATAGGCCAGCATCAGAACTTTAAAGTCTATCCTCTGACGGACAGGCAGCCAGTGTAAAGACCTCAGAGCTGGACTGATGTGGTCCACTTTTTTGGTCTTAGTGAGGACTCGAGCAGCAGAGTTCTGAATGAGCTGTAGATGTCTGACTGATTTTTTAGGTAGACCTGTAAAGATGCTGTTACAGTAATCAAGCCTACTAAAGATGAATGCATGGACTAGTTTTTCCAGGTCCTGTTGAGACATCAGATCTTTTATCCTTGAAATATTCTTGAGGTGATAGTAAGCTGACTTTGTTATTGTCTTAATGTGTTTTTCTAAGTTTAGGTCTGCATCCATCACTACACCCAAATTTCTCGCCTGGTTTGTGGTTTTTAGATGTATAGATTGAAGTTCTCTGGTGACCTGTAATCGTTTTTCTTTGGCGCCAAAGACTATTACTTCAGTTTTGTTTTTGTTTAGCTGGAGAAAATTGTGGCACAACCAGTCATTGATTTCCTCGATGCATTTACCAAGAGCCTGTACAGGGCCTCGGTCTCCTGGTGACATTGTGATATATATTTGTGTGTCATCTGCATAGCTGTGATAGTTTATTTTGTTGTTCTTTATAATCTGTGCCAGTGGGAGCATGTAGATGTTAAACAGAAGGGGTCCCAAGATGGAACCTTGGGGAACTCCACATGTGATACTTGTCTGCTCAGATGTGAAGTTACCTATTGATACAAAGTATTTCCTGTTTTCTAAGTATGTTTTGAACCAGTTTAGTACAGTTCCTGAAAAACCATTTGTCAGCCCAATAATAAAGCTCTTAGATTACTACTACTAACTACTAATAATTTGTCAAAATGCTGGAGCTTTGCATTCCTATACACACTTAGTTATGTTCCTTATCCCTAAGTGTGCATGGACTAAATAATATCTTCCACCCTCCTACACACCTATTCTTGGGCACCTCCAATCCATATGTCCAAGAAAATTTCATTTTGTATTGTGGTCTTCCAGTGTGCACAAAGTCACAATCCAAAGAGCAATTTGCTCATTTCTGCTCATCTTTTATAACAACAATCATGTAACACATTTTAATCACAACACCTGCGATATCTTGAAGTTATAGTTTCGTTTTATTCGTATTATTCTTACAATTATCACCTATCAATGCTGTTTTTAGCAATGCTGAATAATTATGTTTTTCTTGTTTGTTTTCTTTTGGTTTCACACTGCACAGAAGAACAGTGTAAGTTTGTGCATAATGCAGTTTCTTATAGTTAATTTGTTTCAGCCCTCCACACATGGTTATATTCCTCCCACTCTTTGCAGATGAGGCTTTTATCAGATGAATAACAGACAGTGACTATGACACACTGTTGCATGCGTGTCATGTTTCTTGCACGGCCTTCTTGGGTGGTAAACCCTCCTACACAACAGCTGGCCATGCCTGCCTCGGTGGGCAGAGTAGCAAAACAACTCGGTGTGCTCTGCTAGACAAAACAGTTGATGCAGAATGTTAATATGTAATTGCAGCTGCTGGATTGGACCAGTGGTTTCCAATCAAATGCCACCAAATACTGCTGACCATACAGGTCTGCAGTATTTCATTCCAGTGAAGTGGGGAACCTTTAAATTCAGTATTAGCCATCTGTTTCAGTCAGCTGAGAATACCCAGAGCAATGATTTCATTCATTTCAACTCATTTGATTTTGTATAATGCTAGCTCACAGCAACAGTGACCTCAAGGTGCCAAAGTTACTCAGCTGTTTTTCATGATGTCTGAGTCAATTTTCACTGGTTTTGACAGTGCACAGCAGTAAAGACAATGCCATGTCATACACACATTTTTGCCAAACTTATAAAGTTTGCACAAAACAATGCTTTTCACATTATACACAGGTACATTTAAAATGTGGATATTTTCCTTTTTCTAATGGGTAGACTTTTAGAACCTTTGACTGCAGCTCATGATAATGCACTGGGAATGGTTTTTAGAAAGAATCATCCATGTAGCAATTTATCACATCACAGTCACTATTCAATGTCAAAATATAATTGAGATTTAACAATGAAAGCCTTATCAAAAATAAAATGAAAAGAGCACTTTATATTTGAGGTTAGTGATGGGATTTAGAGTAGCCGCGGGTTTACATCAGTGAAAAAAGTCTCTGCTTGTGGGGTTTTTGCTGACCTACCACTTTGTGGAACTTCTTTTTGCTCTAAATAAACACAATTCAAGGATAACCTAATGTGTGATTATAGCAATATAATTTCATGGTTGTAGATCCTTGTGTAAATAAACAGAAAACTAATTTCCTAGCACTGACAAATCCCGCCTGCACTAATATGCATGGAATGTCAACAGTCATTTTTCCATATTATCTCCTTCATGTTTCTTCAAGTCTCTTCCCTTCTTGCCTCCCTCTCTGCTTCTTTTTTGAAAAAGAGAGGGAGGGACTAAATTACCATTCCAGTTACCACTCATTCCTGCTGCAATAATATCCCAGTGAAAACAATTATACAGATAGTACAGACTCTAACAGAACCCGACTTTGAGAAATCTTTCACCTAATCTTAATATGTCAATAGCAGACAAGCAGGAAACCTAATTATTTAAACACTTCAGTTATCAAACACAAAAATAAAATTTAAACAGTAATATTAAAATGAAACATCTGGAGGACAGCTGTTTAAACTCTGACCTAATTTTCGACAATATTTCTCTTTAAAAATACACATTGAGGTGACTTTAATGCTGAATTTCACACTGAAAGTTGCTATAATGAGTGTTCACTTACTTGGGGACTGGGGGATGATATCAAAAGAATGAGTGTGTTTGCCTTCATATAAAAAAAATTATTAATTCTCATTAAGCTACCTTTTATTTATTTTTAGATCATGTAATCGGATCTTAAAGCACTGTTACGCTAAACATTTTTGCTTTTCTGTGGTGAGCTCTATAGACACTCTATAGCAGGGGTCCCCAAACCCAGTCCACGAGGGCCGGTGTTCCTGCAGGTTTTAGATGTGTCCTTGATCCATCACAGCTGATTTAAATGGATAAATTACCTTCTCAACATGTCTTCAGTTCTCCAGAGGTCTGGTAATGAACTAATCATGTGATTCAGGTGTGTAGACCCAGGGTGAGATCTAAAACCTGCAGGGACACCGGCCCTCGTGGACTGGGATTGGGGACCCCTGCTCTATAGGCTCCTTTTTCCTTTTATCTAACTATTCATTTGTAATTTTTTTACAAGTGCATTGAATGAAAAAATAAGAATAAAAGGACAGAGCTCAAGTGGAAAAGTACAATAGGTCTCCAAACACATACAGGAAACAAACAGCACCTGAAAGGAGAAAAGGACATAGAAAAAAAAACATGGATAAACAACCCAACAATATTTTTCTGGGGTGTGTGTGTGTGTGTGTGTGTGTGTGTGTGTGTGTGTGTGTGTGTGTGTGTGTGTGTGTGTGTGTGTTTATCACAAAATATACTTGGTAATGAGGGTGACAAGCTGCAATGACACCTCTGTCAGAAACACCACTTGGGCAGAGACAGAGGAGACCTGGACCATCACATCTCGATGACAACAACATGCCTACCCCAGTCGGAGAAGGATCGAACCCTCATGGCCAAAGGGCAAGTGCCCCAGAGAACCAGAGGCAGCGGCAAGCTAGTCATCTCATTTCAGTATCTCAGGGAAGCTGAGAGTGTTTTTATTTATAAGTTGTATTTAACCATATTTTTGTCCAGAAATTTTGATCTGGATTGGAAAGATCTCCCTGCCATACTCTAACTGGAAGGGAAATTGAATCATCATTTTTAGCAATAACATATATTTTTGATAACAGTTTGGGCTATAGAGATTTAAATATTTTGTTACCCAATTATAGGAACTTCTAATGTTACGTTCCCCTATAAGAGTCCAGGGGATGAGGGAAAGTAACAAAAGGTTACTTTTCTCCAGATAATTGGGTATCTTTTCTATATGACTTCAACTGCTGTATTTCAAGCTATTTTATTGTTGCTAATTCCATATTTAGATACAAGTTCTTGAAATAAAGTAAAGTTTCTGTCTTGAATAACATGTAACATAGATTTTCTATCACTTTCTCATACCATTGTGGAAAAAACAACCCTTATTTCTATCCAAACACTATGCACTAAAAATCTGCCAAATACTGCCAAAAACTCGTATTTACAAATACGAGTTTAAAGAATTTCTACAACTATCCATTTGGCACATTTTGAGGGACTCAGTGATGGAATAGTAAACTGTTATTGCCCTGCTACACCTAAAAAGCAGGTGCAGATCAAAAGTTTAAGACCACATGCCTTTAAAAGGCCAGATCTGTGCAAAAATATGGATTCATTGTCATTTTCTGTCAGGTAGTCACACTGTCATGAATTTCTGATGGTAAAAGCAAAAAAACGTTCCCTTTTTGAATGTAGTCGGGTTGTTGAACTGCATAAGCAGGGTCTCTCGCAGCGTGCCATCGCTGCTGAGGTGGGACGCAGTAAGACAGTCATTTGGAATTTCTTAAATGATCATGAGGATTATGGGGGGGAAAAAGTCAGATGGAAAAAAATGTCACCAGCACTGCACAGGATCCAATTGGCTGTCTGTCAAAACACTGGATGATCCTTGACCCAAATTAAGGCTGTTACTGGTGCTGACTGCAGCCCAATAACCATCAGACAGCATCTGAGACTGAAGGGCTTCAAAAACAAAAAAACGTCTTCAAAGGCCTCGTCTTCTTGAACGCCACAGAACTGACCATTTGGACTTTGCAAGGGACCACCAGACATGCGACATTGAAAGGTGGAAGGAAGTTTTATTCTCTGATGAGAAAGAAATTTAACATTCATGGTCCTGATGGTTTCCAATGTTACTGGCATGACAAGCAAATCCCACCTGAGATGTTTTCTACATGCCACAGTGGAGGGGGCGCCATAATGGTCTGGAGACAAGAGACAAAGAACATAAAACCTTGAACATGAGAAAAACCTGAACACGAGAAAACATGGAGGCATGGAAACATGATGTGAACTCAACAGACAGAGTGAATGAGAACTCGCAGACTATATACAGACAGGGAGGGGTAAGTGGAAATACATGAGGAAACAGCTGATACAAATGAACATGATGCCACAAGGGAAGCAAAACTAAACACATTGAACATGGAACACGAGACTGTCAAAATAAAACAGGAAGCACGCAGACTAAGACGCACAGAGCTGAAATGGTGATAGTTAAGGAGAGGATGAGAGGGGGAGTGAGGGAACTGGAAAACGTGGATAAACATGACAGATAGAGGAGACATGGAATGAACACGAAGAGGAGGAGCATTGCAACACAAACACACGAACACAGAGAAGGGCACACAGGACAGAAACACAAGGGGGACCTAAATGACAAGGAAATTACACGTGGCAAACAGGGAGACCAAACGAAACACAAGGAGGGAAAACTGTAAACAAAAGGGGAGACAAAGACATCACTGAAACACACAGAGGGCAAGGGAGACTTAAACACAGGCAGTGTTGGGGAGTAACAGAGTACATGTACCAGTGTTACATATTTAAAATACAAAACGAGTAACTGTATTCCGTTACCGTTTAAATAGGTAAAATGGCCTGCATTTGTATAGCGCTTTTCTAGTCCCTAAGGACCCCAAAGCGCTTCACCTGCTCTGCCACCTGAGCTACAGCCACCCCTGTTTTTTTTTTTTTGTTTTTTTTTTTTTTTTAATAGGGAAATAGTTCCTCTGCATTTAACCCATTCACCCAGTGAAGCAGTGGGCAGCCACCAATGCAGCGCCCGGGGAGCAGTGTGTAGGGACGGTACCTTGCTCAGGGGTACCTCAGGGTAGCCGTTCAGTGGAGTCGAACCCCCGACCTTCCGATCATGGGGCCACCACTCTACCTACTGAACTATCCCTGCCCTGGTGATAATTGGTGATAATTAGAACACGGTTACTTTGTTGAAATAAATGGATTACACGGCGGTCTTTTCCTGTTTGATATGTTAGGCTATCCCCCCTCTAATTTTGGCAATTCCATGCATTGCCATGTGACAATGTGACAAGACCTGAGTCTGGGCTGGGTTTTTCCCTTTTATAAGCACAGGTGCAGGTAATTATTGATCTGTTGCGTGAACCTGGAGCTGTGTGAATACCTGGTCTAAGCAGTGGTATTTGCTTGATGTGGGTTCCATAGCTTTCTATTGGAGCGGTAGGTCACAGAACATGTTCCACTTGAGTTTTGGTAAAGTTTTAACGTTATTTGTGCCCCTGTAGGAAGAAAACATTGTTTTATGCCTGTGGAGAAACTTGTAGTGGACTCTGCCACCACTTGCCGATACTTATTAGGGTGCGACCCTAACCTGGAGACCGGTAACTGAAACACAGATATGAAGCAAAGTAGGAGGGATATTCCTTCTGAGGCAAACTGTTCAGCGTAGTGATGTCCCGTTTTAATTTACAGATTGCCAAGCTGCTCCTTTGCTGGGGTGGATTTCTGGCTGCTGAGCCGAGGTCCTTACTGCTTTTGTAATTTGTTTCAAAACTGGTTTAACTTGACAGCAAAGAGCTAAGGACTATTTTGAGGTTTGTGGTTGTTTATTTATTTTTATATTGTATTTCATTGTATCAGCAGGCACCAATTAGATTTTGCTTTGTATTAGCATTAAACCTTGTGAACTGACTGTTTGCCTACTAATGCTGCTACCTTGTTTTAGTTGTGGTAGCTACCTGGGTTATATGCCACTTCATTATCTTCAGTGTTTTATTGCTGTGTGATTCATTAGTATTACTGAAGGCTACTCGCCACGGAGTTAACGTTGTTAGCTGGCGTTAGCTGAGGTTAGTTCATATACGTGCAGACTGTTAGACTTGATGGATAGCATTAACGACCTGCTAGCTCCAAATAATCATGTGCAGTTCTGAAAGCAGACAAAAAGAAAACATATTACTGATACAGAAATAGTTTTTGAGATTACTGCAAAAAGTGCAGCGTTACCTCCACCCTACTGTTACTCATTTTATATTAAGATTTAATAATCTCGTTGGTATTGGTGTGGGGAGTAGCCTTCAGTAATAGTAATAAACCACACAGCAATAGTACATTAATGTAACTGTAAAAAGCATAACAATATATTAAGTAATCCAAAGTATTCAGAATACTCACATTGAGTAATTTAATGGAATACATTACAAACTACATTTTGGGGCATGTATTCTGTAATCCGTAGTGGAATACATTTTAAAAGTAACCTTCCCAAGACTGAATACAGGGGACTTGACAGACTCGCACACTGAAGATACGACACCATGACCATCATAATGGGGAAAACACATGAAACTCAAAATGCTGAGTCAAAAGACACAGCCAATGACAATCCCCAGACACTGCAAGTCTGTACCTAACCCCATATCGACTACAATAACAAAGGCAGGACAAAACAACAACCCTCCCCCACTAGGTGATGGAGGTGATGGATCACAGGAGCCCAGAGAGATTGATCTAATGTGGCGGAACAGGCTGTATCAGTTTTTCCTTCCCACCGCTGCACAGTGCTGCTCGTAGGGGGTCATTTAGGGCTGCCCCTGTTGCAAAGGAGATTTCAAAGGGGTCTTGTCAAAATTCATGGAATTATGTGAGCCAGATTTTGATCCATTGTGCAATACCACTTGGAAAGCGTCTGGTTGGCAGTGGCTTCATATTTCAGCATCACAATGACCCAAAACACACTGCACACAGTGGAACACTATCTATCATGGATTGGCCTCCCCACAGCCTGGACCTCAACATCATTGAAGCAGTGTAGGTGTCAAGGTGTGTGGCAGGCAGGATGAAACTCAGGACTCATACACAAAGGAATAAACTCAAAACAGCAGATTTATTGCTGTAGAAAACTCTAACATGAAATACAAGAAAACTAAACTAGAAACTCAAAACTTGAAGCTCAAACTAGAAAACAGAGAACCAGAACATTACCTACCTGGAGAGCCTAGGGAACTATTCCCGAAAACTTCTTAAAGAAATTACAAGAGAGGTGCCTAAGTCAGTTTAAGCTACATACTGCAGGTATGCCAAAAAATTGCTGAAGCTAAAACTTTTGAACAGTAATGTAAGACTTGAGAAGACTTAAGCAACACTTATCTTATCCTGTTCAAATCTAGATATTGATACACTGGAATTACATGCATAGTGAGAGCTGCAGAGAGGATCATTGGTGTCTCTGTCCCCTCCCTCCAGGACATTTACAGCACCCGTCTCACTAAAAAAGCCCTTTGCATAGCGGCTGATCCCACGCACCCAATGCAAAGCTTCTTCAAGCTGCTGCCGTCGGGGAGGAGACTGCGGAGTCTCCAGGCCAGGACCAGCAGGCTGAAGGACAGCTTCATCCATCAGGCTGTCAGGAAGCTTAACTCCCTCCCGATTCTGCCCCCTCTCCCCTCTCTCCTCCACGGTCTCACTGAACTCTGTCACACACACACACACACACACACACACACACACACACACACACACACACACTCTCTCTGACTCACTCACTGGCCTGCACCAGTTACCAGTCACTTTGTGGAGCATTGGACTGCCATTACCTCATAAGACCTCATACCGTACATTACCAAATCTCCATTTGCACTATTTGCCTATTTGCACTACTCTGCCTGGTTTGCACTCAATGTCATTTACCCTTATATTGTATATTGTATAGCTTTCTTGTTATATGTAAAATTGTATTATATTATTTAATTTTTTTTACTTTAAAATATTTTACTTGCATTTTTAATCACTCTTATATTTAAATGTTCATTTTCTATTTTATCTAGGGATTGAGAGTAACGAAGTTTCTATTCTCTGTATGTCCTGTACATGTGGCAGAATTGACAATAAAGTTGACTTTGACTTTGACTTGATTACTTTTTACTGTTGTTTCTGTGTCTCAGTCACAGCACCATAGAGTTTATTGCTTTGGTTGTTAGCCAGCAGAGGTGATTGGAAAATTTTACACAACCTGGAGCCCTAATGTGCCCTTTGTGGAAGAGATTTTCGTATTTTTTGCATATTTGAATATTATTTGCATTTCAACCCTCCGTTAAGCCCAGCAGCACAGAACAGTTGTACAGGGGAAAGCCCACTGGCTGTTACTCATTACACAACCGGGAAGCACCTGCAGCAGCTGGCCGAGAGTGTCTGGCTACAGAGTGGGAAGCCGTTGCAAAGCTTCCATTAGACAACTGGACAAAAATGAACAGCTGAAAGGTTTTTTTTTCTTCTAGAGCTTCCTGTTTCATCTTATGTAAAGGTGGAAACTACATAGAAAATCCTGATCTGGTAGATCATATTAAACACTAAACAGGTAGTAGCTCTCAGAATTATTTTGATGGTATATTATGTTCTAAATGATTAAGCCAATAAGAAGAAGATAAAACACAATATATAAAAGGTAATGATGACTTTGAATAGTGGCCAGTTAACCAAATAACACTGTTTATCACATTATTTCTATCATTAACAGTCTTTATGTGTCCCTCATTTCAACGCTGCACTCACTAAAATAGTAGCTGCTCGTGGTTTTTTATGTCAAAAAGTGATGTTTTCTGTAAGCATTCTTTTGAAACAGCTTCCAGGACAAAACTATATGAACGTAAAACATCTCCTGTCATATACAGCAATAGTATAGGTCTAACCTGCTGACCTAAAGTGCAAGCACATAAAAACAAACAAGACAGACAAGATATAAGAGGTAACATATGCATCTCCTTGGGTGCACAGTCTGATAAGATAGCATTCATTCCTCATCATGCTATGCTTGTCTGGTGTATGTAAGTAAAAGGAATGTGCTTTCACTTTCCTCAGAGTCATCTCTCACCACCACAGACGCCAACTTGCTTATTCTTGCCCATACAGGCACATTAGAAGGCTTGGTCTAGTAAGCCTTAATTCGGGCATGTGGGAAAGGTTACTTTTAAAAGCTGCTGGGGCAAACACAGTGTCAGTCAAAACTGCTTCATGACCACTTTGAGTAAGAAAACCAGGCCAGATTTACAGGGCTGTTCCTCTAAGCAAAGACACTTTAACAGTGTAAAAAGGCACTCGAGAAAATTCCGTCACCATAGCACATTGTCAGAGGGATGGAGTTTTGCATACTGTTGTGGTTAGAAATCCTTTGTTACTGGTTTGCTAATTTTTAATAGCCACATGATACGACAGTTGATACAACAGTTTTCAAAGTTTAATCCATATGCTCATCTCATTGCTTTGATTACTGTGAATTTAAAAGCAGTTTTAGAGGGTTTTTTTATCCGTTTGCTTTTAGGAAAGTTGCAATAAGCCCAATGAAAGAACGCTTTATGCTCTTTGAAAAAGAATTATTTTATGTTGTATCAAACAAATGTTTCAGAAATTTCTCATTTCAATAATGTTGTTAAAACCAATCTACCGCTTTCACATTTCAGAGGTATAAAATGAGAAGCAGGGGTTCCAAGTTAGAAACCACAATTATAAGCTAAGAGAGTGACACCTGTTGACACCTGAGTGGCTGGTTTGGTCATAAACCTTTGACTACAATTTTTTAAATTTAATCTAATTTGGAATAATCCTAACAGTGTCTTGGAGAATCTAGAAGCCAAATTTATTTTTCATACAAGCCTCATTCACAGATAATGCTTTAGTCCACGGGTGTTGAACTCCAGGCCTCGAGGGCCGGTGTCCTACGAATTTTAGATGTGTCCTTGATCCAACACAGCTGATTTAAATGGCTAAATTACCACCTCAACATTTCTCGAAGTTCTCCAGAAGCCTGGTAATTGTTATGAGTGGCTGTGTGCAGACAGGAATAGGACCCAAGGTGCAGACTCCGGAGACAGATGTGAACTCAAAACAACTTTAATGTTAAACTCAAATATAACATAACTGGAAAAAATCTAAATAAACTTACAGCGGAGGACTGACAGAACACACAGCTAGGTAAACAGTAGATCGCGACACAGACACAGAGAAACACAGGGCTTAAATACACAGAGGGAGCAATCAGGGAATGGGTAACAGGAGGGAAACACAGCTGGGGCAATCAGAACTGACGAGACAAGGAAGCGTAAACTGAACACACATAAGACAGAGACCTTCAAAGTAAAACAGGAAACACAAAACACAGACTGAACAAAAGACAGACTCACATGCAGGCACTACAGAGGGAACAGAGACGTGGCACCAGGGCAGACACAGACACTGACTGGACACGGGGATATAGCCGACAGGGGAGACAGCAACTAAGGATAACACAGAGACATAAACCAAAAGACAGAACTCTAACAAAGAAACCAAAGACTAGAAATTATAAATAATAATAAACTCAAAAACCCTGGGCCAACGACCCAGGCATCCTAACAGTAATGAACTTTTCATTTGATTCAGGTGTGTTGACCCAGGGTGGTACCTAAGGCCATGTACACACTAATACGTTTTGGTTTGAAAACCCATCTTTTTCTCTTCTGTCCACGGGACGACGTTGTCGTTTAAGGAAAATGCAGCGTTTTAAAAACACTCTCCAAAGCTAGTGCATTTGAAAACGCTGTTTTTGCGTCGCAGTGTGGACAGCAAACCCGGAGCCTTTTCTAAAACAATGACACATTTTAGTCATGTGATACAGTCATGTGACCAATTAAACTAAGATAGCGGAGGGCATTATACAGTGTTTGTTTTGTTTGCGCTCAATTTTGACAGCCCTATTAAAGAGTAATATCAGTGTACATGTTTCAGATAGCTTTTCTTCAAATTCTTTAACTCTCACTCGCTTTTGCAACTTTGTACTTTTGTGTTACTCGCAGCAACAACTCCACCTGATTGTTAGTCCATTTAAAAAACTCGGTGCTTTTCCTCAAAGGTGACAAAGTAAGCTGCAGTCCTACATGCCTCTCTGTAGCTTCTCTCCTTCTGTTCTACCCTCAAAACCCTTAGAGACAGTGTCTGCTCCCAAACCAACAAGAACCAAACCAAAAATCAGCAAAAAAAAACCCAATTCAAACCTTTTAAATCCCAGAGAAAGAACAATATAGTATCCACAATTACACCAAGGAGTAAAACAGTGAAATGTGGATTATTAAGCATTAGGTCTTTTTCCTTGTTAGTCCCTGCCAGTACATTATGAATTAATAATTGATGATTAGTTGGTTTAGTCTGCCTTGTAGAGGATGATTATGTTAGTTTAAATGAATCCAAACAACTGACTTATAATAACTGTCAGAATCCTGGAAGCACAGGCCAGGGAGGGGGTGTGGCAGCAATATTCTACTTCTACTCCAACTTATTAACCAACCAAAGACCCAGACAGAGTTTTTATTCATTTTAAAGCTTGATGCTTAGACTTGTCCACCCTAGCTACAAAAGCTCAAAAACCAATTTTATTTCTTGTTATCTATCAACCTTGGCCTTACTTTTTTGATTTAGTGCTCTGCTCAGATAAAATTATAATTTAATTAATTTATTGTGGGGGATTTTAACATCCATGTAAATACTAAGGATTGTTACACTTGTCATTTTATTCACTGTAAATAAATGCACTGTACTCTACACAGGAAGTCCTGCAAATATGGGTCCTGCTTTCACAAACCTGACAAACACATTTGTTTTGTATTCAAACACAGAAGCTTGGTATGTTGTTGCATTACTGCCTGAATGACTGTCAAGTGTAGAAGAGTTTTAACACTGTCCCAACTTCCCTTAAGTACAGTATAAGCAGTGTTGGGGAGTAACGGAATACATGTACCGCCGTTACGTATTTAGAATACAAAATATGAGTAACTGTATTCCGTTACAGTTACCGTTTAAAAAGGTGGTATTCAGAATACAGTTACTTTGTTGAAATAAATGGATTACACTGCAGTACTGTCCTGTTTCATATTGTCGCGGGTCAGGACTGTTTGGGTTTTGTTTGACAGCTACGTTCTGTTGTTCCAGGCGGCAGCGTTACGGTTGCCATGGTTACAGGGCGACGCTCTCTCTCTCTCTGCGACTGTGTGCTTCCTGGGTGAGAGAGCGCCTTTTCGTTGTTGTGCTAAGCTAACAGGCAGAATGCTACAAGCATAGCTCTAAAGAATGTAGCATCATGGGCAGTGTAGTCCGTGTTGCAGGGAGAATGCACTGCCATACACGTTATGTGTCTGTGAGCGCGAGGAGGGAGAAAAAGGCGAGTGGAAAGGTACGAGTTGCCGTCGAGGAAAAACGGGAGCTGGAAGCATGTAAATATAATAATAACCACTGCAGCCAAGAAGAGAGCCTGACGAGCCCAGTTGTAAGTAAGCTATTAAGACTCGACTGTACACCGTGTTCGTGTTTTCCTCCGAAAACAATAAGTTCCGTTGGAGCAGTCTTTCAACGCCTCTCTCTGTCTCTCGCAAGAAAAGTTGACCCACACAACAAAGTAAAGCTATTTTTCGGCTATGAGCCGACAGGGACCCCGCCGTATTAGTCAGAGGTCCCTTTACTACAGTTCGGAGTCGCGGACCTTCAGTAATAGTAATAAATCACACAGCAATAGTACATTCACGTTGTTGTAAAAAGCACGATAATATATTAAGTAATCCAAAGTATTCAGAATACGTTACTCTCATTGAGTAACGTAACGGAATACGTTACAGAATACATTTTGGGGCATGTAATCTGTATTCTGTAATGGAATACATTTTAAAAGTAACCTTCCCAACACTGAGTATAAGTGGATGTGGGTTGGAGATGCAATAGCTTTGAACCTGCAGGTGACCACACCATCTGTTACGGAGGGCTCATCTTTCCTGGTGTCCTGCAAGGAACCAATCATATTCTTTAGAACACCAACTTATATTTGCTCTTCTTAAAGCATTTATTTCTGCATTTGCTATAGAACACTATTACCAAAAAATAGTGTAAATTTGACATGAATAATTATGCCATCCATCCACAGGAAGCTGAATTGATGGTTGAACTAATAGCTGAGGTACCAGCTGGGCACATGACTGAAACAGAAGTTGTAATGGTGGTCGTGATGATGGTTGTGCTGGTGGTAGTGGTGGTTGTTGAACTCGTGACTGAGCAGGTAACCAACTCTCAGGTGTCAGAGCAACAGTGACCGGCCCATCATCCTCCGACCACATTCATGCCAGGCATGAGGTAGTTGAGGGGTGGTCGGAACCAAGCGTAAGGGAGGAAGGAGTACGATGCTGCGACTGCTGCTGCTGCTGCAGTGGGGCGTGAGAGGGCTTGCTTACTGTGACTGAGGCGTGTGGATGAGGAGGTGAAGATGAATTGGGCTAGCTCCCAGGCTTGGACTGCCTCCTTAGCCTGGATCAGCGAACGGCTGAATTCCAAAGACATGGAGAGCTGGTGCAGGTGAGGATTTCTTTTAAACATTGCTTCTATTGCACTCAGTCCGACTGAAAATGTCCGCAAATCCGAGGCATGGCTAATGCGACTCATCAGTCCGAGGATGCGAGCAAGGTCCACCTCTCTCTGGAGGTGAGCTGAGTCCGGTGGGTCCATATTGTGGTTGCGTCCTTCTGTCACGATGAGCTGTGCGGCTGACAGTGGCTGGACCCAAGTGCAGGACTCCAAGACAAAACATTAACTTAAGACGGCAGCTTTATTTGCTGGCAAGACAAACTTAGCAATACAAAAAAAAAAAACTCAAACTAGGATTGTTTGATTAGACTAACCTAGGACACAGACTTTCAGAGTAAAACAGGAAACATGACAGACGCGGACTTGACTAGGGGAAACAAAGACATGGGACCATACTTGCCAACCTTGAGACCTCAGAATAGGTACCCTCAGGTAGGTATACATATACATATACATATACAAAAAACTTGAATTTTACAGTGTTTATTTATTTACAATTATTTATTTAAAGTAAGTTAAATGTCACCGTTATTACTGTCCCCCAACCGGGGCTGTCCAAATTCAGAGGCTGCATCCACCTCAGGACCCGGCCTTTGTGGTCTAAGTGGGCTGGGTCTAGCCTTCAGAATTACGTCACAAGCTCTCTCGGTGGAGTGAAACTCTGCTGTCTACGCCTTGATATCTAAATATAACCGGAAGCTGGCGTAGATTCTCGACCATCTCACACTTCTGTTTAATCAGTTTTCTGTTTGACATTTATTTAGTTACATTCTCGCCTGAAAATATGCTAAAAGTTTATTTTGCGACTCAAAAAGAGTAATAAGAGTAATATTAACAATAAGTAGCTGCCGCCATTGTTGGCTGGCATTGGCTGGGCTGTGCTATGAATTCTGGGATATGGTTTCTTATTTTTTGTTGTCCGGGGTGGAAAATCAGGAGAAATTCGGGAGAATGGTGGCTGCGGGTGATTTACGGGAGGGGCACTGAGATTCGGGATTCTCCCGGTAAGTCGGGAGAGCTGGAATGTATGCATGGGACTGGGGAGTCTAAGGAGCTTGTAAAGAAAAGCGTCTGGACTTCGTTAAAGAAGTCCAGGCACACTGCTCTGTGCAGCTGCAGTTTGCTTCATGTGCCAGAGGCCCACATGCCTGCTGGTTCTGTGATTGCTCTTGCTGGAGGGTCGGAAGATGTTATGAAACGGCTGTGTGCAGGCAGGAAAAGGACCCAAAGTGCAGACTCTGGAGACAAACGTGAACTTAAACAGCTTTAATGCTGAACTCAAAAGGGTAACAAAACTGAGAATACAAAATAAGCTTACGCAGACAGAACACACAGCAAGATATGGGTAGATCGTGACACGAACAGAGAGAAACACAGGGCTTAAATACACAGAGGGAGTAATCAGGGAATGGGAAACAAACAGATGGCATCCACGATGGCGTTCACGATGGCGTCCATGATGGCGTCCACGATGGCGTCCACGATGGCGATGACGTCCAGCCATCGGCCTGGAAAGTGGCCGGACAGGACGAGGACGAGCAGGCCGGACAGGACGAGGTGAGGCAGGGCCAGACGGTGCGGACACCTCCGGCGTAGACAAAGCGCAACCAGCCCATGCGAAGGCCTCAGGCAGAGACGAAGCAGGACCAGATGGCAGCATGGTAACCGCAGGCAACGGAACAGGTAGTGGCACTGCAGGCAGCAGTGTGGAAACGGCAGGAAGTGGCGCTGCAGGCGACTGTGTGGGGAGAGTGTGGGAGCCGCAGATGGTGGCACTGCAGGCGACGAAGGCTGGACGGGCCCCTCGGACCCTCCAGCGGAGGCAGGTTGCTGGACGGGCCCCTCGGACCCTCCAGCGGAGGCAGGTTGCTGGACGGGCCCCTCGGACCCTCCAGCGGGAACAGATGGCTGACGCGGTTCCCCGGACCCTCCAGCAGAGACAGAAGGCTGAACGGGCCTCTCGGACCCTCCAGCGGAGACAGAAGATGGCTGGAGCGGTTCTCCAGAACCCCCAGCAGGAACAGACGGTTGGACAGGCCCCTGGGTCCCTCCAGCAGAGACAAACAAAGGCTGGTGCGGTTCTCCAGAACTCCCAGCGGGAACAACAGACGAAGGCCAGACGGGCCCCTTGGACCCTCCAGCAGGAACAGGTGGCTGAACTGATAAGTGAGCTAATGTGTGAGCTATGGACAGAAGTTTCAGATGTATTGATTGTTGTAAAGATGGTAGTAATGGTGGGTTAGGTGGTGGATTAGCAGGTAGCTGAGCTAATTCTCCTGAGCCTCCAGAACATGCAAAAAACGGCTGGACGGGCTCACCAGAGCCTCCAGCAAGGTCAGAAATGGGTGCACGAGCCTGCTGGGTACTAGCCTCTTCCACCCAAGGAGTAGGTACGGGTGCAGAGGTAGGCTTTGTCCTGGCTAGCCTCACCCTGGGAACCGGAACAGGCACAGGCAACGGCTCGGCAGCTGCTGTCCCCACCCGAGGAACAGGTACGGGTGCAGGGACTAGCAGAGCCTCAGCTGGCCTGGAAACTGGAGCAGGGATCAACTGGGCCCTAGCCCCCCCTCACCCGAGGAACTGATACAGGTGCAGGGGATGGCTGGACCGCAGCTACCCTGGGAGCAGGAGCACAGGGAGACAAAGGAGCAGGCTCAATGAAAACCGGCTCATCTAAAATAGGTGTCGACCCTTTCCCACCATGTTTAACTGTCTTTTCAGTCTTGGTTTTAGCAGTGTTCATATGATTGTCTTTTCCCAGCTCAGAGGGAGCAGAACGAAAGCAGTCATTATAACTCACCACTGAGAGTTGCTCCGCAGAGACAGAGTGGTGATGCCATGAGTGCCGCCTTCTCCAGGAAGTGGGAGGTGGCAAACTGGGCTGTAAATCCTCGAACGGACCGGGCTGCGATGAGGAAGCAGAGAGTTTGTGAAGCTCAGAACGCTGCAGTCCCATAAAGAGAGCAAAAGACTGTAGCAGAGTAAGTCCAATGTCTGCCGTTGCATAATCCTTCTTCCTCCGCTGCTCCAGCCTCTTGTCGGACTGGTAATCCAGGAGTGGAGGTGGAGGTGTAGTGTCCGGAGAGAATGAGCACATGCTCAATCTGATCGCCCGAGGCATAGGCGCCGGCTCGGCCATAGCCATGCCAGTCTGGAGGCTGGGGAGCCCTCCCCAAGCCAAACGTGACCCATAGAAGGGTGACTCGAGTTCCCGGGCATGCTTAGCCTCCTGCATCACCCTCTCCTTGAGGAAGGCAGATACTGTGGGTCGCCGATACCACACGGAGTTTGCTGGGTCCATACTCTGGTCGCGACCTTCTGTTATGAAACGGCTGTGTGTTTTATTTGCCTGCCTGCATTAATGTTTGTACTTTGGAAGTTTGTTACTTTGAGTTCAGCATTAAAGCTGTTTTTTGAGTTTACGTTTGTCTCTGGAGTCTGCACCTTGGGTCCTTTTCCTGCCTGCACACAGCCGTTTCATAACAGAAGAGCCACTTCAGCTTTCAGCCTTCGCTGGAGGGTCCGAGGAGCCACTCTAGCCATCACCTATGGCTTCCACATCCTTGTCTGCAGCATCATCCTCGTCTGCAGCATCCTCCTCGTCTGCAGCAGCATCCTCCTCGTCTGCAGCAGCCTCATCCTCGCCTGGTCCAGCCTCATCTTCCCTCATTCTCACCCTCATTTGTTCTGCCCATGTCGCCACCGTCTTCCATGCAGCCAACCTCCGAGAGGGCTTTATGATAGATTAGTGAACTGGCGACCTCCGGGTCGACCTCCAGAACAGTTTCCACGTCACCACTGCCTTCTGCGTGGCCGACCCCCTGAAGCGTTTTACTCTGGGCTCCTGTGTTAGCAACCTCCGGGCCGGCCACCTGAACTATGTGAACTTTTGTGCTATCAGCCCCCAGGCCGGTCCTCTGAACAATGTTTTGGACTCTTGGGGGCTCTTGTTTTGCTCTGTTCCATGTTCCATGGCGAATGAACTGAATCATTTCTTTAACACATTTGATTCATCCATGAGGCAGTCTTCAACATCGGCTGCAGACTAACCCACCCGCACTGCTGCTGCACCTCCACCTCTGACACCTAAGCCATTTCATACCTCCTCTACTCACCCTGCTAACCACTCCCCACCCCCAACAACAGCATCCAACACACACTCAACACAAGGCTCCAGCCTGTCTCTCTCAACCACCCAGGTCAGGAGGGAACTGAGGAGGATTAAAGCCAAGAAGGCAGCGGGTCCAGATGGCATCAGCTCAAGGGTCGTCAGGTCCTGCGCAGATCAACTGTGTGGGGTGATGGAGCACCTCTTCAATCTGAGCCTGAGGCTGGGGAGAGTCCCACAGCTCTGGAAAACCTCCTGTGTTGTACCAGTGCCAAAGACTCCTCGTCCAAAGGACCTCAACAGCTATAGGCCGGTGGCTCTGACATCCCACCTGATGAAGACCCTGGAGCAGCTGGTCCTGGCATAGTTTCAGTACCTGGTGAGCTCATCACTGGACCCACTTCAGTTTGCCTACCATCGGAGCGGATGATGCCGTCATTCACCTCGTGCATCGTTCCCTCTCTAGCTCGTCCACAGAAGGACTGGTAGCTCCCCTTACGATAAGGGTTCAGATCGCGCGAACAGGTGTGAAATGTGTGTGTTTAGTTAGTTTGTTTGTTTGCTTGTTTTAATCAATTTTAAATCATGCTTTTTATTTGTTTTTGTTTCTAATGTCTCTGTAAAGCACTTTGAATCACCTTGTTGTTGAATTGTGCTATACAAATAAACTTGCCTTGCCTTGCCTCACCTGGAGACTGCTGGGAGCACTGTGAGAATCAAGTTCTTTGATTTCTCCAGTGCCTTTAACGCCATTCATCCCATGGTCCTGAAGAACAAGCTGGAGAACTCAGGAGTGGACCATCACCTCACTACATGGATTCTGGACTACGTCACTAATAGGGATGGGTATTGATAAGATTTTAACGATTCCGATTCCATTTTCGATTCTGTTTAACGATTCGATTCTTTATCGATTCTTATTTTTAAAAGGAGAACACTAAGGTCGATTAGCTTAGAACTTTGTTTTATATCTTCTCTTTGAACAAGATAGAAATCTAGGAGTAACATGGCCTTACAAACCCAACAGTGAGATCTTAAGAGATCCAGCCTACGGCTCTTCAATGGGGTGTCACAGGGTCCCCAGGAAAAAAAATGTAAATGTAAAATAATAAAATAAATATTCTCCTGTAGCAATAACAAAGTGTAACATAAATTATTCTGTAGCAATTACACAAGAATATCCAGAAATGTCCCTGCCTACAATTAAACACATTCACTTACCAAAGTGAAATCGGGGACATCTGCTGTGGCAAACGCGTGCAAGCCTTTTACCACAAACTGAGTCACTGCTCGGTGACATTCGTCTATCCTGGCCTGAAAGGAGACGCTACCGGTAGACTGCAGCGACAACTGCCAGCATCTGAGCCAGACTCTGTCTGTCTCATCATGGTCACTAAATGCACAGTAATGGCAGGTTTGTAATAAGGCAGATCGCGCTAACATAATATGCACTGTTAGTTGATTATTTACCTGCCGCATTAACGGGAGAGGACGTGCAAACGTTACCGCTGCTGCTGGGTTGAGATTCACGAGTCCGGAGCGGAATTAAAAACACGACATTCATTTAAGGTCATCGCGTGTTTTGTGAGCAAATGCTTTTGCATATTCGTAGTGTTTCCTCCCTTAAATGAAATATCTGCTTTGCAAGTATTGCAAGTTGCCCTGTTGTCATCCGTTCTCGTAAAGTTTTAACCAAACTTTTGAGCGTTTGAGCCGCTTAGGCGCCGTGTTTCCTGCCGGGTAAATGACGCTCCGCAACGTGGTGACGTCATTCGGGGCGACTGGAATCGATAAGGGAATCGTTTGCAAAAATGGCAAACGATTCCACGGAATTGAAACAGTGGGAACCGGTTCTCAACAAGAACCGGTTTTCGATACCCATCCCTAGTCACTAACCGCCCACAGTATGTGAGGACTCAGGGCTGTGTGTCGGACAGGGTCGTCTGCAGTACGGGGCCCCACAGGGAACAGTTCTGGCTCCGTTCCTCTTCACCATCTACACTGCAGATTTCTCCCACAACTCCACCCAGTGCTTCCTGCAGAAGTTCTCTGACGACTCTGCAATAGTCGGCCTCATCACTGATGGGGACGACAGGGAGTACAAAGAACTGACCCATGGTTTTGTGGACTGGTGCCAGCAGAACGACCTCCAGATCAACACCAGTAAAACCAAGGAGCTGGTGGTAGACTTCCGCAGGCACAAACACCCTCCACTGCAACCACTAAACATCCATGGCATTGTTGTATTATACTCAATTGTATATAGCATTTGTATTCTATTTTATTCTATTGTGTACAGTTGTGTACAGTATCTTATTCTTATCTTATTCCAGTGGGGGTTTTTTTTCTAATTTTTCTATGTAACTTTGCACTGTCCACTTTCTGCTGTAACAAAACAAATTCCCCACGTGTGGGACTAATAAAGGTTATCTTACCTTATCTTACTCAGTTGCTGTATACTCCAACACACTCGGCCGCAGCTTTTTAGCCAACAGTCACACAAATAACAACAACAACCTCAGGTCCCGGCATATTTTATACAGGGGGAAGCGTGATGAACTGATGGAGCTCCAGTGTGTGTCAGCCTCCCCTGCAGCCAAGCCCAAGCCACACCCTGCCACAGGGGGCATAGCGAGATATAGTCGGCCCCCTACTTCTCTAGCCATCAGGACACTGTGGCACATAATGATTGAATTTGCAGAAAAACTGCTCTTTAATAACCCTTAGTCAGTCAAGCTGTTATTTTATATTGTGCTGAATATTCTGTGCCGATAAATGGAAAGCTTTACACTACTGCCCCTCATACTGATGCTTTTGGACATTATTTTGACATAATTTGCTGTATTTGCGCCTGTGTGTTTGATCTGTACTATCTGTACTACTGGAAAGCTCATGCCAACACGTTCGTTTCAGTTTACTTTTTATACTGCCAAATAACACAACAGTTGCTTAAGCACTTCCTTCCATTCGCTTCCGCTTTTTAGGGTCGCAGGGGGTGCTGGAGCCTATCCCAGCTGTCATAGGGCGAGAGGCGGGGTACACCCTGGACAGCTTGCCAGTCTGTCGCAGGGCTAACACACAGGGACAGACATCCATTCACACTCACATTCACTCCCGCATTCACACCTATGGGCAATTTGTATTGATCAATTAACCTATCCCCACTAACTGCATGTGTTTGGACTGTGGGAGGAAGCCGGAGTAACCGGGGAGAACCCACGCAAACACGGGGAGAACATGCAAACTCCACACTGAAAGACCGCAGTCTGATGGTGGTCTTGCTGTGCGGCAACAGTGCTAACCACCATGTCACCGTGTCCCCTTAAGCACTTTTTGTGTTATATTTAATATTTATACAACCCCCTAAGAGCAAGCACTTTGCAACAGTGGGAAGCACCATGGGAAGCCTCTAGCAGCCTAAACCTATTGCAGTGAAACTAAGTGAGGGTTTAAGGAAAGTTTTAAGCCTAATCATAAAGTATGGGTGTCTGTTTCCTGAATCCAAACTGGGAGCTGGTCCCACATAAAAGGGCCCTGAAAGGGGAAGGCTCAGCTTCCCATTCTACTTTTAAATATCCTAGGAACCACAAGTACCGTATTTTCACAACCATAAGGCGCACTTAAAAGTCTTAGATTTTCTTCAAAAAGTACGGCGCGCCCTATAGCGCAGTGCGCCCTGTGTGTTGTAATGAGGACGTAGTAGAGAACACCATGAGAACGCTAAAGGGTGAAGTGTGTGCGTTGACTTTATCGCACATAATACAGGTATGTGCGATAAAGTCAACGCACACACTTCACACACTTCACACACGCACACACTTCAAAAGAACAGGTATGTTATGCAGGACATCGTTGTTTTAACAACCCTGAAAATGGCAAAGAGACACGCTTACGAAGCACAGTTTAAACTGAAGGCCATCAGCTACGCGGAGGAACATGGAAATCGAGCAGCGGCGAGAGAATTTAAGATTAACGAATCGATGGTTCGCAAATGGAGGAAGCTAGAAAACAAGCTCCGGCAGGTCAAGAAAACGCAATTGAGTTTCCGCGGACATAAGGCGAGGTGGCCCGAGTTGGAGGAAAGACTCGAGCGGTGGATCATCGAGCAAAGAACGAGCGGGAGAAGCGTTTCGACGGTCACCATTCGGCTAAAAGCAGTTTCACTTTCACTTTTTATGAAACGGTGCCATTTTTCCATCCGGACCAGGACTACGGTAGCGCAGCAACTTCCAGCGGATTATAAGGAAAAGCTGGCCATCTTCCGCTCCTACTGCAGCAAACACATCGGCGACAAACACATCCAGCGATGGATGACTGATGGAGACCACAGTTTCACCAAGAGTGGAAGGCAGCGCCCGGCGAGTTACGCCACAATTTGCCAATGGATTGTAGATGCTTGGGCTAACATGTCTGCTGGCACTGTTGTTCGAGCTTTCGCAAAAGCCGGCATCATTTCCGAGGCACGGCACGGAAAGTGACTCTGACAGTGAAGAAAGTGAACCTGGCATGTTTGATGGAGATTTAGCGCAGCTGTTCAATTCAGACACAGAGGATGAGGACTTCGATGGGTTTGATTGATGATAAAAATGTGAGTACCAAACTTTGTTTTGCTCCTGCTTTATTTTTAAATACGCACACTTGTGTGCTTGTGTGTTGTTGATGATGACGATTACTGGTAATAAAAATGTGAGTAAGGTACCGAACTCAGGTTTGCTCCCGCTTTATTTTTAAATACGCACACTTGTGTGCTTGTGTGTTGTTGATGATGACGATTACCGGTAATAGAAATGTGAGTAAGGTACCGAACTCAGGTTTGCTCCCGCTTTATTTTTAAATACGCATACGGTACTTGTATGCGCCCTATGATCCAGTGCGCCTTATGTGTGTGTTAAATACAGTAATGGCACACATAACTGAGATTGCGCCTTTTAGCACAGTGCGTCTTATGGTCGTGAAAATACGGTAAGCAGAATTTATGGTGAAGCAGAGAGCGTTTCCGTTGCCTGCTCCAGGGCATGCTTGTCTGTGTACAAAATGTCACTACCAGTCTATGGGTCACACTTGCTCATCCCACGAAGGAGAGTGAAGTTCTGACATACAAAGAGCTGAAGAGAAACTGAACTTTAAAACATTTAAAAATGTCACTGCAACAACTATCTGTTCTGTTTTATCCTTTATTTTTTCATCTTTGAAGTTTTTTCGTGGTTTTCCAATTCTCAGTGAACTCCAATATCACTCCCTGCTCTATTCCAGCCCACATCCACTTCCAGTGACGCGCAATCGGGATGCTTAACCCTTTAAAGCCGGTCAGAGCTGGCACGCTCCGTTTTGCGTAACTATTTTTAAATCCCGGTAGCACTGCAACCACTTAAGCTAGCGCAATAATTTTTTTTTGCATATGAAACCGGAGGAGTTGTACTTACATCTTATGCCATCAGCTTGTCCTAAGTCACAGTTTCCTTCCACATATAGCTTTTCAAAAACTGCATAAAAAGCACTTGCAGCAACAAAAACATAATATTCCAGAAACACGCTTTGCCGATCCAATCAGCCGTTTGTAACACTTCCTACGTCCATCAGCGCGAACTATAGCATGTCCGCCATGTCCTGGCCGAAACCGGAAGTGATGTCATTTTGCGGAAATGTAGTTTTTTTTTACTATCAGGGCCTTTTGAGCCTATACTGGTGTTTTCAAAAGTTATATTTGACTTTATGACTTTCTGTGTCGTTTCTGGGATGCTTAGGACTCATATTGCACTGCTGGAAATAGTTTATTTTGATGCACATGCTGGTTTCTTTTGTAAATTTGCAGTATAATATTTATTTTCGTTTTTCCTGCAGTATATAAAAATTGGTGTATTTCAAAAATAAAACTATGATGACACTCAAAATAAATTTCCTGTGGTAGGAAACTATTTTGTGCAACTTTTTTGTATTTAGTTTTGAGGGATAAGCCTCTTAAATTTCTCTAACTAGAAATATATGTTAAAAAAATAAAAAAGATTTTACATTTTTTTGTAGTTTATTACACTTTGGCGGACTTGGTTCTATGGTAGGTCTTAAAGGGTTAAGGATTGCACACCAGTGGGTCTTGCATGGGTGAAAACCCCTCTCCCCCTCTGTCCGACTAAAAAATGTGCATAGACGGACACATTTGCAGGACTATAAATCCCATTTGAGAGCCAAGTGCTCTATTGGTGTGACAATAAAAATGACAGCAGTTTTTTCCCAATTCCTTTGGAACAGGAAGTGAAAGAGGACGGTGCAGATATTATATTTAACTGCTGTCTTTATTTACAGAAGTTACATCTAAGTGCATTGGCCCTACACAGAGCTTGGAAGAGCATCATCTACATGTTTTAGCAGTGTATGTCCCCAGAGCAGAAATCATTGTAACTACAGGAAATGTGGGCTTTAGTGCAGTCGGTCCCTTTTAACTTAGCCCCTGCCACTGAGACCATAGAAGGCATAGTATACAAAGAACCTATTCCTATTGCAAATAAAGTGAGTTTTAAAAACAATGAACCTCACCACAGTAACCATTGTCTGTGCTACTCATGTGTTCCCCTCCCTTTGCTCTTCAAGCCCACTTCTGCTGTTTATCTGGAGAACTGCAAACAAGCACATCAGGCTACATACTCTAATCCTTCACTCAAAGGCAAAGACCTGCTCAAAAAGACACAAACTCAGGAACATGAATTCTGCTGGCATCCCCATCATCAGTACAGTTACTATCAAAGGCAAAATTCACAAAGCTACAACAGATCTCCTGGAACAATCTTACAAGCCTCCCATTAGTTTCTTTGTGTTTCAGCAGCACCACTGTGTGTTTGGACAGCCAGCATTTCCACAGCAGCTCTGAAACTCATTAAAACCTCCACAGACACACAACTGGCTTTCATTTTGTCATTATGGCCTCCATGAAGGACCTGATTGTTGGAGGGGAGCCTAAGCTACAGTATCATGGAGGGGGAGGGAAAACAGAATGATGAAGGGACCACACATGTCTTCATGGATAGGGGATCCCCCGCCACACCATTGATTCAGTTGCCTCTGTCAAGAGGTAGGAGAGCACATGATAAGCTGACCTGTAAACTTCCATCCAAATATGTTTTGCCAAAGAGTTCCTCTGTTGAATCCTGGTGGATGCTGTCTGCATCTATGTATCTAAGAAATGAAAAAAAGTCTGGGGTTTGGGGTTACTGCATGCTAGAATAGTCTGCACCATTTACCAAAACCACGAAGGCTGAGCAGAAAGCTCCCAGTAGCTCTACATACACTTTTGTCACAAGGAGTGTAGCCAATCTGGTGGAATTTGCCAAAGGTTATTGCCACTGTAGTAGTATTGAGGGTGTTTAAGATTAAACCAGTGTTGTAACAAATACTCCCATCAGAACAGTCATATTTTATTTTGGAAATAGAGTAGTGTTTTAGGAATGCAGAAAAACTGTAAACTCCATTCTCTAAACCAAATTCTCAGTGGCCTAAACTTATTTTTCCAATCAAACACTCTTTTCGCCAAACCTTAATCACTGTTCAGGTACTTGAACACAATTTGCAAAACTCATACACAAAACCTTAAACACATTTACACACAAAACTATAAACACTGGCAGCAAAATGTGAACACAATTCCAACACAGCTGTCATCTTTTACACACAGCAACTCACAATTGAGTTCATGTCTTGTTCATGGAATGACAATGAGGGAAGCAGATCAAAGAGTTCAACCCAACCCAGTAAAAGTATGCCCATAGGCCTACTGTTACTGTAGGCTAGTAGTTGCAGAGCTGAAGCAGGGTTCTATCTGGCAAAAAGGAGGAACACAACTGGTCAGTGTGCCATTGTGAAAGTCCCTGACCAACATACTGGCAATGGTACCCTATGTGCAGCCAATAGGTAACTGGGGGGGAGGGGGGTTCCCACATAGTCTGGCAAAGGAGACTATTGCCTGTGATTTGGATGAAGTCCTCTGGACAGACCTCGCCCAAAGACATGATGATGTGCTTACATTAATGTGCTTTTCATTTAGGTTTTGTAATTTTCTTGATTTTTTGTTATCTACATTCTGCACTTCGTGTCATTCTAATCACTGTAATTTTTGTTAAATACACTTACAGTTTTTTCTGAATGCTTAAACCCTAACTGTGATTCCTGTAGCACAATCTCTAAAACCATTCAGACTTATAGCAAAACCACTCACTGAGTTTGCAAAACTAAAAGCACAAAAACTGCTTTGCACTCAGTTTGCAATTTTGTAACACACACTTTGCAAAACTGTAGGCACAATTCATTGCGCAACACTCAATTACCAAATTTCCAACACACTCCTAGCAAAAGTACACACATGTATGGCTATCATTAACACTAATTTGCCAACTGTCTGGCACACTTTCACATGTGAAAACTTTTTTAGATAATTAGTTCACTTTGCAATCAGCCTAAGCACTATAATACAGGTAAGCTGTGTGTGCGGAGTACAATGGAGGGAGCAGAAAGAGTGAGAAGTAGAGGAGGCCGAGGAAGAGGACGTGGAGGTGAAGAAGTAGGATGAAGAGGACGACAAGGACAAGGAGGAGAGGAAGATGAGGAGGGGGGAGAGGAAGGGTAGGAAGATTAAGAAATAGAATTGCTGATGACATCAGAGCTACAATAGTGAAATGGTAAATGGTAAATGGCCTGCATTTGTATAGCGCTTTTCTAGTCCCTAAGGACCCCAAAGCGCTTTACACAACCTGTCATCCACCCATTCACGCACACATTCACACACTGGTGATGGCAAGCTACATTGTAGCCACAGCCACCCTGGGGCGCACTGACAGAGGCGAGGCTGCCGGACACTGGCGCCACCGGGCCCTCTGACCACCACCAGTAGGCAACGGGTGAAGTGTCTTGCCCAAGGACACAACGACCGAGACTGTCCAAGCCGGGGCTCGAACCGGCAACCTTCCGATTACAAGGCGAACTCCCAACTCTTGAGCCACGGTACCCCCCCTCAAAGGGCTGGCTCCCGACAGCCCCAAACAGAAAACAGAACGACAAAACCGAGCACCAGACCAGGGCGGGCGGAGGGGGTCCTGGAAGGAGGGTCCGAAACAAAAAACAAGGAGCACAAGAGACCAGAACAACCCGAAAACAGGTCAACACAAAACAAGACTACACACGAGTCCACAGTAAAGTCCGGGGGCGACAACAAAAGTTCAACAACAAAACAGTTCAGGGGGCCGACCGTGCACACAACAACGGCAGCGACGGGCAAACAGTTCAGGGGGCCGGCCGTGCACACAGCAACGGCGGCGACGGGCAAACAGTTCAGGGGGCCGGCCGTGCGGACGGCAACGGCGGCGCGGATGCAGTTCTGGAGGCCGGCAATGCGGAAGGTAATGGCGGCGCGTAGGAGATCGTCCATGCAGAAGGCGGGGGTGGCAACAGAAGTCCGGAGGGCGGCCACGGTGGTGATGATGCCCAACAAGCGGCCTGACAAATGCTCGATGATGTTGAGGCGGTAGTTTGGGACCTGAAGGGTGCGTGATCCCTGCGGCACCAGGCGAGGCAAAAGCTGAGGCAGAAGCTGAGGCCGGACCAGGCGTGGATGAAGACACGGCGGCCGGACCAGGCGTGGATGACGGCAGCGGGACGGCTGTGGGACCTGGCGTGGATGACGGCAGCGGGACCTGGCGTGGATGACGGCAGCGGGACGGCTGCGGGACCTGGCGTGGATGACGGCAGCGGGACGGCTGCGGGGCCTGGCGTGGATGACGGCAGCGGGACGGCAGCGGGACCTGGCGTGGATGACGGCAGCGGGACGGCTGCGGGACCTGACGGCAGCGGGACGGCTGCGGAACCTGACGGCAGCGACGCTGCAGGCGGTGATGCGAATTGTGATGATATGAACGCTGCAGGCGGTGGCGTGAACGCTGCAGGCGGTGGCGTGAATGCTGCAGGCGGTGGCGTGAATACTGCAGGCGGTGGCGTGGAAGTCGCGGGGGATGAGCCAGCAGGTGACGGCTGAACGGACTCCCACGGACTGTCAGCGGATGTGCGGATGTGCTGGCTGGGTCCTTCAGGACCCTCAGCTAACGAGACGTGGTGCTGGCTGGGTCCCTCGGGCCCTCCAGCAGACGTGGCGTGGGGCTGGACGGGCTCCTCGGGCCCTCCAGCAGATGTGGCGTGGGGCTGGACGGGCTCCTCGGGCCCTCCAGCTGACGTGGCGTGGGGCTGGACGGGCTCCTCGGGCAGGCTGGGTTCTCCAGAACCCCCAGCAGACGAGACTTGAGGCTGGCTGGGTTCTCCAGAACCCCCAGCAGACGAGACTTGAGGCTGGCTGGGTTCTCCAGAACCCCCAGCAGACGAGACTTGAGGCTGGCTGGGTTCTCCAGAACCCCCAGCAGACGTGGCGTGGGGCTGGACGGGCTCCTCAGACCCTCCAGCTGAGATTGACGGCTGAATGGGTCCCTCTGGTCCTCCAGCAGAGGACAGGGGCAGAGGGGCGGACTCACTGGAGCTCTCAGCAGGGGATGACAGCCGAGACTGCTCAGTAAAGTCCTCTAATGAAGCTGCTGGTGCTGGCATCTCGACCTCTAGGGGTCCAGAGTCGGCTGGTGACTGGCACCCAGCCTCTGGGGAGGCCCTAGAGGGAGCAACTGTCTCTGAGATGGCCAGCTTAAATGAACCAGCTACAGTTTGTGTGGAGTGTGTTCCCTGCTTGTAATGAGGCTGTGAGGATAAAGGCTGGGTAAATGAGTGGACAGGCTGCTGAACTGGTGGCAACTGAGCTACAGGTAGCGAAGTAGTAACAGGTGGTGGAGTGGCTGGCTGAACTGATAATAAGGCTGATGAATCTCTTGCCAACTGAGCTATTGACTGGGCTATGGACTGTAACATGGTGTCTACTGGGTCTGACTGTGACTGTAATGGAGGTGATGATTGAGCGGCTGACTGAGTTAGCGACTGCTGGGCAGCTAACCGAGCTACCTGCTGAGCAGCTGACTCAACGAACACAGCCCCGGTGTGAACAGTCATATGAACTGGTGAAACAGACGGAGCGTCTCTTCCACTCACCACAGCCGGCAGTTCCGAAGTCCTAATCTCCGGCTGTGGGGCGACGCGCCGACGGCGCGATCGTCGCTTCCTCCCGGGCAAAACCTCCGGCGGGCCGGGCAAAACCTCCGGCATCCAGCTGGGTTGGGAAGCGGTAGCGGCTGGTGGGTGTAGGTGAAGTTCGTGAAGGATGAAGTCTTGCACAAGTGGGTGTAGCGAGTCCAATAGCCAGGGATAATCCGTGAGCAGCTGTTGCAGTCTGGCTTCCAGAACGTGGAGGAATGCCTCCCCCTCATGCTCTAGCCACAGGTTGATTATGTTTGAGGCGGAGTTCGTGATGAGGTCCCGAAGCTCCGTGGGTGGGGTGAATGCCACTGGATCCATATCTGGCTGGTCCGTACTGTCACGGCGCGTGAGGTGAGCCGTGTGGAGGAAATGAAGGAGGATCCAAATGCAGGCAGTCGTGAAGGTGTAAAGGTGGTTTATTGAACATGAAAGTAAATACAAACGGCAAATGGAGCTAGAACTAAACTATACTGGGATCAACTAAACTACAGAGCACAAACCTTAACGAGAACGACCAGAAGAGACTAACGGCGGACAGCAGGGAGAACACACGGGTGAGACATGGTAGAAACGCAGATGAGGCAGGGTGGAATACACAGACGGACCAGCAACTACAATGACGGAGGACACGACTTAAATACACACAGAGAAATACGGGAATTACACACAGGTGGTGGACACAGCTGGGAACAATCAATAAGACGAGACAGAGGTAAAACTGAACACACTCACATGAGACGCAGACCTTCACAATAAAACATCACACGCAGGCTCGACATCGAGAGACAGACAGGAAATAACATATGAAACTAAACCTGCATCTTAAACCCAGATAAACAGAAACATGGAACTCTAATAATAAACATCATAATCATCATCATAAACACAACAAGAGAACAAGAAAACAATCCCCGATGCAAACTAAAACCCAAACATAATAAAACTCAAAATACTGGGTCCAACGGACCCAGAACCGTGACAGTAGAGACCTAAAATTCATTCCAGATACACAATATAACCATCCCTCCCAAACAGTGGTCACAAATCAGTCCAAATGTGTGGTAGTGGGCACATCTGCTATATTGAGATAATCCATCCCACCTCACAGGTGTGCCACATCAGGATGCTGATCTGACAACATGAGTAGTGCACAGGTGTACCTCAGACTGCACACAACAAAAGGCCACCCTGGAATGTGCAGTTTTGTCTCACAGCAAAATGCCACAGATGCCACAAGCAATGAGGGAGCGTGCAATTGGCATGCTGACAGCAGGAATGTCAACCAGATCTGTCGCCCGTGCATTGAATGTTCATTTCTCAACCATAAGCCGTCTCCACAGGCGTTTCAGAGAATATGGCAGCACATCCAACCGGCCTCACAACCGCAGACCTCGTGTAACCACACCAGCCCAGGACCTCCACATCCAGCAGGTTCACCTCCAAGATCGTCTGAGACCAGCCACCCAGACAGCTGCTGGAACAATTGGTTTGCACAACCAAACAATTTCTGCACAAACTGTCAGAAACCGTCTCAGGGACGCTCAACTGCATGCCCGTCGTCCTCATCGGGGTCTTGACCTGACTCCAGCTCGTTGCCGTAACAGACTTGTGTGGGCAAATGCTCACATTCGATGGCGTCTGGCACGTTGGAGAGGTGTGCGCTTCACGGATGAATCATGGTTCACATTGTTCAGGGCAGATGGCAGCTGAGAATGTCCCAGTTCTTGCATGGCCAGCATACTCACCGGACATGTCACCCATTGAGCATGTTCGGGATGTGCTTGACCGGCGTATACGACAGCGTGTACCAGTTCCCACGAATATCCAACAACCTCGCACAGCCATTGAAGTGGAGTGGACCAACATTCCACAGGCCACAATTGACAATCTGATAGACTCCATGCGACGATGTGTTGCACTGCATGAGGCAAATGGTGGTCACACCAGATACTGACCGGTTCTGGGTCCCCAGACCCCCAATAGCGCAAAAAACTGCACATTCCAGGGTGGCCTTTTGTTGTGGGCAGTCTGAGGTACACCTGTGCACTACTCATGGTGTCAGATCTGCATCCTGATGTGGCACACCTGTGAGGTGGGATGGATTATCTCAATATAGCAGATGTGCCCACTACCACACATTTGGACTGATTTGTGACCACTGTTTGGGAGGGATGGTTATATTGTGTATCTGGAATGAATTTTAGGTCTCTACGTCCATCCCATGGGGAATGGGAGCAGTAACAAAGGTGTTGCGTTTATATTTTTGTTGAGTGTAGAACACATCTTTCTCTGCACACACTAACTGTACAAAAACACTATAAATCTGACTCAAAATGAAATTAGTCTGTCAAAGAATAACACTTGTTTTCACTTCACGAGGTACATGCAGTCAATCAAAGTACACCAGGTTTCAAAATACTGGCTATTATTGACATTACAAAAACTGCATAGACTTTTATGTTTCAGTTTTACAGGTATTTGCATGCGAAACATGCAATCCACCATTTTGACACCAGAAATGTCTTGGTTGGTAACTGTATGTCCACATGTACAGTAATGTTCACATTCAAAAGCTTTCCAGTAAAAAGCAAACAAGTTTTTGTTTCTTTACTGTTTACTACAGGAGGTACAGTAGAAACACGGTATGATAGGACAGAGAAAGTTTTACAGTATTGCTTACAGTGAACAAAATATCCATGAAACACACAAGAGCATTCTGAACAAAAAAAACAACAGCAAAAAGCCAAGATAAAAAGGGGGGGAGGGGGGGGGGGGGCTAAAAAAAGGCAAGAAATTTGCATCTAATCTCTGCGATCTTCAGGGTTAGGCCACATGTTTTCATCAACATCACATCTGATGTTATCCAAGTCGATGCACCTGGGATAAAACCGCCTGGTATGTCGGATCCACCCTTGGCAATCATCAACTGTGATGTCCCTGGAGCCAGCATCCATGGCTTCAAGGAGGGACATCTGGTCATGTGGCTGATGGTCATAAACCTTCCACCTCCATGCAGAAAAGAACTCCTCTATGGGGTTGAGGAAAGGTGAATAGGGTGGAAGGAAGAGACTTACCAGTCTTGGGTGGACTTCAAACCATGTTGTTATTGCTTGCGAGTGATGGAAAGCCACATTGTCCCAGGTAATTACAAAGGTCCTCATGTTTTCACCCTCCGGACCCTGCTCTGGAACCAGGTGCTGGTGGAGATCATTGAGAAAGGCAAGCAAGCGCTCTGTATTATAGGGTCCAACCTGACATCTGTGAAGGAGTAATCCTGCATTTGCAATTGCTGCACACATGGTAATGTTTGCCCCTCTCTGTCCTGGCACATCAACTGTGGCCCTTTTTCCAATTACATTTCGTCCATGTCGACGCCTTTTGGCCAGATTGAATCCTGCCTCATCGATGTATATGAATTCATGAGGGGCCTGGTTGGCCTCCAATTCCATAACTCTCTGAAACAAAGTTTATGTAAGTCATGTTAGTACTGTATACCATACTGTACTGTAACCTAGTATTGTGTATTACTGTATGACCATATTGACATGTCAAGTGAGAATAGAAACAATCCATGTAAAATGCAATACTTACCTGTTGGTTTGTTGAAAGATGCGTATAATGGAGGCAACCGTTGACCGCCTCAAATTGGGCTGCACTCTTTCACCAGCCTCTCTTAGTGAAAGACCATGGTTGATTATATGGTCAATGATAGTGGCACGAATTTCATCACTGACTACTGTTCTTGCAGCCCTTGGAATGCCACCACCACGCATTCTTACACCTCTACCTTGCCCTCTCCTTGGGCCTGCTCTTCTCCCTGGGCCCCTTGCTCTTACTCTTCCTCGACCAGACATTACAGTGTTTGTCTTTTTTTTGTTTCCAAAAACATCACTCCTCAAGGTCTTGCCTTATAAACCCCACTGAGTCTAAGCCAGAATGGAAGAAGCTGTGGTTGGCCCAATTTACCCAACATAAATCAGCTGTATGTCAATTATTCAATTGTTTGTTTGTTTTTTTTGTTTTGTTTTTTTTGCCTGTCCCGTTTGGCTCTTTTGCCATCAGAATTGTTGTCTAAAGGCAAAGAAAGATGCCCAACGGATTTACTTTACCAAATTGACCATCCCAGCCTTGCCGTAATGGTCCATTTGATTCACCTTTTATTGTTTATTTTATTTTCACTTACTGAATACGGGACAGACTTGACTGGGGGAAAGAAGGGGAGAAAGAAAGAGGGAAAGAGAAACAGCTAAGAAGAGGGACGGGGGAGAAGGGCAAAAGACAAAAACCAACAGAACGGGCAGGGGAAAAAAAATGCATATATTAATCACCTGGGTCACCTGCTGACAAAGAAAAAAGAAAACAAGCAGAAGAGAACAAGAGTAATAGAATAAACAACATCACAATGATATATGGGAATATGACAGTAAATACTAAATATTAAACATTATTGTGCAGCACATAAGATCAACAGAACACAGTGTGCTTTGAGGTAGGAGCCAAAAAGGGTGTAGTTTGTGGGTGTGATCACCCGTGTGTACACCTGTGAGCATGGACGCGCTTGTTTTTTGTTTTTTAAAAGGTTCCTTCATGTAATAATCTGCTAGAGGGTGTGGGGGGGCCACAGCCCCGTCCTTCAGGGCATGAAGCAGGTATGGAGGAGATCAAAACTCCAGACATCCAGAGGCCCCCAGAACACAAGAGACCAAGGAAGACCAACAGAGGGGCAGCTGCGCCACTGTCCCAGAAAGAGCTGAGGAGAGTCCCAGATGAGGGCTCACCCAGCAGCCGCGGAGCAGAAACCAGGGGGAGTTGCAGTGACGCGCCCGTGAGCTCCGCCGGCAGCCAGCCGTGCCTGAGTGACCGAGCCCCAGGCCGAGAGGCCGGGGGCACCCCACCTCCGAAGTGGCCCGAGCGAGCCCCAGGCTCCAGGCCCCGACAAGTGGCCGCCAAGGAGTGAGCCGGTGTGTACCTGGACGCCCACCCCCGGACACAAAGAACCACCAACGCACCGATGTCCGAGGGGGACCGCCACTGGCAGGGGAAGTGGTGGTAGGGGGAGATAGGCCTCCAAACCTTGGAGGGCCTGAGATGTCCCCAGAGAGGTGGCGCCTGACACCCAACCTGACATATAGACACAGACATACAGGCACACACAGACACAAACATCCATTCCCACCCTCATGCTCTCATATGCACTTACTCCACACTCAACCAACGTGGAGACAGACATAAAGAGACGTTGTACACACGATCACACTCCCCAAGCGTACTCTACAAACCGGGTCTAGGTGCCCTTGCCCCTGGAGGGGGGAACCGCACCCAGACCCAGGTGGTGTTACCCTTTTCCCTACGGTGGGGGGGAGGCAGACCGCCCCGACTCTGCAGCAGCAGGAAGGCCCCACACTCCAGACCGCAGTCGGACGGCCAACTCCTCCTCCTAGCCCCCCCGCTCCAGCAGGTCGCAGAGAATGGGGGTGAGAGAAGACTCCAAACCTCCCTCCACCCGCTCATTGTAGTGTTGATGCATGTGTGTTCTAAGGTGCATTTAAAACCCAGGAGGGCTTGGAGCTACCTGCCAGAGAGCAGCAGGTAAGCGCATGGTCCCTCCTGCTAGCCCTCAATGTCTACGTGTATTTAAAATTGAGAGGTGGGCAACGATGCCAGGGGTGGGGTGTACACCCTGATGGTACTTTGGACTCCGTGTATCGTGCCCACCCCCAAGATCCTATATGTATGTGTAATGAGAGTGTGAGTAATGTGAATGTCTAAGTTGTGGGATAAAATTGAGGCAGAGGCAGCCAGAAGGGGACAGAGGGGGGGGTAGCCTCCTCTGCACCCTGGTGACATACCCCTACTCCAAGGTCCTGCATGTGTGGGTGGTTGTGGTGGAGCGGGAAGAGGGAGGCAGCTGGAGATGGGGAGGGAAGGAAGGGAGGGGCAAGTGACCCTTCCCTGGGGCCAGCTCCCCCGCTGACCCCAGTAGGCACCCCCATACTCCGCGACCCGCCAGGGAAAGGGGGCCCAGGCCCATCCAGACCGGGGCCCAGCGCAGCAGCGCCTCCCGGCCCCACAGAGCCCGGGACAGTCCTCCCAACCCCACCACAGAGAAAACTGCACCCACCCCACCATCCACTCATATTCCAGACTACATAAGACAATAAACACCCAGGCTGAGATCTTCCTCCACCTCTCCTGCATCTCCCCCTCCTGCAGAGGGAGCTCCTGAAGAGAGGAAAGCTCCTGCAAGATGTGACAATCTCCCCCACCAGTTGAAGAGCCCCCCCAGGTGGCTCGATGCACCGGCGGCACCCCGCTCCAGGGCTGGGCCCCCATGCACCCACCCGCCCACAACCCCGGCAACACACCAACCAGGACCCAAGCCCCCGAGGCCCGGTCCGGGTCCCAGCCCAGAGACGGAGCGCCCCCAGAACCTCACGCCCATCCCGGACCCACCCAGGGGCAGCCAGGCTACCAGGTCAGTAACCCATGTCCGTCAGCACAGACCCTCCCCTAGCCCCGCTGCACGCAGCCGCGAGGAAACAGTCACCTGAGAGCCAACAGAGCCCCTAACCGGACATGACCGCTACCCCGGGTTGAGCCCCCCAAGGAAGATGCCTCCGGGGAACCCCCCGAACGCCCTAAGCCTGTCCCTACCCCCACACCAATCACAACAGTGAAGGCGGGACCAGACTATGACCCCCCCACCCCCACTAGGTGATGGAGCTGATCAAAGGAGCCCAGAGCAATTGATCTGATGTGGTGGCAGAGGCTGTATCAAGACTAATGTAATCTAATAGATAATTTCTATATTGGTTAGAATTAAGATTATTTTTATTTTTCCAGTTCATGAGGACAGTTTTCTTGGCTATGCATAGGGCAGTGAAAACCATATGGGAGATATTCTTTTCTGAAGTGACATTATCTAAACTGCCCAACAAACACACTAAGGGGGAAGTTGGAATGTTACATTTCAGACACTTCGATAAGTCTTCACATATCTCGCGCCAAAACTTCTGAACTGGTGGACAGAACCAAAGAGCGTGGATATAATTGTCCGGTGAATTGGTTTGGCAGTGTGAGCAGTTGTTGGTAGACGTAAAGCCCATCTTGAACATCAGATGACCTGTATAGTGCACTCTATGTAATATTTTGTATTGAATTAATTGAAGACTGGGATTTCTAATTAGATTAAAGGTTTTTAAGCAAATCTGAGACCAGAAGTTTAGGTCTAAGTTAACTGATAAATCCGCTTCCCATTTTGCAATAGGAAGTGATATTGATTCATCTGTTTTAGAAAGCATTCTGTATATTTTGGATAGTAATTTGGGGGTTTTAAGAGTAAGAAATTGAACCACACTTGGTGGTGTTTGTAGTTCAACTTGACCCGGTTTAAATTTCTTTTTTACTATGGATTTAATTTGTTGATATTCTAAAAATCTTTTCTTGTTGATCCCATATTGTGTAACTAGTCTGTCAAATGAAATAAATTCTGTTCCTTCTAGTATATGTTCTAAATATTTGATTCCTTTACCACTCCAATCTGAAAAGTTTATCATATTATTGTTTTGTAATATGTCAGGGTTGTTCCAGATAGGTGTACGTTTGCATGGGATTAATGAAGACGCCGTCAATTTTAGAAACTCCCACCATGCTGTCAGAGAAGAGCTGATGTTGATGCTTTTAAAGCATTCATGTCGTTGGATGTTTGAGCTGATAAATGGTAGGTCTGAGATCTCTAGATTATTGCAGAGTGCTTGTTCTACATCTAGCCAAGGTTCATCTAAGAGGGTGTGTTTTAGCCATCCTGAGATAAACTGAAGCCTGTTGGCTAAGAAGTAGTGCTGAAAGTTAGGCAGTTCTAGTCCTCCTTTATCCTTGGTCTTTTGTAGTGTTTTTAAGCTTATACGTGGGGGTTTATTTTTCCAAAGGAATTTGGACATACATGAATCTAGAGATCTGAACCAATCTTGTGGCGGTTTAGTTGGGATCATTGAGAATAAATAATTTATTTTTGGTGAGACCATCATTTTTATAGCGGCAACCCTTCCCATGAGTGATATGGGTAGACATTTCCATCTAGCCAGATCATCTTCTACCTTCTTTAAAAGTGGGATATAGTTTAATTTAGTTAGATCTGCAAGCTTGGGAGAAACATTAATACCTAAATATTTTATATTTCCCGATTGCAGTGGTGTAGAAGAGGAATTATGGAGGGAGCAATTAATCGGTAGAACTGTAGATTTTGACCAGTTAATTGAGTAATCTGATATTCTTGCAAAAGAGTTTATCAATTCAATCACCCCAGAGATATTGGTTTGTGAATTTTGGAGAAAGAGTAACACATCATCCGCATAAAGGCTGATTTTATGTTCCACGTTCTTGCATTTTATGCCTTTAATTACTGAATTCTGTCTAATTGCTGCTGCTAGTGGTTCAATAAAAATTGCAAACAGTGAAGGGGAGAGTGGGCATCCCTGCCTGGTGCCCCTCAAGAGACAGAAGCTGGAGGATGTCTGGTCATTTGTTCTAACACAAGCTGTTGGGGAATTATATAATATTTTTAACCAGTTTATGAAAGAGGATCCAAAACCAAATTTGTGTAAAGTTGCAAATAGAAATTTCCAGTTAACTCTGTCGAATGCTTTTTCTGCGTTTAAAGAGAATATTGTAGTTTCTAGGTTTTTACTGTATGAGTAGTCTATCAAATTAAGTAATCTACGTGTATTTGTTGATGAGTGCCTACCTTTTATGAAACCAGTTTGGTCAGGATGAATTAAGAGGGGGGTTATTTTCTCCAGTCTCTTTGAGAGAGCTTTGCAGATTATTTTAAGGTCTACGTTTATAAGGGATATTGGACGATAGCTTGAGGGATATACAGGGTCTTTGCCTGGTTTTAGCAGGAGATTAATGTTTGCAGAATTCATATTTGATGGAAGTCTGCCCTTTTCTTTAATTTCCAACAACGTTCTGTAGAAAACTGGTGCTAGAATCGACCAGAATTCTTTGTAGAATTCTGCAGGAAAGCCGTCTGGACCTGGAGCCTTATTATTGGGCATACTTATCAGGGCTTCCTGGAGTTCACCTGGTGTCAGTGGTGAATCCAGTGCCATTGCTTGAGTGTCCAATAATTTTGGAAGAGTTATGTTGTCCAAAAACTGATCAATTTCTTTTTTAGATGGGTTTATTTGTGGTGAATACAACGTTTTATAGAAATCCCTGAAAATGTTGTTTATTTGTATCGGATCATATATTGTGTTCCCAGATTAATCTTGAACAGCACATATAGTTGTTTTTTCTTTATTTATTTTTAGCTGGTTTGCTAGAAATTGACCGGATTTATTACCATGTTCATAATTTTGTAGGCGTAGTCTTTGTACTAAGAATTTTGTTTTTTTATCAATTATCTCATTTACAGTTTTTTTCAGTCGCTAACAAGCGTTTGTCCAAACAGTTGTCACATTTGCAAAACTCTAAACACAATTAGCACAGCATCGGTCTGTTGTGGCCATACCATTCACACATTTCATGTCGTGTTCACCCAATATGCAGTCAGTGAACACATTTCCACAATGCTTACATTTTCTTAACAGACAAGCTATACCTCCCAACAAAATTATGGACTGTTTTTGTAGTATCTACGAATGTTAACACACAACATCCCACAATCGCAAAAACAATATTCCAAACCTTAGATACAGTATAAAAGCCTCTGCCTCTGCAATGATATCAGTACAAAAACAATATCAATATCAAAAACATATCTCAGCTGATAATAAACAAACAATTGAATAATTGACACACAGCTGATTTATGTTGGGTAAATTGGGCCAACCACAGCTTCTTCCATTCTGGCTTAGACTCAGTGGGGTTTATAAGGCAAGACCTTGAGGAGTGATGTTTTTGGAAACAAAAAAAAGACAAACACTGTAATGTCTGGTCGAGGAAGAGTAAGAGCAAGGGGCCCAGGGAGAAGAGAAGGCCCAAGGAGAGGGCAAGGTAGAGGTGTAAGAATGCGTGGTGGTGGCATTCCAAGGGCTGCAAGAACAGTAGTCAGTGATGAAATTCATGCCACTATCATTGACCATGTAATCAACCATGGTCTTTCACTAAGAGAGGCTGGTGAAAGAGTGCAGCCCAATTTGAGGCGGTCAACGGTTGCCTCCATTATACGCATCTTTCAACAAACCAACAGGTAAGTATTGCATTTTACATGGATTGTTTCTATTCTCACTTGACATGTCAATATGGTCATACAGTAATGCATATGTTGAATTTTTTGTCTTTCTAAAGAATGCAACGTCTTCCACCCTCTGGGGGAAGAGGAAAGCTCCTCAGTAATGATCAGGAGCTTGCCATTGTAGAAATGGTTACTGCAAATAATGCAATAAAACTGCGTGAAATTCAAACTAGAATTGTGGCGGACCATGAGATATTTGACAATATCGATAGAATCAGCCTCACAACCATTACGCGGACATTGTCCAAACACAGAGTGCGGATGAAGCAGCTCTACACTGTTCCCTTTGAGAGGAACAGTGAGAGGGTCAAGGAGCTACGACGACAATATGTCCAGGTATAGTGTATATTCAATCCAATGTCCAGTTCTATAAGCTTTGCACTTTGCAAGTAGGTAACCTACACAATACTAGGTTACAGTACAGTATGGTATACAGTAATAACATGACTTACATAAACTTTGTTTCAGAGAGTTATGGAATTGGAGGCCAACCAGGCCCCTCATGAATTCATATACATCGATGAGGCAGGATTCAATCTGGCCAAAAGGCGTCGACGTGGACGAAATGTAATTGGAAAAAGGGCCACAGTTGATGTGCCAGGACAGAGAGGGGCAAACATTACCATGTGTGCAGCAATTGCAAATGCAGGATTACTCCTTCACAGATGTCAGGTTGGACCCTATAATACAGAGCGCTTGCTTGCCTTTCTCAATGATCTCCACCAGCGCCTGGTTCCAGAGCAGGGTCAGGAGGGTGAAAACATGAGGACCTTTGTAATTACCTGGGACAATGTGGCTTTCCATCACTCGCAAGCAATAACAACATGGTTTGAAGTCCACCCAAGACTGGTAAGTCTCTTCCTTCCACCCTATTCACCTTTCCTCAACCCCATAGAGGAGTTCTTTTCTGCATGGCGGTGGAAGGTTTATGACCATCAGCCACATGACCAGATGTCCCTCCTTGAAGCCATGGATGCTGGCTCCAGGGACATCACAGTTGACGATTGCCAAGGGTGGATCCGACATACCAGGCGGTTTTATCCCAGGTGCATCGACTTGGATAACATCAGATGTGATGTTGATGAAAACATGTGGCCTAACCCTGAAGATCGCAGAGATTAGATGCAAATTTTTTGCCTTTTTTTTAGCCCCCCTCCCCCCCCTTTTATCTTGGCTTTTTGCTGTTGTTTTTTTTGTTCAGAATGCTCTTGTGTGTTTCATGGATATTTTGTTCACTGTAAGCAATACTGTAAAACTTTCTCTGTCCTATCATACCGTGTTTCTACTGTACCTCCTGTAGTAAACAGTAAAGAAACAAAAACTTGTTTGCTTTTTACTGGAAAGCTTTTGAATGTGAACATTACTGTACATGTGGACATACAGTTACCAACCAAGACATTTCTGGTGTCAAAATGGTGGATTGCATGTTTCGCATGCAAATACCTGTAAAACTGAAACATAAAAGTCTATGCAGTTTTTGTAATGTCAATAATAGCCAGTATTTTGAAACCTGGTGTACTTTGATTGACTGCATGTACCTTGTGAAGTGAAAACAAGTGTTATTCTTTGACAGACTAATTTCATTTTGAGTCAGATTCATAGTGTTTTTGTACAGTTAGTGTGTGCAGAGAAAGATGTGTTCTGTTTTGAAATGAAGAGTTAGTATATATTTAACAAAATGTATTTTTGAGAAGGAAATTATCCATTTGGCCAATTGTGTTTTGTAGGTGTGAGCCTGTGTTAAGAGTTTAGAAAAGTATCTGAAGTATGGGTAGGCGCTTGTTAGCGATTGAAAAAAACTGTAATTCTAGTTTTGTTTTGCGTATTTTGTTCAATGTTTCCTGATCTTGGTGGGACGCGTAGGCTTCTTCTAGTGATTTGATGTTTTTTTCTAATTCCTGAATATTTTTGTTTTCTTTTTTCTTTTTATGTGATGAGAAAGAAATTATTTTACCTCTCATCACAGCTTTCCCTGCTTCCCATAGAACAGAAGCTGATGTTTCGGGAGTGTCATTATAGTCCAAATATGAAGTCCACTCTTTTTTAAAATATTTAATAAAGTCTTCATCTTTAAGTAGTGATATATTAAATCTCCAGTTTTTTCTTGGCGTAGTATTATTCTTGTGCATTAGTGTTAAAGATACAGGACCATGATCGCTGACAACTATAGGATGAATCTCAGTGTCTGAAATGTCGTTCAGCAGTGAGCTGCTGACCAAAAAATAATCCAGACGAGAGTAGGAGTGATGGACATGTGAGAAAAAAGTATATTCCTTACTGGTGGGGTGAAGGGAGCGCCATGCATCGCAAAGACCAAAGTCGCTCATATACTGTTTGATTATATTTGTGGACTGCCAATTACGCTGAGTTCCCGCTGTATTGAGCCTTTGTTTGTTTATTATCAGATGAGATATATTTTTGATATTGATATTGTTTTTGTACTGATATCATTGCAGAAGCAGAGGTTTTTATACTGTATCTAAGGTTTGGAATATTGTTTTTGCTATTGTGGGATGTTGTGTGTTAACATTCGTAGATACTACAAAAACAGTCCATAATTTTGTTGGGAGGTATAGCTTGTCTGTTAAGAAAATGTAAGCATTGTGGAAATGTGTTCACTGACTGCATATTGGGTGAACACGACATGAAATGTGTGAATGGTATGGCCACAACAGACCGATGCTGTGCTAATTGTGTTTAGAGTTTTGCAAATGTGACAACTGTTTGGACAAACGCTTGTTAGCGACTGAAAAAAACTGTAACAGACCTCTCTGCACTGAATCATATCTGTTAATAACCTCTGTCTCTCTTCCACAGCATGTCTTTTATCCGGTCTTCCTTCTCTCACCCCAACCGGTCGCAGCAGATGACCGCCCCTCCCTGAGCCTGGTTCTGCCGGAGGTTTCTTCCTGTTAAAAGGAGTTTTTCCTTCCCACTGTTGCCAAAGTGCTTGCTCATAGGGGGTCATATAATTGTTGGGTTTTTCTCTGTATCTATGAAGCGCCTTGAGGCGACTTATGTTGTGATTTGGCGCTATATAAATAAAATTGAATTGAATTGAATTGAACCTTGGAGTCATTTTTGACCAGGACATGTCCTTCAACGCACATATTAAACAAATATGTAAGACTGCTTTCTTCCATTTGCGCAACATCTCTAAAGTTAGAAATATCCTGTCTCAGACTGATGCTGAGAAACTAGTTCATGCATTTATTACTTCCAGGCTGGACTACTGTCATTCATTATTATCAGGAAGTCCTAAAAACTCACTGAAAAGCCTTCAGCTAATCCAAAATGCTGCAGCAAGAGTCCTGACAGGGACTAGAAAGAGAGAGCTTATTTCTCCCATATTGGCTTCTCTTCACTGGCAACTTGTTAAATCCAGAATTTAATTCAAAATCTCATCACATACAAGGGTTTGAATAATCAGGATCCATCTTATTGTAAAGACCTCATAGTATGGTGTCACCCCATTAGAGCACTTTGCTCTCACACTGCAGAACTACTTGTTGTTCCTAGAGTATTTAAAAGTAGAATTGGAGGCAGAGCCTTCAGTTTTCAGGCCCCTCTTTTGTGGAACCAGCTTCCAGTTTGGATTCAGGAGACAGACACTATCTCTACTTTTAAGATTAGGCTTCAAACTTTCCTTTTTGCTAAAGCATATAGTTAGGGCTGGATCAGGTGACCCTGAATCCTCCCTTAGTTATGCTGCAATAGACGTAGGCTGCCGGGGGATTCCCATGATGCATTGAGTTTTTCCTTTCCAGTCACCTTTCTCACTCACTATGTGTTAACAGACCTCTCTGCATTGAATCATATCTGTTATTAGCCTCTGTCTCTCTTCCACAGCATGTCTTCATCGTGTCTTCCTTCTATCACCCCAACCGGTCGCAGCAGATGGCCGCCCCTCCCTGAGCCTGGTTCTGCCGGAGGTTTCTTCCTGTTAAAAGGGAGTTTTTCCTTCCCACTGTCGCCAAAGTGCTGCTCATAGGGGGTCATATGATTGTTGGGTTTTTCTCTGTATCTATGAAGCGCCTTGAGGCGACTTTTCTTGTGATTTGGCGCTATATAAATAAAATTGAATTGAATTGATTTGAATCAAACAGCAGTGATGTTTGTAGGGTTACTGAAGTTGGGCTAGGTGGTATATAATGATGTGCTACGTGATCGCTAGCAACACAGCTATGTTAGCATAACATAAACAGTGAAGCTGTAGGATGAACGCTAACACTTTTCCACTCGATAAAAGTTAACGTGAAGGTTCCTGATGGTTAGAGACAAATGCAATCGCATGGCAGGATGCTGTAAATGGACCAATCTTCAGTCAGGAGAACAACTGAGATAATCCATCCACAATACGAGGTTAGTCATTAATATACTGCAACAACACGGAAATAGAGCAGCTGTGGTAGAATACAGCATTAATGAATCAATGGTACAGAAGTGGAGGAAGCAAGAAGAATGAGAGTTGAATAAAGTTTGATTTATCTGACTGCTTTGTTTCGCTTAATGTGCCTTATAATCCCGTGCAATTTTTTGTCCGAAAAATACGTATTTGACTTTTTTATTTGGCACAGTGCACTTTAATGTTGCAAAGCTCCTCTTTTTAACTTCAGTGGATTTTATATATGGTTATGCTCAGGATATGTCAGCTCATTTCTACTGGAAATGCCTTTTGGTTACACTTTCAGCAAGGAACTTGCATTTGCACTGTTAAATGTTTATATAGCTTTAATGCACATAAAAACAGCTGCTTGTTTAAGTGAAAATAAATGGATGAGGGTTTTTTGCGCTAGTAAAGTTGTGGAGTTGTATTTTGTCTCGCAGAAATTATATCGTCAGTTATATCGTTATCGCAAATTTTCAAATATGTATTGTGATATATATTTTTGGCCATATCTTCCTGCTCTAGTCTTGACCTTAAGGAGACTATTGTTACGATTTGGTGCTGTATAAATAAAACTGAACTGAATTGAATTTGAGTACCTCACTGAACTCAAATGGCCTCCAGATCTCAAAGCACCTTTGTGATGTGCTCAACAGGAGATGGGCATCATGGATGTGCAGTCCATAAATCTATGGAGCAAAATTTCTGAGGAATTTTTCATGAATATATGCCGTAAAAATAGTTCTGAAGTCAAGAGAGGGTCCAGTTGCCACTAGTAAGTTGTACTTCTGAGTGTAGATCTGACAGCTCAGACCATACGACTTTGTACAATAACACCAACATGAATGACAAAAAAAAGGCTACAAGGCAAGAGCTTTAGAAGTTTAAGAATAAAGGAAGATGTAAAAAGTAACTTAACCCTCCTGCCATCCTTTAAAAAACTCACACCCATCACCCTAGGGACCATTCTCAGCCACGCCATAAAAAGACCATATATCCATATTTTATTCCACTTTAAATTAGCCAACCTTGTAAAACTACTTCTCCCTGAAATATTCATGTAAAGTTTTAATTATATTTTCGTTGTTTTAACCCTTCAAATCCCAGTGTTATTACATGAGCGCCCTGTGTTATAAGCCCCAAAAACCAAAAAACGAAACTAAATATTTCCACAAAAAACCAGTTGAAGTAATATGTGATTGTCATTATAAGTAGGCCTTTAGATGGACCAAAGATTGGCACCAACATACATTTTGACCTGCCATTATTTTTTTTGCAATTTTTTTGCAATTTAAAAATTAAAACTTCAAGGCCCTGAGTCTTCATTGACATCCAAGAAAAGAAGAAAAAATAAAATCATATGATGATAATTTGGGGTTGAAAAATAGCGTTTATAATGGAAGTCAATGGGCAGAAAATGGTCCCCAGGGTGATGGGTGTGGGGGTTTCTGCTGCTCAGCCATTTTAGGCTGATTTAAGGAATTCACACTGGAATATTAACATTGACAGGTATAAACTATCCTGTGGCAAGTTTGGTTATATTCCACTGAACACAGTGGAAATGGCAGCCATTTAACACATAGCAGTGGCACAAAAAGGTCCCAAGAAGGCAGGAAGGTTAAGGCCACGTGTCTTTGGAAGAAGCAAAAGCATCAGGTCTGATGACCTGATAGAATTTGATGGGACATCTGGGTGTGTGGCACCCCTGTGAGGGAATGACCACATTAATATTATTTTGTGTAAACCACTCATTTAATGGGACATTTTTCATTACTATATGTATTTATTTTCAGTTTCTTTAAAAGGATAGAAAATCCATGTAACAGGGATTTATTTTATGTTAGAAAGCAGTGAGGGCGGAACTTTGGTGGTTGCTCCGGGGTTTTGGGGTGCAGTAAGTGGAGTCCACCTTCCGCTGCTTCCTCAGACACGTTCTGGAGGAAAGCAGAGACGCATCGTGTCTTCCTTACTCTGCACTTCACCTGCTTTTACAGGTAACATATTTGTCATCGTGGTCTTCATCCTTGGGACCGGTAACAAATCTTTGGGGCTCGTCCGGGATCGGCGCCACCTTGCAGTCGGGGCTGATCCATAAATGACATCTGGGACCAGGACGCGAGCTGATGCCGGCTGAGTGAGCTGAGAGTTGGAGCCGAGACTGATCCATCGTCGTGCTGAGTGGCCCAATTAGAGGGACAGCAAGGAGTTGCAGCCATGACTGAGGGCGAGAGGAAGAGCCTAGTGTTGGACATTAGGAGAAGCCTACTCACCCTGTCAGCAGGAGAACTCTACAAGGTCGCTAAGAAGGTGGGTCCAGCGGGCCCGGGTCAGCCAGGGCTCGACACGACAGACCAGGAGGGCTGCTTTGACCACATCAGTTCTTTCATGTACAGTAAGCCATTGCTTGAGGCAGAAGATGGTGGCATGGTGGACTTGCTAATGTTAAAGGACTTCATTGATGATGTGATTGAAAATCGACAAGTATGTGATGATAGTGAGGATGTAGATTCACCTGTTACACAGACAGTTACACAAACTGTGCAACCAGTTCGCCCCTCAAGTGGCATGGGTGATCGTCCTACACAGCCTGTTCCGGTGACCACGATAGCTAACATGGTTAACCGGCCGCCAGTTGTCGGTACAACTAGTCCGACTGGCCTAGCCAGCTCTATCAGAATCAGAATCAGAATCAGAAAGGGTTTTATTGCCAAATGTTGAGCAGGTTTACAACATTAGGAAATTGCTGCGGTGCTTAGTGCAAACATACTGTCATAAATAACGCTTAAATAGACATGAGAAAAAAATAAATAACATAAGAATAAGAATTAAAAGTGCTAAGTAGATAGATATAGACATGAGTGCAGGTGGTGATCAGTGCCAAACATGGAATGATGCAGTGAACACAGCGTAGGGTCATGTGTTAGTGGTGGGAACAGTCTTATGGTTATTGTTCATGAGTCCAACAGCAGAGGGGAAGAAACTGTTCTTATGGCGAGAGGTTCTGGTGCGAATGGACCGGAGCCTCCTGCCTGAGGGGAGCAGGTCAAACAGACTGTGTCCAGGGTGAGAAGGGTCAGCTGAGATCCGAGCTGCACGTCCCAGTGTCCTGGAGGTGTACAGGTCCTGCAGAGATGGGAGTCTGCAGCCAATCACCTTCGGCGAGCTGCAGGAGATGTTAAATAGCTATGAGGAGCTTGGTAAAAGACTAAGACAAAGTGTAATGGTCCCCACTGAACAGTCACCTCGACAGCCAACGGGTTTGCTAGTTCAAGCTAACCTAACACAGAGCAACCCACTTCAACCCAACCCACTCGGGCAGCCAAGGTCCCAGCCCACTCGTGAGGGGATGATCTCTCTGAGAGACCTCTCTTATCTCCAGAGAAGAGAATTTAGAGTACAAGGGGGTAAAGTTGGTGACCATTCACCTGACATTAGCTACAACAACATTTGCAAACAGATGGATGAGGGGATTAGAGAAGGGTTCCCTGATACAGAGATAGTTCATGGAGTGCTCAGGATAATAAAGCCTGGAACTTTTAAAAATATGTTAATCAATGAAGACGATTTGACTGTACTTGAACTGAAGGGGTTCCTCCAGGCCCAACTGAGAGAGAAAAATAGTACAGAACTCTTTCAGAAATTAATGTGTGCCAGACAAGACGAGAGTGAGACACCACAGCAGTTTCTCTACCGGGTGATAGGGTTGAAGCAGCGGGTCCTCTTCACATCCAAAATGTCTGATGCAGGCATAAAGTACAGTCCAGCTACTGTTCAGGATGTTTTCTTGCACTCGGCCTACCAGGGGCTTGGGTATAAGCACAGTGACATTAGGCGAGAGTTAAAACCTCTGTTGTCAAGCGGAGAGGTGAGTGATGAAACAATCTTGTGCCACATAATGAGAATCACTAGCGAGGAAAGTGAGAGGCAAAAGAGAATAGGCTCGTCCCATCGACAGAACACAACTAGCGCACATAGTGCTCAGTCTGAGCTCAACACCATCCAGGAATGTAGTAAGCAAGACCGACCAATTGACACGACCAAGACTGACCCGATTAAAGAACTCACAGCTAAAGTTAATGAGCTCGCTGGGCTGGTGGAGGCGATGAGACAACAGACTCTAGTATGACCCTCAGACCTAGCAAACCCATACTCACTAAACAGGTCAAGAAACAGAAAAGACAAAATCTTTGGGTGTCCAAACTGTGTTGAACAGAGCCGTCCAGATTGTTGCCATTGCTTCATCTGTGGGGAAGAGGGTCACAGGGCGGTTGGCTGCTTAAAAAAATCTAAGAACCAGGGAAACGTGAGCCCCACAGTGAGCGCTTAAGGGAGGTGAGGACCCAACCTAGCCTTAACAGTAGCAAACCCAGTCTCCCCTCACTAGTCACATCAGAAGTAGTTAACTGGCAGCAGGGTGAGGCACTCGCTACGTCTGGTGTTATGGCACCCCATACTAAACGTGGGGCAGTTGCTAAGCTAATCGGTAAGAAAGCTCTCATACAGTGTAATTTGAATGGCTTAGCAGTGAAAGCACTACTTAACACAGGTGCTCAAGTTAGTATCATAAGTTGAGATTGGAAAGACAGATACTTGCCTGACTTAGTCATGCGACCTCTGGGAAATTGATGAGTTGAAAGTGTGCACAGTCAATGGGGAAACCATACCATTTGATGGCTGGGTACCCATCATGATCAACTTACCGGGGGTGAAGACCCCAGCCTCTCCGTCAGTACTCCGGTCCTCGTCAGTACCTTGCCAATGGACAAACCATTGATCGGTTTCAATGTCTTGGAACAGATCATTGAGGGGCAACCAGAGCAGTTGATACCTACTCTTGTTACCTTGCTGTGTAATGCCATCTGTCTTCCCCCTGAGAAAGCTGAGGTGGTCGTAAGCTTCATCCAGACAGTAGAGCCAAACTTGACACAAGGGCGCTTGAGAACAGGTGAAAGGGATGTGATTATCCCTGCTGGACAGGCCACCTGGGTAAAGTGCCGGGTTCCATTGTTACGGCTGTGGCCATAAGAACACTGTGTGGGCTGTTTTGTTCTGTGTCTCTTTACTGTGCTTAAGACTCTTTGCAGGTCCCTCCCCTAATGAAGAGTAGCGAGCAGCTGATTGGACCGTGGAACAGGTGACCACGTTCAAAAAGCCGCTCTGACAGCTCCCGCCAGAGAGAGAGAGAGTGGAGCGAGCAAGTAGCTCAACAGCCGACGTGGTCGTGACCCTGGTTTTCCAGCCTATACTTTTACTGTGTATTTGTGTGAGCGTGATCTGTGAGAGCCGCTCTTGGTGCATTAACTTAGTGCTTAGGCACCCTTAGGTTGAAGCAGAAGGGGTGAGCCGCCTTTTTCTTTGGAACAGTTTTCTCCTGTTTTCCGGGTTAGGGAGCGAGGGTTAGTATTGTCATTTGTTTGTTCTGTTTCTTTCTTAGGGTTTTGTTAGTTTTCTGGTGGGACTTAGTTGGTTTTGTTTATTATTTTGGCCTGAGTTCACCCTGGAACTATGCTTCATTACCTTCAATAAAATTACCTTTTTTTACTCACAACTGGTTTTGGATGTCTGGCTTGGGAACCAGGGCGGGGATTTGTCTCTCTCTCCTCCAACCTTATGTGCATCTCTACACGCCTAGACTAGGGGCGTAACATCCGTCAACCATGAATCCGTTCGATTGTTTGGTGCTGTTTGAGGCTGATGAGGGTAATCAGGCCCTAGAGCAGTTGGATGTCTGGACAGGGTTAGTTGAAATAAAGAATCCAGCTAAGCCGTACGTCGCCATTGCCGACGTACAGCCGAGGCCCCAAACGAGTCCCCACCTACCGTAACAGTTGGCGAGGTAACGGTGGAGCCAGCTGAACCTCTCCCAACATCATGGCATCCGCCAGTGAACCTAAACATTTGGAGGAGGAACAAAAAGAGATTGTTGAGAGAATGTTTTCTATGAGTGCAAGGCCTTTGCGAGGGATGGGAATGATATTGGTTGTAATCCTGATCTGAAAATGGTGATAAACCTAAAGGATGACATACCAGTGCAGAGAGGACATACTTCCATACCTAAGCCCCTGCTAAGGGAGGTTAAAGAGTACGTGCAAGACCTCCTGGTGAAGGGATGGATAGTAAGATCCAAGTCCTCTTATGCTGCTCCCATCGTGTGTGTACGGAAGAAAGACGGTTCACTCCGTCTTTGCATAGACTACCGTCTATTGAACCAGAAAACGGTTCTGGACCGACATCCACTACCTCAGATACACGACCTGCTTGACACCTTAGGGGGATACTCCTGGTTCAGCATCCTTGATCAAGGCAAGGCTTACCACCAGGGGTTTGTGGATGAAGGCTCCAGCCATCTCACCGCCTTCACCACACCCTGGGGCCTATACAAATGGGTGAGAATCCCGTTCGGGCTCACTAATGCACCCGCCGCCTTCCAGAGAAGTATGGAAGAGATCTTAGGTTCACTGAGGGATGACTATTGCATACCATACCTTGATGACATCCTCTGTTACTCACAGTCTTTTGAAACCCATGTTGAGCTGGTCCGCAAAGTGCTTCAGGTCCTACAGGTCCATGGTGTGAAGCTGCAGCCTGAGAAGTGTGAGCTTTTTAAAGCAGAAGTTCGTTATGTGGGGCGCTTAGTTAGTGCTGAGGGCGTCAGGATTGACCCAAAGGATATGGAGGCTGTCTTGGCTCTGAAGACCAAGTCACCACAGACAGTAGGTGATCTTAGACGGGTCCTGGGCTTCCTTAGCTACTATTGCTCTTTCATACAGAACTTTTCGAGGATAGCTCAGCCACTGTACGAGCTACTCCAGAGCAAGTCTTCAGAACGGCCCACTCATGGACGTCAGAGTAAAACCAAAGGGCCCCAAATGCCATCGAGGGCGCCCATAGACTGGACTCCTGAGCATCACAGGGTACTGGAACAACTGGTCGACATGCTAGTCCATCCTCCAGTGCTAGCATATCCAGACTTTGACCAACCCTTTGTTTTGCACACTGATGCATCCGAGCAGGGACTGGGCGCTGTGCTCTACCAACAGCAGGGCGGGAAGTTGCGCGTCATTGGCTATGGGTCACGAACCCTGTCGCCTGCTGAACAGAACTACCACCTGCACAGTGGAAAGTTGGAGTTCCTGGCTCTTAAATGGGAAGTGTGCGAAAAGTTCAGAGATTATCTGTTCTACGCACCACACTTCACCATTTACACAGACAATAACCCGCTTACGTATATCATGAGCACAGCTAAACTGAATGCAGTCGGTCATCGATGGGTCGGGGAATTGTCAGATTTCTGATTTAGCATCAAATACAGGTCAGGAAAAACAAACATAGATGCCGACACGCTGTCCTGCATTCCTCTGGGTGTGAACAACCTCGCGTCAGTGTGTACCGAAGAGTTGTCACAGGAGGTGGTAAGAGCGGCTTGGGAGGGAGCAAGAGTAGCCCAGCAGAAAGAAGTTGCGTGGGCGGCTGTCCTTTTGGCTTCCTCTCACGAAGTCATGCTGCAGCCAGGCGCGGCTCTCCAGGAAGTCAAACCTGATGACCTGATGCAGGCACAAAGGGATGACCCCATGATGAAGGAGGTCATCAGACTTAAAGAGTCTAATGTCAGACTCAGTGAGAGTATCAGGAGGTCGTTAGAAGGATCTGCTTGTAAACTCCTCCGCGAGTGGGACCGATTACACCTCAAAAATGGAATCTTGTATAGACGAACACCCGGATGGAAACAACTAGTCCTACCTCTCCTGTACCAGCCTATGGTATTGAAACATCTTCACGACCAGATGGGTCATGTCGGTACTGAGAGGGTCCTTCATCTCGCACGTGAGAGGTTCTATTGGCCTCATATGAAGAGGTGCATAGAGGACTACGTAAATGGCCTGTATTTAAATGGCCTGTATTTATATAGCGCTTTTACTAGTCCCTAAGGACCCCAAAGCGCTTTACATATCCAGTCATCCACCCATTCACACACACATTCACGTCACTAAGAAATGCTGTTGCATTAAACAAAAGAAACCCACAGTTCATGTGCGTGCACCCATGGGCAACCTGAAGTCCAACTCACCGGATGAACTTGTCTGTATAGACTACCTACATCTTGAGAAAAGCAAAGGCGGGTATAAATACATTTTGGTGGTGGTGGACCACTTTACACGGTTTGCTCAGGCCTACCCAACCAAGAACAAATCCAGGCGGACTGCAGTGATTTTATACCTCGCTTCGGGTTCCCCAACAAACTCCATCACGATCAGGGGCGAGAGTTTGAAAATGAGCTCTTCCGAACTCTTGGGCAGCTCTCAGGGGTTGGTCATTCTCGGACATCCCCATACCACCCCCAGAGTAATCCCGCAGAATGATTCAACCGCACCTTGCTGCAGATGTTGCGTACCCTGACAGACAAAGAAAACGAAACATGGAAAGATCGTCTCCCACAGGTTGTACACGCGTATAACTGTACTCGTCATGAGCCCACTGGTTATTCCCCACATTTCTTGCTTTTTGGCTGTCACCCCCACCTTCCGGTGGATCTTGTGTTTGGCCTGGTTGAGGAAACTGAACCAGTGTCGCACAGGGGGTATGCTGAAAAGTGGTGTAAGAGAATGACAGAGGCCTATCAGATTGCCACCAAAAATAGCCTCTCGGCTAGTGCTAAGGGGAAGTCGTACTATGATCAGAAGGTGAGGGGAGTTGTACTGAAACCAGGGGACAGAGTGTCGGTGAGGAACTTAGGCGAGCGTGGTGGACCCGGCAAATTACGCTCCTACTGGGAGAACAGGATATATGTGGTCAAGGAACAGGTTTTGGATAACTCAGTGTATGTGGTCCATCCAGAGGGTAATGACCAGGGAAGAACTTGGACCCTGCTCCTATTGGTCAATGATTTGCCAGTAGAGTTCCCACCATGACCAACTAAACTAACCTTAAGATCGACACACAAACAGACCAATGCTCAAGTGAGGGGTAAAGACAGCGAAGGACGGATAGAAAATGCTGAGACCTCTGATTCAGTTGATGAGCCGGGCAGAGGCTACTGGCTGAGAGTACCACCAACCCAGGCTAAGTTCAGAACAACCGTCCCTTCCGAGAAACAGGCTGTCAGCCAGGACAGATTGGAACCGGGGAGGCAGACGCAGGATCAGTTTGAAGGAGGATCGGTTCTGAGCCCAAGGGATCTTAAAGAGCCAGGACGAAGGACACCTGTGACAGATGCCGAGGACATTGTTTAGAATCTGTCAGAGATGGCTGGAGCCCACAAGGGAGGTCGATTAGGAAGAGAGGGTCCCATGGCACCTGAGAATGGAGATGAAGTTGAGACTCACCAGTATGACCACGAGGGGAGTGACATTTCGGCAGCCCCTTGCCTCAGTCAGAAGTAGAACCCGAGCCACCTCGACATGAGTGTTGTAATGAGCAGGCAGCAGACTCTCCGTTGAACTCACCTGCCCCACTGAGGCGATCCACCTGACAGAGGCGTCCAGGTCAAATGCTCACCTATTCATCTCTAGGTCATCCAACATACCAGTCACTGCCCACTGTAAACATGGTAGGTACTTACCTCATGCCTTCGGCCGCCCTGTGGGCCCCACAACCAAGCTTATCTTCATTCCAAGACCCACCGGTCGTCCAGTTCCCATATATCTCTCTTCTCTACCCCATATGTAGTTATTAGGAAGGAGCCCTAAACTATGGTGGTTACCTAATCCTAGAGAACCAAACATTCCTAAGTGCTTGAAGTTTTAATTTAAGGGTTTTGATTATTCACTGTGTGTGATTTGATAAGAATACAGAGACTTGTAAGTGCAAATTTGTTTCAAGTGTCAGGAGCCACTTTTGTTGTAGGGGAGCATGTGGCACCCCTGTAAGGGAATGAACGCATTAATATTATTTTGTGTAAAACACTCATGTAACGGGACATTTTTCATTACTATATGTATTTATTTTCAGTTTCTTTAAAAGGATAGAAAATCCATGTAACAGGGATTCATTTTATGTTAGAAAGCAGTGAGGGCAGAACTTTGGTGGTTGCTCCGGGGTTTTGGGGTGCAGTAAGTGGAGCCCAGCTTCTGCTGCTTCCTCAGACACGTTCTGGAGGAAAGCAGAGACGCATTTTGTCTTCCTTACTCTGCTCTTCACCTGCTTTTACAGGTCGGTAAATGGTGCTCGTACCGAAAATGTTGTTTATTGTTACCATGGTTACCCACGTTAATGTGAATGAGAGAGTTAAGGCGGTCCGCCCGAGTTATTTATATGTAAACACGGGAGAAACCAGAGGAGTGTCCCGCGCGGCCGCACCGCGAGCCCGCTCGTTAGGTGGAGCGCTCGTGAAGCAGAGTCAGTGCGCTCCTATGCTCTGTGCAAACGTGTTGTAATGCTCCAATCAAATCAGTTCTGTGAGTGACTGAGTAGATTAGCTAGTGTAACACAAGCACTCTGAGCAACTCTGTGTAGCTAACAGAGGCATTCACAGGTTAATTAAGCAAGCTGGGTTTCATGATGCACTAAATAGTGATTTTGCCAGTAAATTACTGAAAGAAACAAATGTGATTTATTTACCGATGCTGTTATTGAATATATGTTTAGCCAGTAAGACACTGCAGAAGACAATGTGATATGTTTATTGATATGATAAAGGAATGTAACTGTTATGGAAAGAAGTGTGAATTTGAGAAACTGAACCACTTAAAGAGAGTATATTTCACTGAGGTTGTGAAATAAGTAAATGTAATTGATGTGAATGAGGAACCAGCTGAACAGTATATTGAAAGCTCATGTTTAGTGTTTTATAGCATTTATTTGTGTGAAATAAATCAGACTCAGACACGTTCTGGAGGAAAGCAGAGACGCATCGTGTCTTCCTTACTCTGCTCTTCACCTGCTTTTACAGGTAACATATTTGTCATCGTGGTCTTCATCCTTGGGACCCGTAACAGGTGCAGCAGTTCAGACAGATAAAAATGAGGCACAACCATTAAGAGTCTTAAAGACAAATAAAAGGATTTTAAAAATTGATTCATAAGCAAACTACCAGCCTGTGAAGCTGAAAATGAAGCGAAATGCTCTTGGTTCATGACACCTATAGTTAGTGCAAAACGCTTCCACTTGATTTTTATCTCGTGCAAGCAAACAGCAAACGTGCAAGACGCAGACCCAAATGCAGACTCAACACTCGATTAACCATTTACAAGACTTTTATTTTCAGCGCTTTGAGGGTCTCGAAAAGCGCTATATAAATGCAATCCATTATTATTATTACAAGCAAGAACACTGAGTTAGATAGAACATGACTTGGTACAAGGGACGCCAACAGAGCACTGGGAGCTGTGAGGATCGTGAACAGAGAATGACTAATCACGGGGCGACACTAACAAGGGTGACGGAATGGGAACTCTGCAGAGTAGAAAGCAGTTACCGGATGGGAAAGTGAATGGAGGACTAGTGGTGAGTATTGACTGGTAAGGAATTTGCTTACTTGCAGGTTGAGAGTGAGTTGCTTTGGGGAGGGTAACTGTGGGAGTGTTCACAGCAGGGAACCAGCACTGTGAGAGAAGGGGGTCCGTTTCCAGAGTTTCTGAAGAGTGTCCAGGGTAGTCATGAAGGGCAGGAGGGCAGGAGGGCACGCAGGCAAGCGAGGTGAGTATGGATCCTTTGTTGTAATCAGTGTTGGGAAGGTTATTTTTAAAATGTATTCCACTACAGATTGCAGAATACAAGCCCCAAAATGTATTTTGTAAACAATCCCAACACAGACTGGGAAAAACCCCAGACACTCCCACGGAACATGACAACAGATGAGCAACGGAGGCAGTAAACAAGTGCAGTAAACAAGACAAGGTTACAAAAGCATGCATTAATGTTTCAAGATTGTGTTTGGACTCTAACAGTTACCTTAACTAGATAAAGCAGGATTTTACTACTGTGTTCACCTGAAAACTGAGCTTCAGAGAAGAATCCTTTTCATACATAAATTAGTGATAATGGATTACAGACCATACTTGACTCTATTAGATTTTTATGTGTGTAGTACACTTTAGTCATGTTTGGTTTTCCACAGGATTATGTTAAATATACTTGGAGGAAAAAAGTCAGTGCTGATGCTTCCTTCAGCACATGTCAGAGCTATGTCATCAAGCTCTCGGAGCATATGTGACAACTACAGGGTACTGGGTGAAGGGCATTTTTCTCAGTGAAGTAAGTGCTTGCAGGGCTCACTGTTAAATTCAGGCTGACATGCTTGTTTTTTCAGTGTGCACTGTGGCAGCAGAGAGAGAGTCAGTGCAGTTGTAAAGGGGCTGTGGTCAGACATGTGGAGGTCCAGACACACCCTTGTGCCCATTGCCTGATGATCACACTGATATTACTTACACCAAAGTGAACCCTAGTGGACTCACAAAAGTAGGCCTTAGGCCGTTCACAATCCTCATTGTCTCTCTATCTCCGTTGTGTTAAATGTTTGGTCTGTATTAAGTCTTCAGCCTTAGCACACAAAACCAAAACTGTGCCAAAGAAACGACTAGGTTGACGTAGAGGAGGTTGTGGAGGGAAGCTGCTATGCAATGCACACTCTCAGATACACACATAGTAACAGCATTCTCTGCAGACTTCCACTTGAAGACAAACAGATCTCTGCGATAAAGCTCCACTGAACAACAATAAACAGTAGTTAACTCCTATCCTGGACTGACCATCCTGGAGGTTGTACTACAACTACAGTGAATCCAACTTGTACATTTCTTTCATGACCTTAGGTATTTGTGGCAAAAATATGAATACACATGATTACATAAAGAAGTGAATTATTAATTTGTGCAAATGTCTGTCCAGTATATAATACTTATTATTTAAAGATTTAAAAGCTAATTTCATTTAAATTTTCACATTTTATATGATTACAGCTGAATTAGAAGTTATTTCGGATGTTGAACGTTTAACTTAAAGCAGTAAACACTGGGAAAGCTCCAAATTAAACCTTTAATGTAGCAAACCTGTGAGTAATCTCACCTCTTGTTGTGTCTGATGTGCAGATTTGTGGAGTGCCACAAGGCTTCCAGCAAAAAATACATAAATATGTTGATGAATAAAACATTTACAGTCCAATAAGGGAAGTAGGGAAATGACCTATCAGAAGCTCTTCTTGAAAATTAAAGTTTCGATTTGATATACTGTATATAAATAGGGTTGCTGTTCAGTGCAGTAAGCTTATATTATGCCATAACCTGTAGAGTACAGGTCACAGAGAGTCATCTTCAGTGGATACAGAAACATGTAACAACAGCAACAGCCATGAAAACACACTTCCCTGTGATTTACTAACGTCTTAGTTTCTTTAGGCCATCTTAAACCATCCAGACCAGGAAAGGTATTCCTCTTGTTTTTTACTGCCCTCTTATCCTTATCAATATTCAACCCTCAGGTCTGCAGCTCTCTGCTTCAGCCATCAGTGAATTTGACAATAGAGCTTCTCAATTGGATGGTAATGGTGATTCCAACATTTTTTACAAGTCTCCAGCTCTCTCTTGGTTTCTTCCCTGTGTTTGGACGAGGACCAGTGACAGGCTCGTTCAGATATTTGTGAATGAGCAAGTACGAGGGTATTTGTGTGTGTGTGTGTGTGTGTGTGTGTGTGTGTGTGTGTGTGTGTGTGTGTGTGTGTGTGTGTGTGTGTGCGCGCGCGCGCTCTGGGTGCACAGATGTTGTGCATGAAGGGCCATCCATTCATACATTCCGTCCTCCCACAGTAATCTGAGCCCTGTGGAAGAGTGGGGAGCAGGAGAACAGAGAGCAAGACGCATACACACAGAGGGACAGAGAGGGTGGTATCTTCCTGACTGAAGTGGACAATCTAAGTTTCTCTGCACTACACATATAGAAAAGTCAGGTTGCTATGGAAATGCCGACAAGAAGAGAAGGCAACAATTTACAAAATATTTCAAGCGTAACTTTTGCTGAAAGAAAAAACTGAAATAAAGGTCAAAGACTTTAAGGAAGCATCTAAATCACACATGGGATCTTAATGAATGAGAGGACAAGGGCACGATTCCCGCATTACTGCATCACATCATTTCCCAGTACTCTGGAAGTGTTTGGGATATAAAGAGCTGTTTTGAAATCCAGATGTTTTCCTTTTGATATGACCTTTTCTGTGGAAGAATCTGGACAGGAATCTTAAGATTAAGACAATACACAGGCAGAATGAGAAGGCTTTTATATTTTTTGCTATCTATTACTGGTCTGCCTGCTGTGATGTGCTATAATACTCCTGGGGTGGCAGGACAACATTAGCCATAACACTGATTGTGTCTACTTGCAGCCTGACCTCCATCATGTGACTTGCAGGCATTTAACCTCTGACCTGCAGTGCCAATATTAACTCTTGCGTAATTGTTCGAAAGCAGCTGACTTCCCCTGGTTCAGTCCCTGAGAACATTCCTGGGCCTCGTTGCTAAGAGAGCCTCTCTGTCACACTGCTGACCTCCTCTATGGCCGGGGTTACCCTTGATCTTCCACACATACACATACACTGGAACTAACACACACAAAACGACTCGTGGACATGCACAGGCACACGTACACACACATATACCAGTAGCCCCTAAACTGAGCTGGGGGTCCTCTTAGGAGCTGCAGGTCCGTCTCAGTGCAGAAGGCCACCCAGCCTGTGTGACCTGCAGTAATCACTAGCTGCTACTTCAATGGCTGCACTGAAGACTGAAATCTAACCTTATCAGTTCTTTGCACAATAAGTATGGTATAAAGGCTTTTGTTAACTGGGACAGGTGTGCCTAAATCAGGACTTACTGCACAGGTCACATTATCTAGGTTTCTACTAGCAATTTAAAAAGATAAACTAGATCAGATTAAAGCACATTGTTTGTGCTGCTTGTCTGTGTAGCAAGTACATAAGCTAAAATAATTTAAGTTGGTTATGAGTAGTTGGGCTAATTCAGAAGATATCAGATTCGGCTCTAGGAGGTGAGTGAAGTACAATAAACATACAACCACAGATATTGTGATTACAGTTATTATTTATAGTGAAAATAAAGTGCAATTACCAAATACCAATATTTACAAAATCTGCAGACAGGAAAAGATAAAACATAATTCAAGCTTGTAAAATATCCGCTGCACAGCGGTGCAGCAACCTCGTCCAACCTCTGGCAAACAATGTCCATAAAGTTTATTTCATGATTGATATAAGTCCAACGCGTATGACAGTCTAGACAGGTTGAAATTGGAAGTATGATGATCAGCACTAAGATTCCAAGACTGAAATCTCGGAAGTGAGATTTAGGGGACTGAAAACCAAGAGGGGAGAGTGTAGGCCGCAGCAGCCTCCTACCAGACCGCAGGAAGTTGTAGCTGGGGTTCTGGCTCGTTGGGCCTAGCTCGCCATCCAAAGTAGTGGTGTCGCTGTGGTCTCTCCAGGGCACCACTAGCCTGCACTATAATCACAAGACCACCATTAGCAAAATTCATCTAAATTTCCCAAGCTAGCTTTAGTTCCAGTGTACACAATGAAATCCATGAGAAAATACAACAAATACATATCCAACCATTGTAATGAATTAAAATAAATGACAATCTCAAATAACAAAACTACAGCCACGTAAAGTGAGAGTAGTAGTAATGTAGTAGGCCTCAGCCTTAGCTATCCCATCAGCTAATAGCACTGGCATACTGATACAAGTTACAAATACAAACAGACATTCAGACTCAACTCACCATTCACTACTTGCAGTGTCACATACGAGCCCCACGCATCTACTCGCGGCGGTATCAAAGTACTGTTGAACGCAATCCACAATTAATTTAAAAACAAGTCAAGATAGTAAACAGCGAAAAGCGCTCGCCCACGTACCTGTTGCTTCCATCCGCTAACACCTCTCCCCCGCGTCGTTTCGAGGCGACAACCCGGAAGGCATATAATAGTGCCTCGCGAATAGGATTGGTCACAACAGGCACGTGCAGCCTCGCGGCGTGGCGTGCGTCACGATGCCTTCACGGACACGCTCCGGTTGGAATTTAAGATTCCGATTTAATTATAGATGCAGTTCTTTTTATTTTTATGTGGGTTACATCCTCCCCGCCTTAACCATGCACGTCCCATCGCATGTTAACCGCTAGACAACGTGAACAGACGAAGGACGGCCAGCATCATGGCCCAATGCATTGGAAAGACTATGCAACATCGTTTGGACAATGGAAATCAGAGGATTACCACGAGTGAAATAGTGAAGTCGATCAGGTGGTACTCTTTGTCGTTGTGAACGTCTTAGCCCGTCACCTATGTCAGTGTCCTGCTCAATAACACTAGACTCTTCAGGAGAATCTTCAACAGCAACAACAGGAATGTTGACAAGTATGTCTCCATTTCCAGGTAAGTTTTCAGGTAAGCTATTTCTGTTTTCAGGGTGACTTTCAACAAGTTCAAGTAGGATGTCTTCCACATCAGAGTCAGATTGCTCACCACCAGACTCCACTGCTGGAGGAAGAACACTGGACACAGAGGCTGGTTCTCCTTGCACTTCCACTTCAACTGAAGGATCCAAAATCAGTGGTCCTAGGCTCCCACCGTCAGATGAATCTGGAAATTGATTCTGTTTTTCCACAGTGAAGTGCAACATTGGAGGATTAACATACAATGAAACCAAGCTTCCTGTGTCTTCATCCTCAACCAGAGGTTCTGTGAGGGAATTTAAATCTGGGTTCTGCTGCCGAGTTCTTGGTCTATGAGGAAGTGATTGCTCTGGTAATTCCAAGTTAACCTCACTGCCCGTGAGGAAGCCGCATGGAAGGAGGAGGTCGCGGTGAAGGGTCCGCATAGGTCCATTGCTGTTCTCAGGTTTTACCTTATAGACCGGGAGGTCCCCAGCCCGATGGACAACCACATAAACTTCTTCCTCCCATTTATCTGAAAGTTTATGCTTCCCTCGAAGGCGGACATTCCTCACAAGCACACGATCACCTGGTTCCAATGCTGATGGTATCACACGGTTATCAAAGCGTTTCTTATTTCGGTCGGCAGCCTTTGTAGCGTTACTGGAGGCAATACTGAAACTTTCCTCCAATCTCGATTTGAGTGACTTAATGTACTGTGAGTGACTCTTTTGCTTGGATTCCCGCAGTGGCAGATTGAACGCCAGATCCACAGGTAGACGAGGTGTTCTACCGAACATGAGTTCGTAAGGAGTAAACCCTGTAACCTCGTTCCTGGTACAATTATAGGCGTGAACCAGCGGTTTCACATGCTCTTTCCACCTTGTTTTTTGTTTTGTCTCCAAGGTCCCCAACATTGCCAGCAACGTCCTGTTGAACCGCTCCACTGGATTTCCCCTCGGATGGTAAGGGGTTGTACGGCTCTTCTGAATGCCTGCAAACTCACACAATTCTTTTATTAGTCTTGACTCAAAATCTTGCCCTTGGTCGGTATGGATTCGCTCAGGAATGCCATAATAAATGATATAATTCTCCCATAGACACTTCGCCACAGTTCTTGCCTTTTGATTGTGTGTTGGAATGGCAACAGCGAATTTAGTGAAATGGTCAGTCAGGACTAAGATATCACGAGTGCCACTAGTGTCAGGCTCAAGAGCAAGAAAATCCATACACAAAAGCTCAAGGGGTCGAGATGTTTTTATGCTGACAAGTGGAGCAGCTTTTTCCGGCAGGGCTTTTCGGCGCACACAGCGGCCACAAGTCTTAATCTTCTGCTCAACATCCTTTGCCATTTTGGGCCAGTAGAATCTCGTACGGACAAGGTCAAGTGTACGTTCAATCCCCATATGGCCCATATCCTCATGGAGGCTTTTCAGGACTGATGGTCGCAACTCCTCTGGAAGGACAAGCTGGTATGAAAGGTCTCCATTGTCCCGTCTCCTCCTGTACAGGACTCCATCCACCAGCTCCAACCTGGACCATTCTCTGAGCAGGAACGGAAGTTCAGGGAGCTCAACTCTAGCTGTTAGTGGAACCCTCTCCCCCGTCTCAAGCTGGTGAATAAGCTCTCGAATGCAGGGATCTGAGTGTTGTTTCTCTTTGATGTTAAGAGTAGAAACGACAGGCAGCTGATGACAGTCCTCAGAACAGTAACTGTCAGGGATGGTATCCATTTGAACTGACAAAGACTCGACAAGTGTGAAGCCAACCTCACCGCAGTCACCCGGCCGTGTGGCTCTGACCAAATGACTTTGGCAGATTGCTCTCACAGTCTCTTCTGGGAGGACATCAGAATCAGCTGTGTGTTGAGAAATGAACTGACGAATGAGTTCATGGTCATTAGAAACTTCATCATTGGAGCAGGAGTAAGGTCGTCGCGAGAGCGCATCAGCGTCACAATTCTGTTTGCCAGCTCTGTACAGAAGTTTAAAGGAGTACGTTGACAATGCAGCCAACCAACGGTGTCCAGTAGCGTCCAGTTTAGCTGTTGTCAAAACGTAGGTCAGTGGATTACTGTCCGTCACCACTGTAAAATCTGCCCCGTACAGGTAATCTTGGAATTTCTCTGTCACACTCCACTTAAGGGCGAGGAATTCCAACTTGTGGGCTGTATAACGGCTCTCACTCTGCGACAATCCACGGCTAGCATAAGCTATGACCCGGAGTTTCTCCTCTTGCTCTTGATACAACACAGCTCCAAGTCCGGTCACACTCGCATCGGTGTGCAGAATGTATGAACGAGACGGGTCTGCAAACCCAAGGACCAGGGCAGTTGTAAGCTTCTCAATCAGGGTTTCGAATGCAACCTGACAGTTGGTATTCCACCTCTCACCGAAGGGTTGATCTGGCCTGTAGGTGGATGTCTTGCGAGCTTTCAGAGTCTTTGATCTGTGAACCGGAGAATATCCACGAGTCAGGTCATTGAGTGGTTTGGCAATGACGGAATAGTCTTTTATAAACCGGCGGTAATAGCCAGCAAAGCCCAGAAAAGACCTCAATTGTTTCAAAGTCTGTGGAACTGGCCATGTCTTGATGGTCTCTATCTTCTCGGGGTCTGTTTGAACTCCTTCCTCAGAGATAATATGACCCAAGTACTTTACAGACCTTTGGAAGAATCGACATTTCTCCGGTGCCAGTTTCAGCCCATATTCCTTCAACCGGTTCAGGACTCTCAGCAGCCTTCGTTCGTGTTCCTCAAGAGTGTCCGAATAGATGATTAAGTCATCCAGGAAAACGAGCACTTCCTTTAGGTGAAGGTCCCCCATGCATCGCTCCATCAAGCGCTGAAAGGTGCTTGGGGCGTTGGTAACACCTTGAGGCATTTGGTTAAACTCCCAGAACCCAAGAGGAGTCACAAAAGCAGTCTTTGCCTTGTCTTCCTCCTCCATCTGGATCTGGTAGTAACCGGACTTCAGGTCGAGTACTGAAAACCACTTAGAACCAGTGAGTGCTGAAAAGGATTCCTCCAAATTAGGTAAGGGGTATGCATCCTTGATGGTTTGAAGGTTTAGTTTCCGGTAGTCTATGCACAGCCGGACCTCACCGTTCTTCTTCCTGACCACCACGATAGGCGAAGCAAAAGGAGACGATGATTCCCTTATAATGCCGGCTTCCAGAAGCTCACGCAGATGACGGCGGACAGCTTCGAAATCTTGTGGATGGATTGGCCGGGCACGTTGCTTGAACGGTGTATTGTCATGGAGTGGAATATGATGTTTGACAGCTGATGTACATCCAAAATCCAAGTCATGATGCGAAAAGACCTCCGAGATGTCATTCAGCTTGCCTATGACTCGCGTCCTCCATTCAGGTGACAGTGGGGAATCACCAAAATCAAAATTCAGGCTGGTGATAGTGTTCCTGACTGGAAGATGGGTCACGCGATGTTCAGACAAGATGCAGTGGTAGGTTTCCAAATCCGCAATGACACTGTGAGGTGGAATGAAGGTATCTTGCTCCGACTCATTCGTAATAACCACAGGAACCTTGTATGGAGAAAGAACTGGGAAGTTGATGAGACAACTGCTGACGCACAAACCCCCAGGTAAGGTGGAAGCAGGATGCTGTAGGAGAACACTCTGGCTAAACAATGGGGTGGAAACTTTGGCAGAGCCCTGGATGACAATAGTGCGGCCGGCCGGAACACGCACTGGAGCTTTGCTTAGTAGCCTCACATTCCCAATGCTGCCATTCTCCTTCTGCTTGTGTGACAGCTGTAGTGTTTTCAACACCACTCTGTACCCATGAGTGCTAGGCTGATAGCTCGGATGCTGGTTAAGATGCTGTTCATACAGGGGTTCCAGGGTGTTCATCCCAATTAGCACAGTAGCGGGGACGTCAGGGTGTACGTCCGGAACAACTAGAGCCAATGTTGTTACTTCATATTCTTCACCAACAAAATCTCTGGGGAACTTGACGGAAATCTCAATGTATCCAAGATATGGAATGGTTTGACCCGCAGCCCCTTCCACCTGGAGAAGATCATGGAGTGGTTGAATTTGTTGTTCATGAAGATGATTGTTGTAAAAGGATACAGGTATTGTAGTAACCTGTGATCCTGTATCAAGCAGGCATTTCTGTGGATGGCCTCCTAGGGTCACCTCTGTTGTGCATCTTGACCCAACTAACCCATGAGGTAACATTGTGGTTGCCTTCGGACAAGTGTGTAGGTCTACACAGTGAACAATTTCCTCCTTGTTCCTTTCCTCCTTTGCGGGACAATGTGGGTCCTGCACAGTTCCTGTACGTCCCATTACAGGAACTGTATCTAGTTTAAATGTCCAGTTGATGAATTCCGCTTCTGCCATTTTGGTTTCCTTTCACTGAACTGTTTGCGTTTTGCATTGACCAATGCGGGATTGGGTCTGTTCTCACACTGTGGTCTAATGTGTCCATCTTCCCCACACCTGAAACAGAAACCAGGCTTGGGGTTAGGTGATATATTCCCCTGTGTATCCGTTCTTGGCTTCCGGTGCTGCTTTGGGACAGGAGTACAGGACTGACGAGACTGGGAAGCAGTTAAGGCGGCAAGTTGCTTTTGTATCTCCGCCATCTACTGGGTGAGAGTGGACAACGCAGCACAGACCCCCCTTTCTTCTTCTACTGCGAACTGAGCTTGAGCTGCAACTCTGTGTCTTGGTGTTCCCAGATGTTGCTTCATCCTCAGAGCTTTGCTAGCTTCTCTGTCTTCTTCGGTTCTTAATAGGAGTAACAGTTCTGCAAAAGAAGGTGGGTTGGATTTTCTCTGCTTCAGCTGGAGCTCAGAGATAAGGTTACTATCCCAACATCCCCTACAGAATTGGCTGAGCAGGTGCCTGTTCACTTCACCCTGCTTGACCCCTCCCCGCTTAACAGCTAAACTTAGGGCCACCTGAAGTCGCTGTAGGTAGCCGGATGGTTTCTCACCCGAGTTCTGCAGCGTGTCCATGAACTTCGCATAAAGTTCTTCCCCGTCCTGTACAATTCCATAAGCAGAATCAAGATGTTGAATATAAGTCTCTGCTGGTAGGTCAGGGTTAAGGTGCTTGATTATGTCCGCTGCAGGTGGTAAAAGACTATCAAGGATGTGTCTGGATCTTCGCAGTTCTGAAATGGCTGGATCCTTTAAGATGAGATCCACTCCAGAGCGCCATGTATCATAGTCCACCTCATGCTGTGGGTGTGGCAGTCTCCCAGAAAACATGCGCAGCTTATGAGATGAACGTATATTTACATCTTCGCTCTTTACTATATGCTCCACAACATACCTCTGTACTTCAGGTGGATTCAACTCAGCTGCAGACATACTGATAGAATGTCCTTCTGTTGTTGTAGGATGTAGGGCAGCTGAAGAAGTGACAGGAATAGCCATGTTGTGGGTTTGTTGATCCAGAGTGGCAGCCGTTTTGTGTTCAGATGCGGCAGTGCATTCCTGCTTGAGCCCTTCTGGTTTTCCTGGGCGCAGTTCTGAAACAGCTCCATTTATTTGGGTCATTAGTTCTTGGAGAACTTCAGCAAAATCCTGACCAGACAGTTTTGCTACTTGTTTTAAGTCAGCTAAATAAGTCTTAGTCTTTGTGTACTTGTGGAGACTACGCTGTGGTCTCTCCAGGGCACCACTAGCCTGCACTATAATCACAAGACCACCATTAGCAAAATTCATCTAAATTTCCCAAGCTAGCTTTAGTTCCAGTGTACACAATGAAATCCATGAGAAAATACAACAAATACATATCCAACCATTGTAATGAATTAAAATAAATGACAATCTCAAATAACAAAACTACAGCCACGTAAAGTGAGAGTAGTAGTAATGTAGTAGGCCTCAGCCTTAGCTATCCCATCAGCTAATAGCACTGGCATACTGATACAAGTTACAAATACAAACAGACATTCAGACTCAACTCACCATTCACTACTTGCAGTGTCACATACGAGCCCCACGCATCTACCCGCGGCGGTATCAAAGTACTGTTGAACGCAATCCACAATTAATTTAAAAACAAGTCAAGATAGTAAACAGCGAAAAGCGCTCGCCCACGTACCTGTTGCTTCCATCCGCTAACACCTCTCCCCCGCGTCGTTTCGAGGCGACAACCCGGAAGGCATATAATAGTGCCTCGCGAATAGGATTGGTCACAACAGGCACGTGCAGCCTCGCGGCGTGGCGTGCGTCATGACGCGTCACGATGCCTTCACGGACACGCTCCGGTTGGAATTTAAGATTCCGATTTAGTTATAGATGCAGTTCTTTTTATTTTTATGTGGGTTACATCTGCACTGTTTTCAAACAGGAAAAGAACCAATAAAACTAGGAAAAAATGCTGGTTATGAGCTCAGAAACACAGAATTCTATCTTAATTAACAGGATACAGTTCAGTGAGTGACATGATTAACTGTCAATATCAAAGTTAAAAGCTGGTAAGAGTTTTCAATAGATGCTAATCTTAAAGTGCTGCTGAGACTGGACATGTTCAGAGCTGCCGTCCCCTCTACATCTACAGTAAATAGCAATCTTTTCAAACTCCATCTTCTCTATATCACACATGTTGTCCAAGGTGATTAGCAAGAATAAAAGGTCTCCTCTCAGTTTGCCATCAAAGACCACAGGTTTATCCACAATGCACATGTGCAAACAACCAGAAAAAATCTGCTGACTTCTCAGCTTGCTCAGCTCCCCTCAAGGCTAACACTAAAATGGCCTGTATTTATATAGCACTTTACTAGTCCCTAAGGACCCCAAAGCGCTTTACACAACCTGTCATCCACCCATTCACACACACATTCACACACTGGTGATGGCAGCTACATTGTAGCCACAGCCACCCTGGGGCGCACTGACAGAGGCGAGGCTGCCGGACACTGGCGCCACCGGCCCCTCTGACCACCACCAGTAGGCAACGGGTGAAGTGTCTTGCCCAAGGACACAACGACCGAGACTGTCCAAACCGGCAACCTTTCGATTACAAGGCGAACTCCCAACTCTCGAGCCACGATCGCCCCAGTAAAGGAATGTAAAGGATGAATGCACATATTAATTGACAGCACTGTCTGAGATGAAAGGAGAAGCATTGTTTTATTTGAGTAAGTTTTAATTTTGTTTCGATTTGACCAATGGAACAACACTGATATGTACAACATGTTAGCCCTGTGATACACTGGCAAAATGATTGGTACATGTTAAATTAAAGATATGGTTATACTGTTTTCACTGACAACATTCAAAATTATTGGTATCCCTTTGTACCAAAAGGGTGACAAAAGGGTGCCAATTAATGCAAATTCATTAGTCATCAATCAAACTGTGCATATTTAATAGACATTAAAGTTATGTGAAGTATCATTCTTCTTCTGCACATACAGGCAGAGTAAAAGTTATATCTTAAGAAAAATTCAGTTTTAAAGAGACTGGATTCAAAGTGATTACTACACAACTCCCTCCCACTCACTTTGCACACAGTCTAACTTAACACTTATGGGACATTTTTGACAAGGGTTTGACAGTGGCCTCTAGCATCATCAAAAAACAGGTGAGGCAACAAAAGAAATCTGAGGATAGAGTGTTGTATTTTTCAGTAGACCAAAGTGGAGATTTACTGCAAGCCAAATTAAATACTTTGCTGGTCATCTTCACACCAGAAATACTGAATTGTCAATTCAACTATTCAGCTATGCTGAATAAGTGCAATTCTGCCAGACTGGTGAAACATACAAGTTTCCTTTGCATCATCAGTAAAGAGCTTTTCCACATAAATATCTTTTACTGGATTCTTGTACTGAGTCCAGAGTGCAAAGTCATTGTAGCATGGGTAAGCAAGCGTGTTACTTAAACACATTAACTGAGCAGCGAGTGGGTTTAGGGAGCGTTGTTAAGTAGCCTGACAGCCTTACAGAAAGAGACTGTTCTTGTGCCATGAAGGGTTGGTTCTGATGGACCGCAGCCTCCTGCCAGATTTGAGTGTCACAAACAGTTTGTGTTTATGATGTGAAGGGTGGACACCAATCTTTCTCTCCCATCTCAGTTTGTTGGCAGTGTATAGTCTCCAATGGTCATGGGGGCTGGTTTCAACCTGAAGTCCACTATCATCTCCACTGTTTAGGCTGCATTACACTCCAAGTTGTTGTCACTGCACCAGGTCACCAGGATTTGAATCTCTTTCCCATAGGCAGACTCATCTCCACCTCAGATGCGTCTAATGAGGGTGGTGTCATCTGCAATCTTAAAGAGTTTGACTGACTAATGATTGGACGTGCAACTGTTTGTGCACAGGAAGAAGAGCAGAGGAGAAAGTACTGTATATCGGCCTGAGGGGAACCTGTGCTGATGCATTGAAAGACCAAGACATGGCTGCCCGTCTCACATGTTGCCTCCTGTCAGACATGAAGTCAGTAATCCACCCACAGGTAAAAGCAGCACATTCAGCTGTCCTGCAGCAGAGCCTCAGCCTGGTATAACTTCCTGCAGAGTACAGATGGTGGAGGATGAAGTGCAGTGCCATGTTAACCGCATTGCCTACTGACCTTTTGGCTCTGTGGGTAAACGACATGGGGTCCAGGAGGGGATCAGTGATAGATACATACATATATATATTTAGGCTTCTGGGGGGGTTTATTTCAAGGTAAAGTCTTTGTTGTGTGCTAAGCATGAGTTATAAACTTCGTAAATGGGTATCATTTAGACAGAGGTGCATATATTGAAGCTTATACAGACTTGCTGTGGGATATTTGTGCACCACTGTATCCTGAGTACCTTGTGAAAGGGCTTTCTCCAAAGCAGAATTGGGTACTACCAAAAAGAGAAACCGATGGAATTCTACAGAGGCCCATGAGTGCCATAATGAATCGCCTAATACATCAATAAATGATTGATTAAATGTACCATTAATTAAACCTTTTTAGCCTAAAATAAAACAATTAAGATAAGAGATAAGACTTTATTGATCCCACAACGGGGAAATTTTTGCGTCACCTCAGCTCAGGTACAGCTATATGAAGGAAATACAAAAATACAATTAAGTACAATCAATGAAAAAAAGTAAGATAATACACTATATACAATGGTAGCATACACAGTATGTGATTATGGATATGGTTGGAAATATGGAAGACATAAACTATATAGCTTGGAAGGTCCATTATGCATGAAGTGGTGACCGTGGATGTTCACAGTGTCCAGTGACTTATGACATCGTGATTGAGGAGTTATAGAGTCTAACTGCTGTTGGGATGAATGATCTACGAAAGCGCTCCTTCCTGCAGCGAGGATGTTTCAGTCTCTGACTAAAGGAGCTGCTCAGCCCACTCACAGACTCATGCAGTGGGTGATGTGGGTTGTTCATGATGGATGTCAGCTTTACTAACATCCTCCCCTCACCAACCACCTCCACAGACTCCAGGGGACATCCCAGCACGGAGCCAGACCTCCGCACCAGTTTGTCAATCCTGCTCCTGTCCCTGTCCGCGCATCCCCTCCCCCAGCAGGCCACTGCATAGAAAAGGGCAGATGCTACCACAGTGTCATAGAATGTCCTTATCAGAGTCCTGCAGACTGCGAAGGACCTCAGTCTGCTCAGCAGGTGGAGTCGACTCTGGCCCTTCTTATACAGGACATCTGTATTTGTAGTCCAGTCCAGTTTATTGTTGAGGTGATCATCGACTTCCTCCTGAGGTCTATGATCATCTCCTTTGTCTTGCCAGCGTTGATTTGGAGTACGTTGGTCTCACACCAGCCAACAAAGTCACTGATGACCCCCACTCATTCCCGTCTGATACGCATCCAATGATGGCTGTATCATCAGAGAACTTCTGTAGATGGCAATCATCTGAATTATAACAGAAGTCTGAAGTGTAAAGGCTGAACAGGAAAGGTGAGAGAACCGTGCCCTGTGGTGCCCCCGTGCTGCAGATTACCACCTCGGACACACAGTCATGGAGCCTCACATACTGTGGTCTGTTGGTAAGGTAGTCGATGGTCCATGCAGTCAGCTGTTTGCCTACTTCGGCTCCCTCCAGCTTCCCTCTCAGTAGTGCCGGTTGGATGGTGTTGAAAGCACTGGAGAAGTCAAAAAAATTATCCTCACAGTGCTCCCCGCCTGCTCTAGGTGAGAGAGGGATTGGTGTACCAGGTAGATGACAGCGTCATCCACCCCAATTCCAGAACGGTAGGCGAACTGCAGGGGTCCAACACTGAGCCCACCAGTGGCTGAAGGTGGTGCAGGATAAGATAAGATAAGATAAGATAAGATAACCTTTATTAGTCCCACACGTGGGAAATTTGTTTTGTCACAGCAGGAAGTGGACAGTGCAAAAGTTATGAGGCAAAAATTAGAATACAATAAGAATAAATACAGTACACAACTGTACAGAATAGAATAAAATAAAATACTATATACAGTAGAATAAAATAAAATAAATATACAATAAGATAAAAATAGAATACAAATACAAATACTATATACAACTGAGTAAAAATACAACGATGACAGAAAGGATTATTGCACTTGGTATTATTGCATATGTATGGATGTGTGTGCTTGATCAGTTAAAGTCTTTATTATGGAGTCTGACAGCAGTGGGGAGGAAAGACCTGCGAAATCTCTCCGTCCCACACCGTGGGTGCCGCAGTCTCCCACTGAAGGAGCTGCTCAGTGCTGTCACAGTCTGCTGCATGATGATGAGCCTTTCCATGGTCTTCATCAGATGAGAAGTCAAGGCAACAGGCCTGAAGTGGTTGGGCTCCCTGGGGTGTGCGATTTTTGGCACCGGAACCACACAGGAAGTCTTCCACAGTTCAGGAACCCTCTCCAGGCTCAGGCTCAGGTTGAAGATGTACAGGGCCACCTGACAGAGCTGGTCTGCACAGTCCCTGAGCAGTCTGGAGCAGATTCCATCCGGACCTGCTGCCTTCCTTGCCTTCGTCCTCTTGAGCTGATTTCTCACCTGATCAGCTGTGAAGTAGATGTGAGGCTGGGCTGGAGTGGGGGGTGGGGCTCGCTTTGTTGTGGATAGATGTGTGGATAGGGGTGAAGCAGGGTTGTGGTGAGAGGAGAGCTCAGGTGACAATGGCATTGCACCCGGAGGGGGGGGCGGCAAATGGAGGGGGGGTTAATGGAACCTGGGGGGTGGGAGAGGTGATCAGTGGGCCATTGTCAAATCTGTTAAAAAACAGATTCAAGTCGTTAGCCCACCCCCGGCCAGCAGACACTGTGGCTCCTCCATTGTCCTGGAAGTGTCCAGAGATTCATGTTCCTCCAGACGTCTCTGACATTTTTCTGTTGGAGTTGGTTTTCCATCTTCCTCCTGAAGCACTCCTTGCCTTCTTGGATCTTGTATTTAAGATCCTTTTGGACTTTCTTAAGTTCCTCCTTGTCTCCCGACCAGAAAGCACTCTTCTTCTTGTTCAGCAGGGCCTTCAGTTCTGGGGTGACCCACGGTTTATTGTTTGAGAAACACTGTATCTTCTTGGTAGGCACAGTGTTCTCAACACAGAAATGAATGTAGTCCGCGATGCAGTGAATGAGGGCGTCGATGTCCTCACCATGAGGCTTGCAGAGTTCCTGCCAGTCTGTGCATTCAAAACAGTCTCTTAAGGCCTCAGTGCATTCCTCAGACCACACCTTTATTACCTTCTTCGTGGGGGAGTTCCTGTTCACCATAGGAGTGTAGGTGGGGTGGAGAAGGACCAGGTTGTGGTCTGAGTGGCCAAGCGGGGGGAGGGGTGATGCACTGTAAGCCTGCTTTGTGTTGGCAAACAATAGATCCAGGGTTTTGCTTTTTCTGTCCCTTGTATGGCAGTCAACGTACTGGGATAAGTTTGGGAGAGTGACAGATAGTGAGGCATGATTGAAGTCCCCAGAAATAATAATGAGGGACTGCGGATGTGCCATCTGTAGCTGAGACAGTGGAGTGAATGTAATCACAGGCTGCTGTAGCGTCGGCCGAGGGTGGGATGTAAACAGTCAGCACAATAACGTGTGAAAATTCCCTGGCCAGGTGGTACGGCCGGACGCTAACTGCCAACAGTTCAATGTCTTTGGTACAGCTCTGTTCCTTCACAGTGATGTGCCCTGGGTTACACTGCACAGAGACATGCCATCTTCAGAAGTTTTCTGATGACTCTGCGGTGGTTGGATGCATCAGCAGGGATGATGAGACAGAGTACCGGGCTGTGGTCGACTCCTTTGTCACGTGGTGTGAGCAGAATCATCTGCAGCTCAACGTGGCAAAGACCAAGGAACTGATCGTGGACTTCAGGAAGACCAGGAAACACTTGACCCCCGTTTCAATCCAGGGGGTCAGTGTTGACATTGTGGAGGACTATAAATACCTTGGAGTACACATTGACAATAAACTGGACTGGGCTAAAAACACCACAGCACTTTACAGGAAGGGCCAGAGTCGTCTCTATTTTTTGAGGCGACTGAGGTCCTTCAACATCTGCCAGAAAATGCTGAGGATTTTCTATGAGTCTGTTGTGGCCAGTGCGATCCTCTATGCTGTTGCATGCTGGGGGAGCAGGCTGAGGGTCGCAGATGCCAACAGACTTAATAAACTAATCCGTAAGGCCAGCAATGTTGTGGGGATGGAGCTGGACTCCCTCAAGGTGGTGTCGGAGAGGCGGATGCTGTCCAAGATAAAGACAATGTTGGATAACACCTCCCACCCACTCCATGACATGTTGGTCAGTCACAGGAGCTCGTTCAGTGAGAGACTGAGATTACCGAAAAGCACCACTGAACGACACAGGAAATCATTCCTGCCTGTGGCCATCTCCCTGTACAACGCATCCACTTAACACACTGTTTGCTGCTACAGCTACACATGTTTCTTTTCCAAATATTTATTTATGAGTGACTTATGTATGTATGTATGTATATATATATGTATATATTGTACTATTCTTAGTTAGTGTATTGTCTGTCTTGTCTTAATGTTGGTTTAAAATGGAGCACTGTAACAAAAAATAATTTCCCCCAGGGATCAATAAAGTATTCTGATTCTGATTCTGATTCTGATCTCTCATTGTTACATCTCTCAATCTCTCATTGACATACATTGCTAGTCCCCCACCTCTCCTCTTACCACTCTCCATTGCATCCCTGTCCGCTCTAACCAGTTGAAAGCCATCCAGAGTTATGACAGAGTCCAGTGTGTGGTCCGTGAGCCATGTCTCAGTGAACAGGAGGAGGCTGCTCTGCTTGTACTCCCACTGCAGTCTGGTTAGCGCAATTAGCTCTTCCATCTTGTTGGGTAAAGATCTTACATTACCCATGAGAATGGATGGAATGCTTGGTTTGTACCGTCTCCTTCTTTCCTGGTACTTCACTCCAGCCCTGCGTCCCCTCCTCCAACGTCGTAATTCCTTCGGAAGCTTGGGTCGCTCCTCCGGGAGTACTTTCCTGTTGCCCAGTGCTAGCAGCTGCTCCCTACTGTAAACAATGGCTTGGCTTACAGATTCTCCAGAAGTGGGGGTAAAAAGTCCCAAAAAGAGTAGAAGACATACTACTACTCTTACGAAAATTTGTGGGTCCATGTCCCGTTGCACAACAAATAAAACACGACCAAGAGTGTCGAGTAAAAAAAGCTTAAAGCACAAGAAAAAACAGAAAGGAAAGGAAAAAGCTGGGAGCTGAGGAAACAGGCTGCCTACTGTGGCGCCATCTTGGATGGTTTTTTGCCATCCAATTCTGCCCAATCATATCTTTTATTTCATTATTTATTTCATTTCACAATAATATCCCAAATTGCACTTATATATATGTAAAAATGAGCTAAATTATTGCTAAAAAAGTGCAATACATCACAAAGAAATTGAAAATCATTTCTGTTTTTATTTTTTTAACACATATTTTTCTAGGCATTACCTTGACCTCCAGTAACACTGTAAGGAGTCCTGAATACACATGTTAAACAAATATGTAGGACTTATTCCTGCCATTTGTACAATATGGCTATGTCCAAATTCATGGGCTGCATCCTCCTGAGGACCCGGCCTTCGCGGTCTACGTGGGCCGGGTCCTCAGAAGGTCGGGTAGGCCGGAAGTAAACGGCCGTGAAATTGGACGGTCTAGCCTTCTGATTAGCGTCACCGCTGTCTCGGTGGAGTTTAATAAACTCAGCCGTCTGCTCCTTGCTATCTAAAATATAACAGGACACTGGCGTAAATTCTCGACTGTCTCACACTTCTGTTTAATCAGTTTTCTGTTTGATGTTTAGTCAGCTGTGTAAAAACCAAGGAGGAACCCACCCGATGGATTAATAAAGTTTTATTTTATCTAATCTAATCTAATAACTTTAATCTCAGCCAAACCGATTTACTCACGAACAAACAAAACACTGAAAAAAGCCCAACAATAACATTTTTAGGTTGTCTAAGAGACTTATATATTACATTTAACCCGAGCAGCGAAAGTCCGCGGTGATCTGAAAATGATGTGCCGGGAGTTGTGCCGTTCTCGGCCGCATCAGTAACCCTCGAGCTCCTGGCTAGCTATCGAGCTGGTGGGTAGCAGACGCCTCCGAAAACGTCGAAGCAGTTTTGCAAATATGCGATATCTTGATAAACCGAGCAGATATTTGATGTTTACACAACTACTTTCTTGCCTGAAAATATGTTAAAAGTTTATTTTGTGACCCAGAAAGATTAGTATGAGTACTTTTAAAACTTAGTAGCGGCCGCCATTGTTGGAAACTGGAGTTTGGCTGGGCCGCGCTATGAATTCTGGGATATGGTGGGCCACGAAGGACACACCCGACCCATCCTTCAAATTCGGGGAAAAGGAGGACGCATTTGTCCCTCCAAGACTGTTGGAACAACAAAAGTGATGGTTTGGTGTGGTATATGGGGTACAACGATAGTGGGTCCATTCTTCATCAATGGAAACCTCAAGGCCACTGGATATTTGAAATTGCTACAGGATGATGTGTTTCCCTCTTTATGCACTGAAGCTGGCACATTCCCTGAGTTTTTCCAGCAAGATGGTGCACCACCACATTATGGGTGCCAGGTCCGAGCATTCCTAGATGAACAGTTTCCTGGAAAGTGGATTGGTCGTCGTGGGCCAGTTGAATGGCCCCCAAAGTCTCCCGATCTGACCCCCTTAGACTTTTATCTTTGGGGTCATCTTCAGGCAATTGTCTATGGTGTGAAGATACGAGATGTGCAGCACCTGAAACTACGGATACTGGATGCCTGTGCTGGCATTTCTCCTGCGGTGTTGCTATCAGTGTGTGAAGAGTGGGTGAAGAGGGTTGCATTGACAATCCAACACAATGGGCAGCACATTGAACACATTTTATAAGTGGTCAGAAACTTGTAAATAAGTCATGAAAGAATAAAGTTACATTGAAACCAAGAACACCATTGTTTTTCTTGTGACATTACCAATAGATTTGATGTGTCACATGGCCCTCTTCCTATTGAAAAAACAAAAGTTGTATCCAAGATGGCCGACTTCTAAATAGCCACCATGGTCACCACCCATCTTGAGGAGTTTGCCCCCTCACATATACTAATGTGCCACAAACAGGACTTTAGTATCACCAACCATTCCCATGTTATTACGGTGTATCCATATAAATGGCCCACCCTGTAGTACCATAATAGAGTGCTTCACTGTCAGATTGCAGGTATTTGTGGTTCCAAGAGTATTTTAAAAATCTGGCTGTGAGGTCAGTTTCAAGACTGAAGAAGTGAAATGGATAAGTGATGAAATATTTTTCCAGCTGAAAACGTTACATCCAGATGAACAGAATCAACTTTCTGGAATTTCCTTACCTGAATGTGTCATGGTCCTGGGTCAGTGACCCAGTGTTTTTGGTTGGTGTACTTTTACTTTTGATAGTTTTATGTATTATGACTGTTGTGTGTTGGTTTCCCAGGGTTTAGTTGTGTTCCCTCTGTTTGGTGTCATCCCTGCCAGTGTATTCCTTTTGTGTAATAATAATAATAATGGATTGGATCTATATAGCGCTTTTCAAGGCACCCAAAGCGCTTTACAATACCACTATTCATTCATTCTCGCATTCACACACTGGTGGAGGCAAGCTACGGTTGTAGCCACAGCTGCCCTGGGGCAGACTGACAGAAGCGAGGCTGCCATATCGCGCCTTCGGCCCCTCTGGCAACACCAGTAGGCGGTAGGGTAAAGTGTCTTGCCCAAGGACACAACGACCAGGACAGAGAGCCCGGGGATCGAACCGGCGACCTTCTGGTTACAGATACGCTTCCCAACCCCCTGAGCCACGGTCGCCCCAGTGTAGTAAGGTCTCTGTGTTTAGTTCATGTTTCTTAGTCTGTGTCTTTGCATGTATGTGTTCCTGTTTTACTTTGAAGGTCCCTGTGTGATGTCAGTGCGTTCTGTTTACATTCCCCTGCCTCGTCAGCTGTGATGTCTCCCAGGTGCGTTCCCCTCCTGTTTCCCATCCCTTGATTCCTGGTGTGTGTATTTATAGTGTGTGTTACCTCGTCTTCATTGCTGGTTCATCTGCGTCTCTCCGTCCATCATTCTATGTTCACTCGGTGCATCATTCTCTATGTCTCCCTGCATCTCCGTTTGTGTCTCAAGGTTTCTGGTTAGCTTTATTCTTAGTTTTTCCCAGTGTAGGTTCCTCACCTCAGTTGTGCCGCATCTTGGGTCCGTTAATAATCCACACGGTTTGCCCGGCTGACCGTGACAGTACGAACCAGCCACCATGGACCCAGCAGCACAGAAACCATCTGAGGAGCTCCGAGACAACATAATTTACAGTGTGGAGATTCTCCTCGGTCTATGGCTGGAAAACCCTCCAGAGTAGCTTCGCCGCGCAGTTGAGAGCTGGCTACAATGGCTCTTTTGCGGTCTTCCATGGCTATTGGAATTGCTTCCCCCGACCATGCAGGCCTTTCTCCAGTGTACTCCACACCTTTTCCAGGCTACTATTGCCTCACTGCCCGACCGGATGTGGTTTTGCCCAGCCCGTCGGTGCCGTCTGCGGGGAGGAAGCGACGTTCGCGCCGCCGGCATGTCACCCCACAGCCGGACGGTGGGACTTCTGAACTGTCGGCTGTGGTGAGTGAGAAGGACAATATGACTGCTTTGAACTGTGGTACTGTTTACTCGGGGGTTGCGTTTAGTATTGCAAACGACAAGATGAACTGCTTATCGCCTGCCCAGCTGCCTTTGGCTCAGCTAGCTGCCCAGCTGCCTTCGACTCAGTTAGCTGCCCAGCAGCCACCTTCAGCTCAGCTACCTCTCGTCAATACATTTTGAGTTATTATTAATCTCTGGCTCCCTTCCACAGCATGTCTTTATCCTGTCTTCCTCCCCTCACCACTAACCTATCTTGGCAGACTGCTGCCCCTCCCTGAGCCTGGTTCTGCTTAAGGTTTCTTCCTGAAGTTTCCTTCTCACTGTGGCCAAATTGCTTGCTCATAGGGGGTCATATGATTGCTGGGGTTTTCTGTTTTCTCTGTATTATTGTAGGTTCTTTACATTACAATATAAAACACACCGAAGCAACTGTTGTTGTCATTTGGTGCTATATAAATGAAATTGAATTGAAATGAATTTGAATATTTGGAAGAATTTAAGTATCTCGTGGTCTTGTTCACGAGCGACGGGAGAAGGGAGCAGGAGATCGACAAACGGATTGGTGCTGCGGCTGCAGTGCTGCAGATGCTGTACCAGTCCGTCGTGGTGAAGAGAGAGCCAAGTATAAAAGCGAAATATATATGATATAATAATCTCACAATAGTTTGGATTGTCTGTATTAGATTTATAGATAAAACTATTCTAAAAGGATTCCATTGTTAACACTTAAAACAACTATTGAGTGGAAAACTGATTGCTTAGTTCTATTTCCTCAAAGAAAGAAGATTCTTAATTCAAATCTGGAGCTTTTTGTGTGGCATGTGTATGGTTTTGCTTTGCTTACATGGATTTCCTCTCTCACATCCAAACGCATGTCTATTAGAATAATGGCTAATTAATCGGCCATGGATGTCAGATTGATGAATTTCTTAAAATATAGTATAAAATGCTGTATGAATGTATGGTTACATGTGGCTTGTAGTATAAAGCCTACAATGCTTTGAGTCGTCAATAAGACTAGAAAAGTGTTATATAAAAGCCAGTGCCTTACCAAGTGAGTTAAAAAGACAAAAACAAAAACATTGTTATATTTAAATGTGCTTAACGATTATTTTCCCTCCAAACATTAAAGCTTGTAGAACGAATTTTCTTTAAATGCTGCAGCTGTGAAATTCAGTATGTAACAAAGCATCTGCGTATGCGTGTGTGTAGATGTTACTAATGAGTTGAGAAGGAGGTCAGCTGTACCAAAAGACAGAGGTCTCCTGGTGAGGAGTGGTTACCACTTTGTGATGGGCACGCTTCAAACACAAACACAAAAGAAAACTGATCAAGTGTATGCAATGAGGTCAGTGTGGAAAGAGGGTGGTGTGAGAAGACAAGGGAAAAATGGGGGGAAATATGTCCTCTTACTTTTCTTCATGGATCCATTATTGTTCTGCAGCACTGACCACAGGCTGGACACATGCCTGACATGTGGGGAACCGGTGGACAGGGATGTTTTGCAATAGTCACTAGACACAGTGGTGGAGGGGGAATGGGGCCACCGTGCAGTGTTGGGAAGGTTACTTTTAAAATGTATTCAATTACAGAATACATGCCCCAAAATGTATTTTATAACATATTCCGTTACGTTACTCAAGGAGAGTAACGTATTCTGAATACTTTGGATTACTTAATATATTATCATGCTCTTTACAACTACATGAATGTAAAATTGTTGCGTGATTTATTACTATTACTGAAGGTCCGCGTAGTAAAGGGACCTCTGACTAATACGTCGGGCTCCGTGTCGGGCTTGTAGCCGAAAACTAGCTTTACTTTGTTGTCAGGGTCAACTTTGCTAGTGAGAGACAGAGAGAGGCGTTGAAAGACTGCTGCAACGGAACTTATTGTTTCGGAGGAAAACAGGAACACAGTTTGCAGTCGAGTCTTAATAGCTTACTTACAACTGGGCTCGTCAGGCTCTCTTCTTGCAGTGGTTATTATTATATTTACATGCTTCCAGCTCCCATTTCTGCTCGATGACAACTCGTACTTTTCCACTCTCCTTTTTCTCCCTCCTCGCTCACAGACACATAACGGGTATGGCAGTCCATTCTCCCTGCAGCACGGACTACACTGCCCATAAGGCTACATTGTTTAGGGCTATGCCTGTAGCATTCAGCCTATTAGCTTAGCACAACAACAACAACAACAAAAGGGCGCTCTCTCACCCAGGAAACGCACAGTCGCAGAGAGAGAGCGTCACCATGGCAACCGCAACGCTGCCACCTGGAACAACAGAACACAGCTGTCAAACAAAACCCAAACAGGCCTGACCCGCCACAATATGAAACAGGAAAATACCGCTGTGTAATCTATTTATTTCAACAAAGCAACTGTATTCTAAATACCTGTCATGGTCCCCGCACCTCGCCTGCTGACATTAGTCAGGCGCTATGTTTTGTTTTGTTTATTCTCCTCTCTCGCCTCTGCTCTCTCTTTCTCTCTCGTTCTCTCCCACTCTCTCTTTCTCCTGCCGGGGCGGAGCTCAGAATGCGCTCCGCCCGTGGCCCACGCACCTGGGGATGATCAGCACACCTGTGGCTGATTACTAGAATTAGTCCTACTTAAGATGGTGAACCTGCTCTACTCGTCGCTGGATCGTTGAGCCATCAGCGTCAGTCGTCCTGCCCTCTGCAAAGTTTTGTTCGTGAGTACGTCTGAACCTGGAGACTAACTGTTTCTCTGTCTGTGTATAGATTCCCCCCGGACCCGTTTCCTTGTGTACTGTGACTGAGCAAGAGTAGTAGAGGAAAGAAGAGGAGCTGTGTGTGCTTGCGAGAGCTGTATGGAAATCTCCCCTCCCTGGACTCCTGCCCCTTTCACTCCCGGACCCTGGAACCACGGCCCCTTTTCCCCAGACACCGTTGTGTATATCTATTTCACTGTGGAGAACACTGTAAATAAATTCACTTTTGGTTTGAAGGAACTTGTGGTCTGCGCCTGAGTCCGCTCCGCTAACCGTGACAATACCACCTTTTTAAACGGTAACTGTAAAGGAATACAGTTACTCTATTTTGTATTTTAAATACACAACGGCGGTACATGTATTCCGTTACTCCCCAACACTGCAACCGTGATGAACAAAGGATGAACACTTGATTTGATGGTGAACAAGCTTAGAAGGACCACCAACACATCACATACAAAAAATACCCAACGTGTCTGGGAGCTGCCCTATTAATGACCAAAACTAAAACTACTTGCTGCAGTTATACTTTTACAGAAACAAAAATAAACAACCAAAAATACCTGATTTATACATGGCAATTAATTGTGTAAACATGAGCTAAACCATCACAGCACACTTCAACCATTGTTTTAAAAACCCCGAAGACTGTTTCCAGCTGGTCTGAATGTGATTGATAATGGTTCACAAGCCATCTGAAGTGTGTGTGTGTGTGTGTGTGTATATAGATATAGATATAGAGATAGATAGATATATCTCTATATAGAGATATATATATATATAGATATCTCTATATATATATAGACATGCTTCAACAGCATAACATGGCAGCCAGCCACTGGCTGTAGGATCGATGGGTCGCTATATTGTGTTGAGGGTAACTGTCCATTCTGGAGTATATCTGGATGAGTACAACTGTCTCTGAAAGAAAAGAGGCACCTGCCTTACCATCCCAACACACATATACTGGTCTGCCAGTGTGCCTGACACAAGGCCAGTCTGTGGCCCAAAGAAGAAGGGGCATGGGATGAGCGCTGGACATGTAACACACACAGTATGTGGGTGTATGTGTGCACTGAGCTTATGGATATTGGCGGGAGAAAGGTGGGGGAGGGTTAGGGGAAAGACTCACTCTAGGGGTCAGTTTGGCGGGAATGTCAAGTTTGTTGAATATGCATCTGTTCAACAGTGTGTTACACCACAATCAACAGAATACACACACACACACACACACACACACACACACACACACACACACACACACACACACACACACAGAGAGAGAGAACTTAAGTAATGCTGAGGTCTGGGGTTGAGATCATGACTGATAGTGTTGCATTGTGTATGGTATGCTTTTAATGCACTGGTAGTGTATTTGGAATGCTTTCCAGATTGTATTACATGGTGGATCAAAATCTTATGATACTTTAATGCAATTCCATCAACTTTGACAAGAACACCACAGGTTCAAACACAGCCTCAAACCAGGACAGAGCCTCTACTGTGTTTTAGAGATAGGTGTACACAGTCACTATTGTAGGGTGATTGGTGATTGTATCTCTCAGAATCAGAATCAGAATCACGTTTATTGGCTATGTATATGCACAGACACATACAAGGAATTTGGTTCCGGTAGATGGTGACTCTCAAGCACAGCAATGTATATCTCAACAATGTAAGCAACACAATTCACCCACCCACACACACACGCTTGCGCGTGTGGATATATACAGCTGCACATGCATACACAAACATACACAAGCTGTGTAAACCAACCATAAAGAAGGAGAAGGACTCTCATGTATGGAGAAGGTCTTTCATGACCTTCTCCATACATGCTGACAATGATTTTAACTAGTGAAATTCAAATTTCGATTCATCACTCCATCAGTTTCCACTAATATTGTCATGGTGTGTGCTGTGTGGCAGGCAGAAGTGAGGACCTAATCACAGGACTCAGAAACAGATGTTTAAACTCAAAGTGCAGCTTTTAATGCTGGGAAAACTCCGATGCCAAAATACAGAGAACCGAACATAATAACTGGAAACTAGGAAACTAAACTTGGAAACAGAGAGCTAAGAGGCTAGAGACTATGAGACTAACAAGTTCAATTTAAACCAGGAGCAAAGAGGAAACACACAGCACGGAGAGGGTGTGTATGTTAACGGCATGACAACACGCAGAGACACAAGTTACTTGTAACGCGTTACTGTAATCTGATTACTTTTTCCGAGTAACGAGTAAAGTAAGGGATTACTATTGCAAAAACGGTAATTAGATTACCGTTACTTTCCCGTAGGAACGCTGCGTTACTGCGTTACTAAAACCGTGATTTTTTGCGAGAATGTCTCATGACAGTGACGTAAGCGAGTGCGCCGTTAGTGACAACAGCTGTCTGCAGATCAACAATGGATCACATATCGAGAGTGGGAGAGAGTATGAGCGTGCAGCGTTTAAACCGTGGAAGTACTGACCTTACTTTGAGTTTGATTCCATAAAAAGTGACAAAAACATTAGCGTCCATCGTGCGTGGGAAGAAAACTTCTTTTTACAGCGAAAAAAACCCCTAAACTTCCAAGCAAGCACCGAGTAGCTACGACGTAATGGGAAACTCACAGAGAAAGTCGCGGATTCTTCAACTGACCGCGGCACACCTGCACCAGGGTAAACCTCCGCCTACCCCACTCCTGCTTTACAGGTGAAAATAGAGCAACAGGACCGCTGAGTCTTTGACTTTATTTATTTTCTGCTGTGTTTTACTTGCATCTATTTGAAAGACTGAGTGTAAACACAAAAAATATTTTATTTTATGTGCTGGAATGTGCAGAAAATAGGTTTAAATGTTAAAATAATTTATTCAACTCAGAGAATGTTGCATATAATTAAATTTTTGCTTGATGCATAAAGTTAAAAGATTAAAACTAATAAAACAAGTTAAAAAAAGAGATTTTTCCATTTGATTACATTTTGTATGATGGATTATGCAGAAAAAGTAGAATTGGGCTGAAAGATCTATCACTTTATCACCTGTTCAGGTTGTAAATCGTGTTTTTAAAAAGTAACTAAGTAACTAAGTAATTAATTACTTTTGAAAATAAGTAATCAGTAAAGTAATGGGATTACTTTTTGGGGAAGTAATCAGTAATTAATTACTGATTACTTTTTTCAAGTAACTTGACCAACACTGGTAACAGCTCTGAGGGCCAGTTTTTGTTTTGAACTGTTTGGCATGAGCGGCCCAGGGAAGGAGGATTCTGCTGCTCTCCTGGAGGCCCTCGCCACTTGGTGCTCTCGACGTCAGCAGTATGTTTTGCCAAGGTTCATTGCCAAGTCGTTCGATCCACCTTTAAAGAAGAAATGCAACCATCATCATCCAACCACACTTCCATTCTCTCCTGTAGTACGGACTGGTGCAGTTTTCATTTCCACACCTTCAGCTCAGTTAGCTGATCAGCAGCCACCTTCAGCTCAGTTTTCTGATCAGCAGCCACCTTCAGCTCAGTTAGCCACCCGGCCTGTAGCCCAGTCACCAACTCCACCCCCACCACTTTCGTCTCACGTTCAGTCACCCATAGCTCAGTCTTCACCCCCACTATCTATAGCTCAGTTGCTACCACAATCGGATTTTCTGCAAGCTTTGTTACAGTCCATGACCCAGTCAGTAGCTTAGTTAGTGGAGGAAACATTAGCGTTGTCATCTGCTAAGTCAGCCACTCATCTTCACCCTCAACCAGGGGTCCCAATTGCCTCTGGTCCTGCATCTGCTCTAGCTGGAGGGCCCGAGGAGCCCGTCCAGCCTCAAGTGTCGTCAGCTGGAGGGCCTGAGGAGCCCGTCCAGCCTCAAGTTTCGTCTGCTTGGGGTTCGGGAGAACCCAGCCAGCCTCAAGTTTCGTCTGCTGGGGGTTCGGGAGAACCCAGCCAGCCTCAAGTTTCGTCTGCTGGGGGTTCGGGAGAACCCAGCCAGCCTCAAGTTTCGTCTGCTGGGGGTTCGGGTGAACCCAGCCGGCGTCCTGCCTCATCAGCTGGAGGCCCGAGTCGCCTGCCCAGCCTCATGCCGCGTCTGCTGGAGGGCCCGAGGAGCCCGTCCAGCCTCCTGTCGCGTCTGCTGGAGCACCCGAGGGGCCCGTTCAGCCTCCTGTCGCGTCTGCTGGAGGGCCCGAGCCGCCCGTCCAGCTTCAAGCCAAGTTAGCTGGTGGGTCCGAGGAGCCCGCCCAGCACATCCTCACATCTGCTGACGGTCCGGGGAAGTCTGTTCAGCCGTCATCTGCTGAATCATCCCCCCCGACTTCTACATCATCACCATTCGCATCACCGCCTGCAGCATCGCTGCCGTCAGGTTCCGCAGCCATCCCGCTGCCGTCAGGTCCAGCCTCCGTGTCTTCGTCCACGCCTGGTCCAGCCTCCGTGTCTTCGTCCACGCCTGGTCCAGCCTCCGTGTCTTCGTCTGGTCCTGCCTCGCCTTCGTCTTCGTCTGGTCCTGCCTCGTCTGGTCCTGCGGTTGCCACGCCGCCGTCAGAGCCAGCTCGACCCGTTCCGCCTCGCCTCTGCCGGCCGTTTTCCGGGCCTCTAAGGTGGCGTCATGGCCTTCGGGGACGGCCTCCGGAAAGAGTTTGTCGCCACCGCTGGCATCGTGGCCGACCTCCAGACCTGCTCAGTGGCTGCCACTGCCTTCCAAGTGGTCGGCCTCCAGAACTGTTTGCCTGTCGCTGCCGTTGCCGTGTGCACAGTCAGTCCCCTGAACTTTTCGTGGACTCTTGCTCCTTGTTTTTTGCTTGGTTTCTGTCCCTCCGTCCTGGACCCCCTCCGCCCACCCTGGCCTGGTGCTTTGTGCTTTTTTGTTTAGGGCTATTGGGAGCCAGCCCTTGGAGGGGGGTACTGTCACGGTTCTGGGTCCGTTGGACCCAGTATTTTGAGTTTATTATATTTCGGTTTAATTCTGCTTCATGGATTGTTTTCTTATTCTCGTAGGGATGATGATTATTATTTCTTGTTTCTGTTTATCCGTGCTTAAGGATTTGTTCTCAGTTATATCTCACGTTTAGTTTAGTTCAGATTCCATGTGTCATTCTGTCTCTCAATGTAAAGTCTGCATGCTTGTTTAGTAATTCATGTTTCCTGTTTTATTGTGAAAGTCTTTGTCTTATGTTAGTGTGTGCAGCTTGGTTCCCCCCCATCTCGTTAACCCTGATCTCTCCCAGCTGTGTCTCCCTCCTGTTGCCCATTCGCTGATTACCACCCTGTGTATATTAGCCATGTGTTTTCCTGTGCTCAGTGTCGCGTCGTACCCTCAGACCCTGCCTGTGTGTTCCAGTTAGTGTTTTCATGTTTTGGTTTCTGTTTTGTTGGTGCCAGCAATAAAGCTGTGGTTTTCAGTTATATTTCCGTCTGAGAGTCCTGCACTTGGATCCACATCTCCACCTGCCCACACACAGAGCCCTGACAATCCAATTTTTTCTTTGCAAACCTCTGCAAGAGAAAATGACAAATGAGCAGTGAGATTAAAGTATATGGAGAGTAGGCTGATTGGCCGTGTGGCAAAGTGGAGGGGATGTGAAGCCACCAACATCTGGGAAGCAGACAGATGTGTGCCTACAGATCTTCCTTATTAAACTTACCCAAAAGCTTCATTTTAACTCTGCTAAGTAAGCTGAAAGTAACTATACTTAAAGTATCTGCTGTGACTTCATTACCAGTGCTGTGGAGTTTGTACTGCACATCAGGTCCTCATGAATGATGAAAAAACATCTCCAGACATTCCCTGCAGATGAAAAATTAATTGGCTGAATTTGTCACGGTTCTGGGTCAGTTTCGAACCAGTATTTTGAGTTTTGATTGTTAGTTTATTTCTTGAATGATTGTTGTGGTTTTGGGTGCGATGATTATTATTGTTAGAGTTCCATGTTTCTGTTTATTTGGGTTTAAGATTTGTGCTCTCATGTTTTGTGTGGGTTTAGTTTCATGTGTCATTTTCTGTTTGTCTCTCTGTCGAGTCTGCGTCTTAGTGTGATGGTTTCTTGTTCCTGTTTTATTGTGAAGGTCTGCGTCTCATGTGAGTGTGTTCAGTTTTACCTCTGTCTCGTCTTGTTGATTATTCCTAGCTGTGTCCACCACCTGTGTGCAATTCCCCTGTGTTTCTCTGGGTGTATTTAAGTCGTGTCCTCTGTCATTGTAGTTGCTGGTCCGTCTGCGTATCCACCATGTTTCATCCGTGTGTTCCCTGCCGTCATCATCATGTACCATCATCTTCCTTCCTTTATGTTCAGGTTCGTGCTCAGTAGTTTAGTTGTCCCAGTATAGTTTAGTTCTCCGTTTTGCCGTTTGCCTCTCTTTTGTGTTCAATAAATCACCTTTACACCTTCACAACTGCCTGCGTTTGGATCCTCCTTTTCCTTTTCTACACGGCTCTTTTCACTCGCCGTGACAGTACGGACCAGCCAGATACGGATCCAGCGGCATTCACCCCACCCACAGAGCTTCGAAAGCTCATAACGGACTCAGTGCCAAAACTAATCAACCTGTGGCTCGAGCATGAGGGAGAAGCGTTTCTCTACATTCTGGAAGTCAGGCTGCAACAGCTTATTTCTGATTATCATCACCCTCACAACCTCATTACAAGCAGGGAACACACTTCATACAAACTTTAGCTGGTTCACTTAAGCTGGCCATCTCAGAGACAGCTGCTCCCTCTAGGGCCTCCCCAGAGGCTGGGTGTCAGTCACCAGCCAACTCTGGACCCCTAGAGGTCAAGATGCCAGCACCAGTAGCTTCACTAGAGGACTTTACTGAGCAGTCTCAGCCGTCATCCCCTGCTGAGAGCTCTAGTGAGACCGCCCCTCTGCCCCTGTCCTCTGCTGGAGGACCAGAGGGACCCATTCAGCCGTCTATCTCAGCTGGAGGGCCCAAGTCGCGCGTCCAGCCTCAAGTGTCGTCTGCTGGGGGTTCGGGAGAACCCAGCCAGCCTCGGGTTTCGTCTGCTGGGGGTTCGGGAGAACCCAGCCAGCCTCAAGCCACGTCTGCTGGAGGGCCCGAGGAGCCCGTCCAGCCTCATGCCACGTCTGCTGGAGGGTCCGAGGAGCCCGTCCAGCCTCATGCCACGTCTGCTGGAGGGTCCGAGGAGCCCGCCCAGCACCACGCCTCGTTAGCTGAGGGTCCTGGAGGACCCAGCCAGCACATCCTCACATCTGCTGACGGTCCGGGGAAGTCTGTTCAGCCGTCACCTGCTGACTCATCCCCCGCGACTTCTACATCATCGCCTGCAGCATTCACCTCACCGCCTGCAGCCGTCCCGCTGCCGTCAGGTTCCATGCCTTCATCATCCACGCCTGGTCCGGCTCCGCCTTCGTCTGGTCCTGCCTCGGCTGGTCCTGCGGTTGCCACGCCGCCGTCAGAGCCAGCTCGACCCGTTCTGCCAAAACACAGACTTAACAATGTGGTGTATGCTGTACAGTGCAGCGAGGAATGCCCAGACCTCTACATTGGAGAGACCAAACAGCCACTTCACAAGCGCATGGCACAACACAGAAGAGCCACCTCCACAGGACAAGACTCAGCAGTCCATCTGCATCTTAAGGATAAAGGTCACTCTTTCGAGGATGCCAATGTTCACATTTTGGACAGAGAGGACAGATGGTTTGAAAGAGGAGTGAAAGAAGCCATCTATGTCCACTGTGAGCGACCATCTTTGAACAGAGGCGGGGTTTACGACACCAACTCTCTGCCATCTATAATCCAGTTTTGAGATCCCTTCCCAGACGCCTTAACGCCCACTCACATCCTGGGCCATCTGACCTCAGGAATTCGCATGATAAGGTGGGGCCAGGTTTCACAATGAACACACCCGAAACTCTGGCTGATTGGGACCCACACCCAGTTTCCCACCTTGGCTCAGGCGATTAGAGGATCATCAGGGGGTCCTTTTGTCCCTCTGTGGGGGGTTACTCCCACTAGGTTTATATCTGGGACTCTCCACTATTTGACCTTAGAACTGAAGAAGCTTCTCGGATGAGAGGTGAAACGTCTTCAAGCAACTTAAAGAAGTCCAGACGCTTTTCTTTGCAAGCTCCTTTGACTACGATGACCTGGATGACTGAGAACCTTCACAGACATAGAGTTTCTGAGACCTCCTCAACATGGTCAATACTTGCCATAATTTCAAAATGTTATGGATAAAACTCTTTTTTGTCTAAAATTAACATTGTTGTTAACAAGAAGTCGCCAAAAACGCCCAATGTATCAAATGTGATACAAAAAATATAGAATAAATATAGAATAAAAATACATCATACACAGCATGATATAGCAAAAAAAAAATGTGGATTTTGTTTTAAGGGTTAAAACATCTCAGTTCCAAAAAATCTGAATTTTCTGGCTCTTCTTTTATGGGTTGGATCTTAAATTACCATTGTTTATACAGTATGTATATGTAACGCATTTAAATTTAAAATCAGAGAATAATAAATGAATGCAGACACACAAAAATATAATAAATGATGAATGATTAGAGCCTGTTTCCATACTGAAACATATTTGCAGCACTGAACACACTATATATAATTATATATTTTGCAGTGTCTTTATAAATCTAACAGTAGTGACACACACACACACAAGCATGCAACATCCCCAGTCCAAAATCAGGCCATGTCTTTCTTCAGATATTCACACAATTAAGTCAAGTTAATGCGAGTGGACAGGCGACTACTGCCATGGCTGCCAGACACAATATGCTATAATTACACATTCACTAAATGCAAACATGCGAAAATGTTGTCTTCTGTTCGACTGTGGAGCCGAAAAGAATAAAGGCTTCCAAGGGTTAAATGCCACAATCACATGGAGTCCCTGTTTTTGACACAAATTGCAAACTCTAGAACTGTTTAGAAAAAGACTCCTAAAAAACATGGTGAAATAGTACAGAACAGCTTTAATTAAGCAGCTCAGAAAGAAAGTGACTGGACATGTTTAAGTCCAGTAACTCAAACCCCTCTCAAACACGAGAGGTTTCACAAAACTTAAAGAAGCTAAACCTTACAGTCTTACATTAGGATATGGTAATCTTGCATTGAAAAGAATAATAATAGGGCTACCTATTTTTAAAATGCCTTTACACAAACTGTATTAAAAGAAAAGAATTTCAGGTTCTCGTGTCTCTATTTGCCCCATTTGCCTCCAATGATGTGCTAATATGGTGATATGGTGTTTTCTGAGACTGTAATATAGTATGAATATAGGGGAGACTGTAGGTTGTAATGAAAAGAGTGCAATGGGTATTTAGCCAGAGTGCAAAAATGCTATTCCACTTACCATATACCACTTCATGTTATCTATATCACTAAAGCAACATCATCAGCTGGCATCATGATGTAAGAGATGATGACACTGAAATACAAGCAGTCTGCTACTAAAATTCATACTTTAATCCATGCCCAGTTTGTTGATATTTGTTGATATCAAAGAACCATTGTGATTACTTAAGATTATATATTATTTATTCATTTTAGCCACACAAGCATGAGAAAGTGATCAATGGCAAACTAAAATAGAGGGAATTTTGAAGAAATTAGTACAGTCAGCACTGCAGTCGCCATTTTCATCCTGCACCGAATCACAACAATAGTTGACTCAAAATTATATATATATAGATAGATAGATATATATATTTAAAGCCTACATATAATGTCATTGTAAAAAGACAATTCAGATATGGCTGCTTTACGGTAACAGTTTACTTTTGTCTTTTGCACTTTCCAGGGAAAAGTGCAAAAGACAGAGTTGGGTGCTTTCTAACAGGTCCACTCTGTCAGCTGAGCCGCTCCACTTCCCTCTTCTTCCCTGGCAACTACTATTAGATGATGTTCGCTGGCTGTGACAACCAGCCTCCCCTGACACTACAGCTTGAACCCGCTGCTCCGTCCCTACCCTGCATCTCAGCCACAGCTCCCCCACTCCACCCATCTCCACGAAGGGTATAGGAAATCAGCCACCACCACCTGCGCCCCCAGCATTTGGACCACTCTGAACTTAAAAGGCTCCAAAGCAAGGTACCATCATGTTGCAGTTGGCGTTGGCGTTGCGGTGGAGCCACTGCAGCAGCGTGTTATCCAAACAGAGTGTGAGATGGAGCAGAGGGAATTATCAGGGACTCACTCCATCCAGCTTACTCTCTGCTCAGACACAAGAACTGCACATACAACCTAAGACACAGCAGAGTATCATCACTCACAGAACAAGACTTTTCAATAGCTTCTTTCCCACCACAGTCAGACCGATGGCAAAACGAAAAACCTCACTGAACAATGTGCAATAATAACCCCACACTATCACACTACCTCAGAAATGTGCATAGCCTAACTGTGCAATATATGCAATATCTGCAATATAATCAGACGTCTGTGTATATGCTGCCACCTTGTAAAAGGGGTATAACTTATCATTTATATTAGTTTTGTATTTTGTATTGTCTTATTTAGTTTGTCTTTCTTTAACATGCTCACTATGGCTGAGAGAGCTCTGCACAAGAATTCCAATGTGCCTTGACTGCTGGATTATACACAAATGGCAAATAAATAACCTTGAACTGAAAGGGCAGCCCAGGAGGGAGTTGACCACCTACTGGACCGTCAAGTACTGCTTCCTTTTGGTGCTGTACTGGGCTTCTCACTTCAGTAGTTTCCGGGTGATGTACACAACTAGGCGGTCAATCCTCCTTACCTGCTGGGACCAAACAGCCCCCAGCCTTCTGTTCAAAGCATCAGTCTCCAGGACAAAAAAGAGGTAAAAAATTAAGAGGGGGTAACAGGGATTCCCTACAGAGAGCCTCCTTTACCTGCGCAAACAGCACCTGACACTGTTGCATCTATTGGACCACATCTGGGGCACCCTTTTGATGAGATCAGCCAAGGGGCTGGTCAACTCCGCAAAGTTTGGTCAAACCTGTATGTGGCAGGGCATGGTTTGTGGCATGGCTGCAGGGAAGGCTGACACACACCAGAACTTCATCAGCTCATCCCACCTCCCCTGGATAAGACGTGCCGGGACCTAAGGTGTGTTGTTGTGTGTGTGGCTGGCAGCTGAAAAGCTGCGGCCGAGGAGTAGAGGAAACAGCAACTGAATAAAAGTGTTGAAATTGCGAACTATGTGGTCGGGTCCATTTTGTCATACTGGTGTCGAAACCCAGGATCAGGATTGTGGCATGGCGGAACCACGACCAGCCATTGGAGGTGCTGGCCCAAATGGTGGCTGAGCTTGCAGCTATGCGGAGCGAGCAGGCTGCAGTGTTTTGCCTGCCAGGTGGAATGACTGCAGGATCAGTCCGAGCGCCGGATGCACCTGTTAGAGAGTCTGGCAGCTCGGATCAATTCCTGGCCGTCACCGCCACTGCGCCCACTGGTGTCCCAAGATCCCATGGGGGAAAGATCCCCACGCAAGCACGTCATCTGGACTGGCCTCATTTTCGCCAGAGGTCAGCACACTGTCAACCAGCTGTGAGCCTCAGCTCATATCCTCGACTGCTGCGCCACCGCCGCTTTTCACGCAGGTTGCCCTGGACCAGCAGAACAGCAACCGTATAAAAGTGTCAAAAGTGTGAACTATGTGGTTGGGTCCATCATTTTGTCACACTGTGGTCATAACCGGCTTGCCCCAAGGACCATCTCACCTCTTTTTTGGTCTTGGGACATGGGCAGGCTGTGATAGCCATTGTTTTCTACTTATGCGGGTAGAATAGCCTGCCTCCCAAGTGGTACCAGATACTGCACATCCTTCTGTTCGCCTACACACTTCTTCGTTTTGGCCATAAGCCCCACCTACCTAAGGACTCAAGAACCGTGGCCACTGTCTGCAAATACTCCGCCCAGGTGTTGTTGTGGATGATAACATCAACCAGGTAGGTACCCGTATATGCAGTATACAGATGCAGCACCCAGTTTGAACAAGCTGAACACAAGTATGATGCATTGGTATAAACTGTACAGAGTGGAGAAGGCAATTTTTTCATTGGACTCTGTAACAAGGGAATCTATTAGTAACCTTTGGTTATATCCAGCATCATGAAAAAATGAGCAGTACCTAGCTGGTGGAGGAGCTTGTTGACCAGGCATGGGATAAGAATAAAACTGTGACATTTCATTCACCTTCCAATAGTCAACACAGAATTGTATAGCCCTGTCTTTCTTCTGCATAAGAACTATGGGGCTACACCAGGCACTCATCTATTATTCCTACTTTTATGTCTTGATGCATTCTCAATCATCCAGGAAAGTAAATCTCCAAAAGTTGATTTTGTTCATCTGGACGTAGCGTTTTGTGGGAGAAACGTTTCGTCACTCATCCAAGTGACTTCCTCAGTCTCAGCTGACTGCAGGTTTCCCCAATCTTATAAACAGCACATTTGCATAATGACTGAAACCAGCCCACTGAAGGAACAATGGGCTAGGAGGTCAGTTCCTTAATCTTAATTATGCAAATTCTCATGACCATTGATCAACAACCACTGACCAAAACCCACTGATCAAAGCCCACTGATCAATGGCCATGAGTACCATTCACATAGAGTTGGGGAATGGCTGCAATCACAGCATTGTAAGATGGCAAAAGATGTACCCTTAGGCCCCCTCCTCGATTCAGAGATGGTCTTTCCCTTTTCACATAAATGGCCTCCTTGACTCCGCGCTCAAACCAGCATTCCTCCCTGTCCAAGATGTTACATCCTCATCAATGAAAGAGTGTCCACTGGCCTGTAGGTGTAAATAGACTGCAGAGTCCTGGCCTGACGAGGGAGCTCTTCTGTGTTCTGCTATCTCAACTGCTCCAATACTCCTGACACATATTAGTAACCTTTGTAAATGTGCCTGAGTAAATGTGGTTATCCCAGCTGGACTTTTGTCAAAGCTGCGAACACTCAGCTGCGAACCGCTCCAGTGTGAGCTGGAGGCCCTCACCGGATGAAGCCAACAGAACCACATCATCCGCAAAAATCAGAGATGAGATTCTGAGGCCACCAAAGCGAAAGCCCTCCGCCACTTGGCTGCGCCTAGAAATCCTGTCCATAAAAATTATGAACAGAACCGGAGACAAAGGGCAGCCCTGGCGGAGCCCATCACCCACCGGGAACGAGTCCGACTTATTGCCGGCAATGCGAACCAAGCTCTTGCAACGGTTGTATAGGGATCGAATGGCCCATAGCAATAGGCCAGACACCCCATACTCCCGCAACACCTCCCACAGGACACCCCGAGGGACACGGTCGAATGCCTTCTCCAAGTCCACAAAACACATGTAGACTGGTTGGGCAAACTCCCATGCACCCTCAAGTATCCTCGAGAGGATAAAGAGCTGGTCCAGTTGATAGGTTTGTAGCTTGAACCTATTCGCTGGAACGTTGAAGGCAATATAATTACACAGCAAGCAAGACACGAAGTAGGCAAAGTTCTTCTTGTTACTCCCCAGATAGCAAGGAGACATTGAACAGATGTTGATTTTCCATCTGAACCATCAGAATCGTCAGGATTGAAATGTCAACACAAAACCAATGTTGAAACAACATTGAAATACTGATGAAACCTGACACTGACATTGAAATAACATTGATTCACTGTTGTTCTGTCATTGTTGATTGTTGATCTATTTATAGTTGACAAGGTGACAACAATCACGTTGAAAAACCATCGATTTATGGTTGAGCGGGAAATTAAAGCTGCTACCACTTGGACTATTCCGCAGCACCCCTATCAAGCGGGACATTAGATTTACTCTCAGCGGAATTGACCGGAGAAGGCATCAGTTCATGCACTGCACTGGCCTGCACCACGATTAGTATAAGGTAAGAATGAATGACTTTTGTTCTATTCGTTATTTCCACGGTTGCATTTGAATAACAGTAAAAAAAACAAAACAAACTTGTTAATGTAAAGTTTCGGATAAAATGTGGGAGCCCGAAATTGTGTCTACTTTCTTCTTGTTACGGCCGAGACCGTTTTTGGACGAGTGACAGGACTCAAACGCAGGACGCCGAACAGCTCGTAAGTAGATTTTAAGAATAAAGTTTAATGTTTCCACAAATATTCATAAACAAAAGGTGAGAGTAGACAAGTACGACGTTCCACCACTGAAACTAAGTAATGATCTGGTCCGGGTCAGAGAGGACAGCTATTCCAGGGATTGGACTGGAAAGCAAGTCACATTTGATCCAGGAAAAGGTCGGGGTCACTGTAACAGAGTGCAGATGTTCAGATACGGATAAGGAGACATATGAATATGTTGCTGATTCAGAATCCTCCTTCGTACTGCGTACTTGCCAAAGGAGGTCGGAGATGACGTAGAGGGGTGAGTAGTCCGGGTGTGAAATCCAAAAAACTCCTGGCGTGGAGGCAGAGAGGCAGGTAGGTAATTTGGGTAATAGCCTGTGGGACTGCCAGATGGTCCAGCATCCAAGTAGGAGCTCTTCGACAGGGGTTGACAGTTGGGTGTAGCTAAGAGAGAGGCGCACAAAAGACAAACATACAGTGAGGCAAGGTGATTCACAAAATACATAGGGAATGATGGTGGTGGCCTGCACTGACTGATGTTAGCAGAGAATCTGGCGAAGAGAGATTGAGTACGCTGGCCTTATGAGTCCCCGGCTAAATTACCCACAGGTGTAAGCGATGAGCAAAAACACTGAGGCCCCTCCTCGGGGTGGAGACGCCGGCTCGGAGGGAGACACACTGGCACACACCCGGACCATGACACTTCTTACAATCCGGCAACAAATAAATTGCACTGCAAACAAAGTCTATCAACAAAGAAAACATTTTGGTTTCATACTTTTCTGTTATATTTCCTTACAAAGCTAGCTTTAACGCTTCGAGGGTTCCTTTGTTCTTGCCGTCGCCTCGGCGCTTGACCCAGACTTTCGCTCTGTAGTTGCTTTTTAGCATAGTACTACAAAAAATTGTAAATCTGTGATATATGATTGATAAACGTAAAGGTAAATGTATAAATGTGTTCAATGACTTTGTTACTTTTAATGATTGGAGAGCACCCGCTTCGATTCGCACTCAATTCAAACTTTACGCTGCACGCTCACCTAACTTGCGTTTGCACCTTTTGTCCACACGTAAACTGCGTTTAGCATTTACGTGTGGACGAGGAAGACTGAGAAAACGCAGCGTCAAAGGTGTGCGCCTATTTTGACGCCACACTGTGCGCCATGTTTTTGTCTCGGTGCCATGAATTCCTACAATGGCAGACTTAGACAAAATACTGTTAATTTTATTATCTTCAGTGTTTAAATGCTTACATATACGGGTTTGCTTGTAATTGTTGCCTATATACATTTTAAGCTATTATTTATTATTTAGTTCAATCAATAGATCAAGTTTTGTAGTGACTATGAAATATATTGTAATTATCTGTTTCCTGTTTATCCTAGACAGGACAAAAAAGGACTCCAAATTAAAAAAAAGATAAAAATGAAAGACTGGTGCATTGTGCAGTTTAGCACTGGTGGTACAGAAATAGTCCCTAGATCATGGATAAATGGGGAGAAATTGTCATGGCCTCCATATCCTCCGTGAGACACATTCAGGATCCACGACGCAGTAAAGAGGAGAGTTCATCCTGGTGCAACATGGCTCACCTATGCACCAGTCCGACTTCTAATAAGCCATGGTGGGTATCATCTGGATTGGTGTTGTATAAATGTAACAATAACAAGTTTTTCGTGTCCTAATTTATGTCTGGCCATACATTGTGTTTGTACTTCCAGACACATTTCACGAAGCAGAACGCAGTCTTCAGAAATATCTAAGTGAACACTGTGATACGTCTGACCTTCAGTCCGAAGCTGAAACTCAGACCAGTCATAAAAGAAAGCACAAGTAAAACTTTTTTTATTTCACAAACATATCTTTGATTGCTAAGAATTTATGATCTTGTCTTTTATACATATCTGTGGTGCTTGCATACTGCAATATCACCACATAATATAGTCCAAAAAGTGGAAGCTTGTAAACTTTTTATAAATGCAAAACCGTGTACACTTGTGCACTTCAAAAATTCCTTGTATACTGTACCTTCTTGCACATCTCCATTTCCTGTGTGTGTTGTTATAAATCAAACTGTAACTTCAGGAAAAAATATTCCAAAAGCACATTTGTAATTACTTATGACCGTTTTCAACTTTTTTTCTTTAGACCAAATCCCCTGTACACATATAGTGACTCAGAGGATGAGCAGCCCACAAAAAAATGGTTTCCCCAGGCCCCTCGAGTGAAAATACCAGGTAATAAAATACTGTCTAGTGTCTTTGTACATATCTGTGTGTGACACAAGGAAACTTTTGACAAGTTGTCTGTATTCTTAAATACTTAAAAAAAATTATCTTTTTCTGTCAGACCTGACGAGAGCTGTTAACGAACTCCGTGAGGAGGTCAGAGCCATCCGCAATACCGGCTGCAATGAATCGGTAGATGCTGGGGTACTGCCTCTGGATTTGCCCTTGCACAACATTGAGGAGCTAAACAATGCAGAGCCAGCTCTTCAATCACAAGAGGCAAATAAGGCAATGGTAAGTATATAAAGGTTATGTACACTTTGTAACTATAAAGTGTAATAGCTGTCAGATGTGATTTAAATACATAACAACGGCCTGTTGATTAAACACACAAGCACTTGTGTACACATTTAAGACATGAGACACGCTAATTCCATCTCTTAAAATGTGTCTATAGGTGAGACGCTTTGCCTTGATTGGAGGGACCACACTGGAGGTGCGAGTCCGCCGTGTAATGGCTTATGCTATTACAAACGAGCCGGCCTCGGTACTTGGGCAGGGAAAAAAACCAAGGACCAGACAAAGCAAAAAAGGGCATTTAAAGATACAGCGCTCTGCAAATGCATATTTGGTAAGTTTTACCGTTTTTTTGCTATATTACTTTTTCTTTCTTAATAACAAGACTTTCATGTCCGGTTAATCTGGAGATGGAGTCTTTGGTCTTTGGCTTGTTTAGTCCTCGGGTTGTAGTTTGTACAGCCCAAGGACCCCATGTTTATTTTGTTTTAAAGGATACACGGCACACCATGCTAAGACTTATCACTTTTTCCGCTCATAGCTCTTTGGGAATCAAATGCGGCAGTTTGCAGATTTACGCCTGGTGACTTTCATGTTTATCAGCCTAGGAGTTTACATACTTTCTCCCCGCTGAAGACGGTTAACAAGAGCTTATTCATGTGCTCTAATTCACTTTTTTTGTTTGTGTGTGTGTGTGTATTTTTGTCCTAGATGGCCTGACGCAGCAGTTAGGGGCAAACTCTATGTCCGAGTTTGTCTTTGCGCAAGCAGTGCAGAAATGGCTCCGATACGCCCCAGATCGTTTGGGTGGTGCAGGACCACATCATGCATCCCCATCCCGGAGTAAAAAATTACAAACTTCTGTGAAACATATAAATGTAAATAGGAAACTGTCTTTTAATAAAGTATTTAGCAAACGAAACATGACTATTGACCTTTCTTTTTTTTTTTTCTCTGTTACATCACATGCAATGCTTTCTTATTTTAGGATAATAATATTGACATGATACATTGTGAGACATTTGGGGGTTTTTTTATAAAGGGTGTCCAATTTAAGGAATAAGTACAATTATGTGTTTAGGTGGTTGAAGTATTGATGGAAACATGCAGTAGTTTAGTATTGGTTAAAATACCTATAAAGAAAGGTAGATTTCCAGTCATGATTTAACTGTTGTTTTAATAAAAAGCAACTGTGCGAAAGAGGTGGAAAATCAACACCATAGCTCAACAGTGTTTCAATATCAGAATCTGACATTGTTTCAATGTCAACAGTATTAGAAAATATAACGTTGAATCAACGTCAGGTTTCAACATTGATTCAACATCAAAACCTGACGTTGTTTCAACGTTAAAAAAGGGTGCAAGAGTGACGTTAGGTCAGCGTCACACTTCAACGTTGAATCAATGACATCGCCTGATATTGACTCAACATTGTTTCAATGTTTCCTTGCTATCTGGGTCATGCATGAGGGAGACCTGCCTGGAGCCAAGTGTCGTTCCACCACTTGACCTCCGTCAGACTCTCAGCCAGGCTCCCCATAGCACTCCTTTTATTGTGGTTACATGAATATGCATAGGGTCATTAACATATGATGTCTACATACACACAAAGAGTACCTTGCCTGTGTGTGTGTGTGTGTGTGTGTGTGTGTGTGTGTGTGTGTGTGGTGCTGCTGATCAAAGGCTCATATAACATGAAAGCACAAAAGGTACATCCTTGGTCAGGAAGAGGGTAGTCTCCCCCTCACCCTAGATGGTTCACCCTAGATAACACGGTGAGGAAGTCCAGCAGTTCATCTAAACAAAAAGCACTTAGACTAGAACAGACGTAGCTACGTTAATCCTACCGTAGAACAATAAGACGAGGTACGACCTCTCTTGTGCTCCCAGAGTGCTCTCTAATGCACACAAAGTTTGCAGACTATCAAGGATCAAACCTCTACCAATCTACAACTAATTATAAAACTCTAAGCATATATAAGTAGATATTTCTAAGCATAAATGACAATCAACAATACAAAACCTAACATCCCCCCCCTTTTTGACCTTTATGCTAGAAAAGTTCCCAGTTATGAATACCTCATGTCTGACAGTTTCAATGCAAACATTTTTATACTCAGCATATGTCAAATCACCCTAAATTACTGTAAAAGTACAGTTTAACAAATGTATTAGCAGTTATCCCAGTCCTCATTGATCTCATCCAATGGCAAACTGCATCCTACGAGCAAACAAATGAATTGCTAATTCAATAGTTAAAATAAAAAAGTAACATTTTCAAAAACATCCCAGCTTGGTGGTGTTTCCTCCGGGTGTGCAAATCACATGTCTCTGCAGAGTGGTTTGAGTTCTGCAGGGCGTCATAAATGTCTCTTCCAGTTGTTTCCATCACTGTCCATAGGACCAGAGTCCAAATGTATGTAGAATAAACATTCAAACATACCAGTTGGTTTTGTTGTTTGTCAACATGGGTCTCAGCTATCTCCAAAGCTGCAGACCTCTTCAGCACTCTAGTTTTATGGCCTCTACCAACCCCCATCACCTCACTTCAGGCCTTCGTCCTGCGAGGGGGATACTTATGACTCCTCCACTGTCCACGCTCTGCAGAAAAACCCCTCTGTGGAAAGGGTGCTGGGTTCAGTTCTCTTACTGCTGTTATGATCCCAGCAGTCTTCAGAGTGTCATCGTATGCACAGTATAGTGGCACAGCATTAGGTGATGTTCATAGGAAACTGCTGTCATCACCACCATAGCTTCTGGTTCCTGTGCTTTTCACAGAATCATGATGCCATCCTTAGACTCCCTCTGCGCTGTCGCTGGAGCTTGGCACGCTCCCCTCATCCTTCAGGTGCCTGTCTGTTGTCCACAATCTCCTCTGTTGGCCTCTGGATAGCCCCCTTTGGCACAGCTCTCATTCCAACGCAGTTTCGTGGTCCTTGCTGTGGCTCCAAAGTCTGATCTCATGATGGGCCCCAACCAGCTTGACCTTTGACCTCAACCACTGCCTGGGCTGTCAGCTATGCCTGGAATGGATCTTGCTTCTCACTGGGCCTCTGAAGATTTCTCAGGAGATCCCTTTCAGCAATACTCTGACTGCTGCACCTATATTTCCTTGCTAGGAGGAAAAACTTCTATTTGGAGAGCATGTCAACAATCATCAAACAAGTCTGTGAAGGTTCTCAGTCATCCAGGTCATCGTAGTCAAAGGAGCTTGCAAAGAAAAGCGTCTGGACTTCTTTAAGTTGCTTGAAGACGTTTCACCTCTCATCCGAGAAGCTTCTTCAGTTCTAAGGTCAAATGGTGGAGAGTCCCAGATATAAACCTAGTGGGAGTAACCCCCCACAGAGGGACAAAAGGACCCCCTGATGATCCTCTAATCGCCTGAGCCAAGGTGGGAAACTGGGCGTGGGTCCCAATCAGCCAGAGTTTCGGGTGTGGCCCCACCTTATCATGCGAATTCCTGAGGTCAGATGGCCCAGGATGTGAGTGGGCGTTAAGGCGTCTGGGAAGGATCTGGGAAGAATAAAGATGTTTTCCTATCACAGTGTCATGGCACTCCCAGATCCAAAAACTGTGTATACCTGATCACCTGTAAAAAATGTGGTTTACAGTATGTCGGTGAGACAGGTAATACACTATTGACCAAATTCACACAGCATAGGCACAATATCTTAAAAGGTAAAAACAGCCATACATATCTGGTAAGACACTTTCTGTCTCATAACTGGGAATCTGTTAGTGCCACTGTGTTGGAGGGAAATCCTAGATCAGGGGTGCCCAATCCCGGTCCTCGAGAGCTAACGTCCTGCAGCTTTTAGATGCATCCCTACTCCAACACAGCTGAATCAAATGGTTTGATTACCTCTTCAGCATGCCATCGTGTTTGGCAAAGGCCTGATAACAAGCCATTCATTTGATTCAGCTGTGTTGGAGTAGGGATGCATCTAAAAGCTGCAGGACGGTAGCTCTCGAGGACTGGGATTGGGCAGCCCTGTCCTAGATGGTCAATCCAACAGAGGAGGAGGGCCGAAAAGGTTTGGATTGCTAAATTAAATACAATGTACCCCAGGGGATTGAATGAAAAGGGATTTTGAAAAACACAAATTTAAGGAGTTTTACTTATTTAATGGTTTATGTGTGTGTTTCTCGAACGATTATGATGATTGTTGAGTACTTACACACACTATTCTAACATCCCACCCTGTAACTTATCCTAACCCTAACCTCATTAAACCCCATGCTGGTACTTATTTGGGCCCTAAACCTAACCCTTTCTCTCTCTCTCTCTCTCTCTCTCTCTCTCTCTCTCTCTCTCTCTCTCTCTCTCCCCTCATTTCTCTCTCTCTCTCTCTCTCTCTCCCCTCATTTCTCTCTCTCTCTCTCTCTCTCTCCCCTCATCTCTCCCTCCTCCTCTAATTAAAATATTTCAATCACATTACGAAACTATTGATATCCCCAATTTTCAATAAGGAATAGAACCCTTCTACAGGTCTGTAGTGTGATCAAGGTGGACCCCTGGGTGGAGACTAAGGAAGGCCTGTGCATTGAAGCCCGGCCGCCTTCGGCGACCGGCCTTCCACCTTGTTTCCACTAACTCAGGCTCCTTCCCCACCAGAGAGGTGACATTCCATGTCCCTATTGCCAGTCTTGGCAGCCGGGGGTCAATCCACCAGGGCCTCTGCTCCTGGCCGCCACCTGGCACACAATGCACCCGACCCCTATGGCGCCTCCTGCGGGTGGTGGGCCTGCGGGAGGATGGGCCCATGTCTCCTCTTCGGGCTGTGCCCGGCCGGGCCCCATGGACTAAGGCCCGGCCACCAGACGCTCGCCCTTGGGCACCCTCCCCGGGCCTGGCTCCAGGGCGGGGCCCCGGTAACCCTATCCCGGGCAGGGTAAACTGTTCCCTCGATGTTCTTTTCATAAGGGTCTTCTGAATCGCTCTTTGTCTGGTCCCTCACCCAGGACCAATTTGCCATGGGAGACCCTAGCAGGGGGCAAAAGCCCCCAGACAACATAGCCCCTGGGATCCCTGGGACACACAAACCCCTCCACCACGATAAGGTAGCGATTCAAGGAGGAGTTGAAAAATCCACCAGAACTAATACAAACCAATATTCCCGTCCACTCTGAGGAAATGGGTCGATGAGGCCCATGCCAATGTGCTCAATGGGAAACTCCATTAATAGTAGTGGGCACAAAGTAATAGCCATCTGGTTCACCAGCTGACAGTCCGGGCAGGATGCGCACCATCAGCGCACATTCCCCCGAATGGCCAATAAAATCAAATTCATTACAGAGTTTTATCTTTTTTTTAATTTTATTTTATTTAGAAAGAGGGGCAATACATATTAATGAACATTTAAACAAATGTAAATATGCCAGATTATAGCGTTGGGCTAATCTCCATCTGCAGACCCTCTGGCAAACACCAGGTTTATTAGAGTTTGAGAACGATTTGAAATGTTCTGCAAAATAAACTAAGGTATACTAACTTTGTGTTATCAAAATTACTCGGCACTTTAGTGTTGAATAAACAGGTTACCTTGCATTTCTGTGGTGAGTTTACAGCAAAGCACTGTGAATACATTGATGCACAGGAGCTATGGTGTTCACGGTCAGAGTTAGATTACGGCAAGTGTACCAGAGATTAATTTGATGTTTCATGTCACTGAAATGCTGCCAAGTAATTTTAATTTTTCTCCAGCATTTTGTTTTAGTACATTGCCTTTCTTTCTATGTATTATTGTAGGGTCTACCTTACAATATAAAGTGCCTTGAGGTGACTGTTGTTGTGATTTGGCGCTGTATAAATAAAATTGAATTAAAAATTGAATATCAGCTTTTTTGCGATGTGTTGCTAATATTATATTCAAAATGGGCTCATATTTTTTTTAAAATGATATATTTTCTCAGTTTAAAAAAGTTGATGTCGTAATGCAAACATTAATAAAATATGGGTTTATGCAAGTTTCAAATCAATGAATTCTGTTTTTGTTTACATTTTCAACAGTGTGCCCAGATCTTTAGAATTGGGTTTGTATTTTTGAAAAGGCTCTTAGAAGGTTCCCCTTAATGCACCTAGTGACAATGGTTAATCACAAAATAGCTAGTGATTGGGATGCATGTTGTGCATCATTTCACTTTTAAACATGCTTTTTTCTTAATTTGAAAAAAACATTTCTTAAAACAGATGTCTACACACATATACACACAAACAGATAAAGTGTCCACTGACCCAAATCAGCCACTGGCATCTGAAGAATTTTAACAGCATTTTAACAGCTGACATGGAAACAAAGCCATCAAGAGGGCACCAAAAGGATAAAGAGAAAGCATGCGTATGAGTGTGTGCCTGCATGCATGCGCGCGCGTGTGTGTGTGTGTGTGTGTGTGTGTGTGTGTGTGTGTGTGTGTGTGCATTGAAATACTATTAAAGAAAATAATAATAAAGGTCTCACTTTATTTTATCTCAGTATTCAGCAAGAGTACTGACAGGGACTAGAAATAGGGCGCATATTTTTCCTATACTGCCTTCTCCCTCTCAAATTCAGAATCATATTTAAAATCCTGCTTTTCACATACAAGGTCTTCAACAATCAGGCCCCATCTTATATATATATATATATATATATATATATATATATATATATATATATATATATATATATATATATATATATATATATAATGTACAAGCTGGTTTTAAAAAAAAAAGTAATATGTAATAAATAGTGTTGTGTATATATAGATAGACACCCTCTCCACTTTTAAAATTACGCTTAAAACTTTCCTTATTGACAAAGCATATAGTCAGGTGAAGCCTAAGCTGCAATAGGTCTAGGCTGCTGCAGGATTCCCATGATGCACTGAACGTTTCTCGTTCGCCTTACACTTCTACACTCACTATGTGTTTATACACCACTCTGCATTTAATAATTAGTTATTATTAATTTCTGACTCTCTTCCTCAGTATGTCCTTTGTCTTGTCTCCCTCCCTTCACCCCCAACCAATCGCGTCAGACAGCACCCCTCCCTGAGCCTGGTTCTGCTGGAGGTTTCTTCCTGTTAAAAGTCCAATTGAGCCGCCCAGCCTCTTCTTTCCGCTGGGGCCTCAGTCGAGCCTGTCCCAAGCCTCCTGTCTCCACTGGGGGCTCAGGCAAGCTCGTTGAGGGTCCTACTGTGTCAGCTGGGGACTCAGGTGGGCCTGGCCATCCACCTGCTCAGCCAGAGCTCATTGCGCCATCTGGTCCTGCTAACTCAAGCTTCGTCTAGCACCCACCATGGTACATCCAACCAGCCACGCCACGCTATGTTGTCGGCAGGCACCTGCTAAGCCACGTTCAGCCTCCGCCACACCACACCATCGGCAGCCACCTGCCAAGCCTGCCAAGAGTATGTATGGGGAGTGTGAGTGTGTGTACAGCGATCATTTCTGTGTCTCTATGTTGGGCAAGTGCTGAGCATTTGTAAATGTCAGTGTAGCCCAGTGGAATTGAGCTTCCACAGTTGTTCTTTTTCCTTTTCTGTCTAATCTATTTTTTTTATAATTCACTATAGTTTATTTGGTCTGTTTTGCCAAACCTATTTTCTATTGGCTCAATTGTATGCCAGTCAAGTTTATTTTGCCATCCTTTCACCTTATTGGCTTAAACCATACACACTTGCCTGTGATTGGTTAGGAGAAGTAAATCCCTCCTACTTATGCTGACTGAGCGAGATTCCGTATGAATGCAGATGAGGCTACAGAGCATTGGGTGAGAGGTGGATGGAGGAGAGAGGACGGATGGCAGCGGCATCTGCTGGCAAAATTGGTTGGAGCAGTGCCAAAAATTCAAACCTGGTTGGCAGTCCACCTGTGGCGGCGGTTGAGCACAACTGTTCCGTGAGTGGGTCAGCTGTGGGCAGCTGGGAAGACTATGTTGATTTTGCCGAAGAGGAAGAAATGCCTCTGGAGCAAGTGCAAGGTGAGCAGAGGAGAGAAAAGCGTAAAAGAGTTGGGAGCAGTAGTGGTAGGGATGATTCTTTAGAAGCTAGAGAGAGAACAAGACTGTTTGTTGTTCTGAGATTCAATGAAAGAACACAAGTCCATATTAAAAAACTGAGTCCGTTCTTGTTGACAGCTGAACTTAACAGTAAAGTGGGAGATATAGTTTCTGCTAAGGTACTCTCAGATGGAAATCTTCTTGTGCAATATGTGAATGAAGAGCAGCTCAACAAGGCTTTGAACTTAAAACAATTTGGGAAGTTTAAAGTAGAAATGCTGGGCAAGTGGGTGCACAGACGGGAGTGTGAAAATTAGTGTGAAAATGGATGATATGAAAAGCAAAATCAAAGGAGGAAATGTGATTTCTGTGGTCAGAATGAAAGCAACAAAAGAAGGACTTAAGGTAGATAGCGAAAGTATCCTGATACACTTTGAAGAAGGAAATCTGCCAAGGAAAGTGTTTTTGGGTTTCATTAGTTATCCAGTAGCCTATGTTCCAAAACCTCTGAAATGCTTTAACTGTCAAAGGTTTGGACAGCTAGCGAAAAACTGTAAGGAAAAGAGGAGATGTGCTCGGTGTGGTGGAGATCACGATTATGGGAAATGTGGAGATGGAGTTCAACCAAAGTGTTGTAGTTGCGGTGGGAGTCACAGTGTTGCATATGCTGGATGAGAGAGAATGAAACAAGTGTGAAAAAAGTGAGGGTAGAGAAGAAGATCTCCTATGCTGAAGCAGTGAGGGTGATGAGAGTGAGTGAACAGGTCAACGTAAACCCAGGACAGGGTGCATCACGGGATCAAGGAGTTACCCGGATCAACGTGAATAGTATGGTTATTGATAAGATAGCATTGGTTACATTCATTGCAGGAGTGATAAACACCACAGCTGATGTGAGATCTAAGCAGGAGAAAATTCAGCTCATTGTTAAGGCGGCGATTAACCACTTGGGGTTAGTAGGACTGACGTGGGAAGAAGTGAGTGGGACAACCTCAATTATCAGTCAAGTCAGGAAACATGATGTTCTTTTATGTAATCATGGTACTTATTCTTCAATGGAATGCAAGGAGTCTGTTGGTCAATGGCCAAGAGTTGAAGCATTTCATCAAACTACTTGATGTTAAACCGGATGTCATTTGTGTACAGGAATCTTGGCTTAAATCTTCTTTGGATTTTGTGTTGTATGGGTACAAGATAATAAGAAATGACAGGGACCGTGGTGGAGGGGGAGGGTGTGCAACGTTTGTCAAACGAGACCTTCCATATAGACTCCTGGGTAAAGGCAATGATTTGGAGTATATTGCTATTGAGGTTTGGGACAGGAATGAACCAAATGTTATTGTGAATTTCTACAATCCTTGTGCCGGATTGGAGCTGCCGCATCTTCATTCAATTGAAAGAAGTGACTGTCGTAGAGTTATTTGGTGTGGGGACTTTAATGCCCATAGCAGAGTGTAGGGAGGCACACACACAGATAAAAATGGTAAGGTAATTGAGGAATGGATGGATACATGCAATTTGATGTGCCTGAATTATGGTAGGGGGACCAGATGTAATGTTGTTAATGGAACAGGGTCAATTTTGGATTTAACTCTAGTCTCAACTGTCCTTGCAGGAATAAGTCAGTGGACCATCAGAACAGACACTACCATAGGCAGTGACCATTATCCTGTTTTCTGTGATGTTGGAGGGAAGATACAGGTATCTCTAAGAGAGGTGCATAAGAAGTGGAGTTTTCATAGGGCTGACTGGACAAAATTCCAAAAATTATGTGAGGAAACGATTGACAAGGTTGATGAGTCTGGTAGCGTTGATCAAATGAATAATCAGTTTATTGAAGTACTTATGGTAGCCGCCAAGGCCTCAATCCCAACCAGTAAAGGTAAGGAAAGTAGGACTTTGGTGCCATGGTGGACAGAGGAATGTCGAATTGCTGTAAAGGAAAGAAACAAGGCTTTTATATTTCTCCAAAGAACCCTTAACATACAAGCTCTGATTGCATACAGAAAAGCAGTGGGAGTGGTCAGGAGAACAGTGAGACAAGCAAAGCAGAGCAGTTGGAGGTTGTTCTGTTCTAAAATAAGAAGAACCACTCCCCCACAGTAGGGTCTGGGGCATGGTCAGAAGAATGGGAGGTGACCGGCGGGAATGGGATTACCCAGTTCTATCTTCAGGCCAACAGAACTTTGTAACAGCTCAGGAAAAAGTGGAGGCTATGATGAAAACTTTTGCTAAGATTCATTGCTCTGATAACATATCAGTGTTGGGAAAAGACAGAATGTGCCAAACTAAAACACGGTATTCAGAGGCTCTAGTAAGAAAGGCGCACATAGACAGTAGTTTGGATGCGGTGTTTTCTCGGGAGGAAATGGGGAGAGCACTTCAAAAAACAAAGCCCACACCCCCGGGAAAGGATCAAATTTGTTATTTAATGTTGAAGAACCTTGGTACGAAAGCGCTTAATAAACTGCTGTGTTTGGTTAACACAGTTTGGATTAAGAGTGAGCTCCCAAGTACTTGGAGGGAGGCTGTGTCAGGCGCAGTGGCCCGTGGACATGGGATGGACTCAAGTGCAGATTCAAAACCGGAGGCCAGGGGTGAGGTGTAATGAAAAGAGATTTTATTTTACAATGCTCAGAGGCTAACAGAAAGTGCAGACTAGAATCAATGAACATAAACTAGATGTCTGAGGCGAGAGAAAAATACTGTGGTGATAACTAGATGGCAGGGATAACTGGGTGCAGGTACTGGGCAGAGGAAACTGTGGCGGGCCAGGGCACTGAAACAGAGGACAGAGCAGTCAGGGGAATCCCACAGAGGTTTGCGAGTGAATCTAAGGATAGTACACTGAGCTGTCTTACAAGCTTGCAGGTGGGGGTTGCGTGGAGGGGGGAGGCAGGAGAGGTCCAGGTGGGTGCTGCATGCAATGCAGGGAGGCAGGCAGCAAACTGGTATCCAGGAGAGCTTGGTAGGTGGGTTTCAGAGGCTGACGAGAAAAACAGAGATTCGGTTAATACACACGATTAGTCACCAAGGAACGGACGTGAGGCCGAGAACTGACTAAAGTTGGCAGATAATCTGGCGAAGACCAGTTGAGTGCGCCGGTCATAAATACTGCTGGTACGATTGCCATCAGGTGAGGAGCAACAAAGACTCCACCCAGTGGGGAGGAGCTGATGCTGTGGAAAACCACCCAGACCACGACAGGCTGTTATTGTGCCAATAAGAAAACCCGGGAAGGATCCATCTAAACCAGATAGCTACAGACCAATCGCTCTTACATCAAATGTGTGCAAGTTAATGGAACGTATGATAATGGTAAGACTGTCCTTTGAGCTGGAAGAAAAGGGGCTTTAGGACAGTGGTTTCAGGACAGCTCGTAACACAACTGATGCTATTATTAAATGGTAAATGGCCTGTATTTGTATAGCGCTTTTACTAGTCCCCACTAGAGACCCCAAAGCACTTTACACACCCAGTCATCCACCCATTCACACACACACATTCACACACTGGTGGAGGCAGCTACAGTTGTAGCCACAGCTGCCCTGGGGCAGACTGACAGAAGCGAGGCTGCCATATCTCTTTTAAGTACTTAGGTGTTGTGTTTGATTCAAGACTGACATGGAGGGAGCATACTGACCGGATTGAAACCAAATGCAAAAAAGTTATTAATGTTATGAGGTGTGTAGCTGGCAGGGGTTGAGGAGCGAGCTCTTCTGCTTTGAAAATACTTTACCAGGCATTAATTAGATCGGTCTTCGATTATGGGTGTGTGGCATATGGTTCAGCAGCTCCTTCTGTGTTGAGACGTTTGGATGTTCTGCAATCGGAAGCCCTTAGAGTGTGCTGTGGAGCTTTTAAAATGTCTCCGGTCAGGGCCCTACAGGTGGAGATGGGAGAAATGCCTCTAGATCTTAGGAGGAAGCAAGTATCGGGGAATTACTGGGTTCATCTTGGTGGTCATGGTGATGCACATCCCACAAAGGAGGTACTTTTGGAATGCTGGGAGTATGGAAGAAGTCAGAAGGATCATTTTGGAAAGGTGGGGAATCAGTGGGCTAAGGAGTGTCATGTGTCTGAACCCTGTGGTTCCTCCATGATTATTGGAGACCCCTCCTGTGGACTGGTACTTGCTGGATCCGAAGAGAAAAATGAAAGGAAGAGTCAATCTTGTTTCAGCATTTCATTTTCACAGCTTGAATGAATACCCTGAGCGTATTCATGTGTTCAGAGATGGTGCTAAAAGTCCAGATACTGGAATTACAGGGTGTGGAATAGCAGTTCCGTCAAAAAATATTGAAATAAACAGACGCACTTCAGATGGACTGGCAGTGTACACGGTTGAAATGGTAGCAATTTTGGTACATTGAAATGGGTAGAGTGTTCAAAAATCAGGTAGGTGGTAGTATGTTCTGACTCGGCAGCTGTTCTTTCAAGTCTACAATCATTTTGTTCGAAGACAAGGCAGGGTATTCTGTATACTATTCTGGAGACTTCAAATTCATATGTCTGATAGCTCATCTACTTCTTTATGAGAATTAAAAAGGCTGATGGCTTTTTAATTATGGCTTATTTGAATGATGTATTATGTGATGAAACTACTTATATTTCCATGTAGTGGATGAAATTGTTTTTAAATGTAAGTTATGAAATATTAACTCATTTTTATTTAATTTTGAATATATTTAAACAATATTATTTGACTTATTTGACAGATAAAGGAAGTTAAGGTCACTTAGCAGGAATTTAAACCAGCAACAACTGTTGGTCCGTTGGTGTGGCTAAAAAGCTGAAGTTCAACACTATGCACTCCATATTGTATATTGTATATTGTATATATATGCCATTTCTTTCGCACAATATTCAAACTGCTGACCTCTGTATATTTTACATATATGTATATGCACGCGCACACACACACACACACACACACACACACACACACATATATATATTTGTATATATATATGTGTGTGTGTGTGTGTATATATATATATAAAACACCCAGCACGCCCCTGCGGGCGGTTTATCCTTCAAGCTCGGGTCCTCTACCAGAGGCCTGGGAGCTTGAGGGTCCTGCGCAGTATCTTAGCTGTTCCCAGGACTGCGCTCTTCTGGACAGAGATCTCCGATGTTATTCCCGGGATCTGCTGGAGCCACTCGCCTAGCTTGGGAGTCACCGCACCTAGTGCTCCGATTATCACGGATATATATATATATATATATATATATATATATATATATATATATATATATACATACATATACACACATATATATATATATATATATATGTGTGTATATGTATGTGTATATATATATATATATATATATACACATACATATACACACATATATATATATATATATATATATAAAAAACACCCAGCACGCCCCTGCGGGCGGTTTATCCTTCAAGCTCGGGTCCTCTACCAGAGGCCTGGGAGCTTGAGGGTCCTGCGCAGTATCTTAGCTGTTCCCAGGACTGCGCTCTTCTGGACAGAGATCTCCGATGTTGTTCCCGGGATCTGCTGGAGCCACTCGCCTAGCTTGGGAGTCACCGCACCTAGTGCTCCGATTACCACGGGGACCACCGTTACCTTCACCCTCCACATCCTCTCGAGCTCTTCTCTGAGCCCTTGGTATTTCTCCTGCTTCTCGTGTTCCTTCTTCCTGATATTGCTGTCATTCGGAACCGCTACATCGATCACTACGGCCGTCTTCTTCTGTTTGTCTACCACCACTATGTCCGGTTGGTTAGCCACCACCATTTTGTCCGTCTGTATCTGGAAGTCCCACAGGATCTTAGCTCGGTCATTCTCCACCACCCTTGGGGGCATCTCCCATTTTGACCTCGGGACTTCCAGGTTATACTCGGCACAGATGTTCCTGTACACTATGCCGGCCACTTGGTTATGGCGTTCCATGTATGCCTTGCCTGCTAGCATCTTGCACCCTGCTGTTATGTGCTGGATTGTCTCTGGGGCATCTTTACACAGCCTGCACCTGGGGTCTTGCCTGGTGTGATAGACCCCAGCCTCTATGGATCTTGTGCTCAGAGCTTGTTCCTGTGCTGCCATGATTAGTGCCTCTGTGCTGTCTTTCAGTCCAGCTTTGTCCAGCCACTGGTAGGATTTCTGGATATCAGCCACCTCCTCTATCTGCCGGTGGTACATACCGTGCAGGGGCCTGTCCTTCCATGATGGTTCCTCGTCTCCCTCCTCTTTCTTGGGCTTCTGCTGCCTGAGGTATTCACTGAGCACTCGGTCAGTTGGGGCTATATATATATATATATATATATATATTAGGGGTGCAACGATACACAAAATTCACGGTTCGGTTCGATACTTTGGTGTCATGGTTCGATATTTTTTCGATACAAAAAAAATGTTCATGCCTTTTTAATTTGTCATTTATTAAAATTATAAATATATATTTTAACTCAAAAGTACAGTTTTTAAATTTAACCCTAACCCTTGTGCGTGTTTTTTATTTTGACAGTGAATGCGCACCTGCGGACCACTTATGTGCAGCCCTGGTTATTTAGCTCGTCATATTGCAGCCACAGAAATTCTTTTGTCCATGAAACCATAAAGCTGCACTTTCTTTTTGCCTTATAGTCTGATTTGTCATAACTTCTCCGTTTTGTGGTAAGCTTTTCTTTGGCTGTCACTTCTTCACCCTGACCTGTCTTATTTGGCTCAGCAGAACTAAAATATATATCCTGCTGCTTTTACACATGCACTCACATAAGCTCAGCGATTCTCTGCGCGATCAACCTCTCACATGTTTAAGCTGCGGGAGATTTCACTTGTCATGTTTGCATAGTAAGCTAACGATTAATAAGACGATGTCAGAGGAATTGGTGCACAAATTATCATCACTCACAGATCAGTGCTGTCGCTCTCTATACACAGTTCGCACAATTGCAAAGTGAAAGCAAAAAAACAAGCGCAAATTCAAACGCGACTTCAATATGTCACATATTGACAGTGGCTCATCGATGCCAATGACATAATTACCCAGCTACATTTCTGAAAGAATGCAAAAGCATTGACATATATTTTTCCTTCCTACAATAGCCCGACGGGCAGGGAAGAGATAGATTTTGGTAGCCCGACTGAAAAAATCGCTAGCCCCGGGACGTCGGGCTAGCGATTTTGCAAGCCCTGTATCTGATTGAGGAATCACTCATCTTTGGAAAAGAGAGTTTATTACAGAGAAATGTCTCTTTCCAAAATAAAAGCTATACTATCCGCTTCTTCTGGGCTATATTCTCAGCAGCATAAGGAGAATCATGTGCTAACAGCTGTCTAAATGACTCGGCTAAAGTTAGTAGCATGCTTGTTGTTTTTGTCTTTGCACTAGGATGATGTCGGCGTAAATGTGCAGTCATATTCGTTGTGTTCCCACTAGTGCTTTCAGGTTAATCTCGTTGAAATGACCTTAACGCCACTACACGGCAAATCTCCGTTAACGAGCTACCGCCGATCGCCCCGTGCATGGGGCTAGACGGCCAACACGTTAACGAGCTAACTGCGCTAACACACTAGTTCCCACCCATGTAATTGAGCATTGCGTGGCACATCCAACATACTGTTTTACTTTAGTCCATGACTCGCTTACCTTCAGGGTCATACGTCACATGAAAACCAAAATAATTCCAAACGCCAGATCTGAATGAGGGTGGGGGAGGTCCATGTTGCAAGGAGAGCTTAACTTCTGTCTCGCTAGCTTGCCCTGCCCTCTTCCTTCTGACTATGCTGCCTGTGTTGAACGCTCAGTGGATCTGCGCTCGACAGTGCAGCCTAGGCGGAGTAGTCGAACGCAGATTCACTGAGCGCTCAACACAGACAGCATCGTCAGAAGGAAAGTTGATAAAATAAATTACAAATTTTGTATTGTTCGATACATATGCGTACCGAACCGAAAGCACTGTATCGAACGGTTCAATATCGATACGAATATCGTTGCACCCCTAATATATATATATTACCTGCCTGTGATCAGGTACCCTGCTGGGGTAATAGGCTGGCCAAAGGAGGAGATAGAAGCCACTGACATAAAGACAAGAAAGCTCCTTACCATGCATGGAGGGTTTCACCCCAAGTCCAGCACCCTGAGGCTGTACGCTGAGCGGAAGGAAGGGGGCCGGGGACTGGTGAGTGTCAGCACCACAGTCCAGGATGAGACAACGAACATCCAAGAATACATTGGGAAGATGGCCCCAACTGACCGAGTGCTCAGTGAATACCTCAGGCAGCAGAAACCCAAGAAAGAGGAGGGAGACGAGGAACCATCATGGAAGGACAGGCCCCTGCACGGTATGTACCACCGGCAGATAGAGGAGGTGGCTGATATCCAGAAATCCTACCAGTGGCTGGACAAAGCTGGACTGAAAGACAGCACAGAGGCACTAATCATGGCAGCACAAGAACAAGCTCTGAGCACAAGATCCATAGAGGCTGGGGTCTATCACACCAGGCAAGACCCCAGGTGCAGGCTGTGTAAAGATGCCCCAGAGACAATCCAGCACATAACAGCAGGGTGCAAGATGCTAGCAGGCAAGGCATACATGGAACGCCATAACCAAGTGGCCGGCATAGTGTACAGGAACATCTGTGCCGAGTATAACCTGGAAGTCCCGAGGTCAAAATGGGAGATGCCCCCAAGGGTGGTGGAGAATGACCGAGCTAAGATCCTGTGGGACTTCCAGATACAGACGGACAAAATGGTGGTGGCTAACCAACCGGACATAGTGGTGGTAGACAAACAGAAGAAGACGGCCGTAGTGATCGATGTAGCGGTTCCGAATGACAGCAATATCAGGAAGAAGGAACACGAGAAGCTGGAGAAATACCAAGGGCTCAGAGAAGAGCTCGAGAGGATGTGGAGGGTGAAGGTAACGGTGGTCCCCGTGGTAATCGGAGCACTAGGTGCGGTGACTCCCAAGCTAGGCGAGTGGCTCCAGCAGATCCCGGGAATAACATCGGAGATCTCTGTCCAGAAGAGCGCAGTCCTGGGAACAGCTAAGATACTGCGCAGGACCCTCAAGCTCCCAGGCCTCTGGTAGAGGACCCGAGCTTGAAGGATAAACCGCCCGCAGGGGCGTGCTGGGTGTATATATATATATATAAAACAGCACCCAGCTCTATGTCTGCAATGTTGCCTTCTGGTAGTTCAATCCCCTCAGTTCTGACTACCTTCCCTCTCTTATATATATATATATATATATGTGTATATATATATATATATATATATATATATATATATATGTACAGTGGGGCAAAAAAGTATTTAGTCAGCCACCGATTGTGCAAGTTCCCCCACTTAAAATGATGACAGAGGTCAGTAATTTGCACCAGAGGTACACTTCAACTGTGAGAGACAGAATGTGAAAAAAAAATCCATGAATCCACATGGTAGGATTTGTAAAGAATTTATTCGTAAATCAGGGTGGAAAATAAGTATTTGGTCACCTCAAACAAGGAAAATCTCTGGCTCTCACAGACCTGTAACGTCTTCTGTAAGAAGCTTTTCTGTCCCCCACTCGTTACCTGTATGAATGGCACCTGTTTGAACTCATCATCTGTATAAAAGACACCTGTCCACAGCCTCAAACAGTCAGACTCCAAACTCCGCCATGGCCAAGACCAAAGAGCTTTCGAAGGACACCAGGAAAAGTATTGTAGACCTGCACCAGACTGGGAAGAGTGAATCTACAATAGGCAAGCAGCTTGGTGTGAAAAAATCAACTGTGGGAGCAATCATCAGAAAATGGAAGACATACAAGACCACTGATAATCTCCCTCGATCTGGGGCTCCACGCAAGATCTCATCCCGTGGGGTCAAAATGATCATGAGAACGGTGAGCAAAGATCCCAGAACCACACGGGGGGACCTGGTGAATGACCTGCAGAGAGCTGGGACCAAAGTAACAAAGGTCACCATCAGTAACACACTACAACGGCAGGGAATCAAATCCCGCAGTGCCAGACGTGTTCCGCTGCTGAAGCCAGTGCATGTCCAGGCCCGTCTGAAGTTTGCCAGAGAGCACATGGATGATACAGCAGAGGATTGGGAGAATGTCATGTGGTCAGATGAAACCAAAGTAGAACTTTTTGGTATAAACTCAACTCGTCGTGTTTGGAGGAAGAAGAATACTGAGTTGCATCCCAAGAACACCATACCTACTGTGAAGCATGGGGGTGGAAACATCATGCTATGGGGCTGTTTTTCTGCCAAGGGGACAGGACGACTGATCCGTGTTAAGGACAGAATGAATGGGGCCATGTATCGTGAGATTTTGAGCCAAAACCTCCTTCCATCAGTGAGAACTTTGAAGATGAAACGAGGCTGGGTCTTCCAACATGACAATGATCCAAAACACACCGCCCGGGCAACAAAGGAGTGGCTCCGTAAGAAGCATTTGAACGTCCTGGAGTGGCCTAGCCAGTCTCCAGACCTCAACCCCATAGAAAATCTGTGGCGGGAGTTGAAAGTCCGTGTTGCTCGGCGACAGCCCCAAAACATCACTGCTCTCGAGAAGATCTGCATGGAGGAATGGGCCAAAATACCAGCTACTGTGTGTGCAAACCTGGTAAAGACCTATAGTAAACGTTTGACCTCTGTTATTGCCAACAAAGGTTATGTTACAAAGTATTGAGTTGTATTTTTGTTATTGACCAAATACTTATTTTCCACCCTGATTTACGAATAAATTCTTTACAAATCCTACCATGTGGATTCATGGATTTTTTTTTCACATTCTGTCTCTCACAGTTGAAGTGTACCTCTGGTGCAAATTACTGACCTCTGTCATCATTTTAGGTGGGGGAACTTGCACAATCGCTGGCTGACTAAATACTTTTTTGCCCCACTGTATGTGTGTGTGTGTGTGTGTGTGTGTGTGTGTGTGTGTGTGTGTGTGTGTGTGTGTGTGTGTGTGTGTGTGTGTGTGTGGCATACGGATTAGTAATGTGCATGCATCGTTAAAATTGTACATATATTTATTCTTATAATTCTCACATTCCTGTTCTTATACTTGGCTTGTTTCTTATATTTCTTGTATTTTTGCACACCACTGTTGCTCGTGAAGCTTGCACACAAGAGTCTCACTCACATGTGCTGTACCAGTAATGTGACGTGACAATAAAAGTGATTTGATTTGACTTGAAAACTTTCTCGGTCAAGGGAACAGCAGCAAGGGTATCTTCAAGTGCAGGATAACGAGTAGTCATTGTGAAACAGATATAATGTTTGTTCTTTAAGATATATGTTTTGGAAATAACTTTCTATATTATTTAGGCATTAAAGTCCATATTACATATTACATCTGCTCATTAAGACACACTAAGATATATATGACCCAAAATACCTGATATTGTATACAGGGAGTGCAGAATTATTAGGCAAGTTGTATCTTTGAGGAATAATGTTATTATTGAACAACAACCATGTTCTCAATGTGTCATGGTCCTGGGCCATGTGGGCCCAGTATTCTTAGTTTCTTGTATTTTTGTATTTCGTTCCTTATTTAGGTCATGTTTCCTGAGTTGTCCTGTTATGTTGTTCCTTATTTGACTTCCCCTTGTGACTTTTATCCCCTGTGTGCCCCTCTATGTATCTGTGAGCGCTCATCTCCCCTCCTTGTGTTTCATTCCATGTTTCCCCAGCCCACTATGCCTGTGCTCTCTCTCTCCTCCTGTTTGCACCTCTGTGTACTTCCTGTTTTACTTTGACAGTCTCCCGTCAGTGTTGTTTACTCCTGCCATGTCTTGTTATGTTTATCTGTGTCAGCTGTGTTCCCATGTGTGGCCACTTCCCCTGATCATCCCTCTTGTGTATTTAGTCTCTGTGTTTCATGTAGTCTGTGTCGCGTCGTCTGTGTTCTCACCCCCATGTTTTCACGATCAGTCTTTTGTGATCATCTTCGTCTCAGAGTTCTCTTAGTTTGTCACAGTATTAGTTTTCCCAGTTTAGTTATAGTTTAGCCACGCTATCCCTGCTGTGTTTGTATTCCTGGTCTTCAGTCATATTAAAGGCTCGCTTTCTGTTAAACTCACTCCCGTCTACTCACTTGTGTACGCTCCTGGGTCCATTACACACACCACCGCACGGCCTGCCTCTGCAGACCGTGACACAATGAACCCAAAAAACTCATTAATATCAAAGCTGAATGTTTTTGGAAGTAGTTTTTAGTTTGTTTTTAGTTTTAGCTATTTTAGGGGGATATCTGTGTGTGCAGGTGACTATTACTGTGCATAATTATTAGGCAACTTAACAAAAAACAAATATATACCCATTTCAATTATTTATTTTTACCAGTGACACCAATATAACATCTCCACATTCACAAATATACATTTCTGACATTCAAAAACAAAACAAAAACAAATCAGCGACCAATATAGCCACCTTTCTTTGCAAGGACACTCAAAAGCCTGCCATCCATGGATTCTGTCAGTGTTTTGATCTGTTCACCATCAACATTGCGTGCAGCAGCAACCACAGCCTCCCAGACACTGTTCAGAGAGGTGTACTGTTTTCCCTCCTTGTAAATCTCACATTTGATGATGGACCACAGGTTCTCAATGGGGTTCAGATCAGGTGAACAAGGAGGCCATGTCATTAGTTTTTCTTCTTTTATACCCTTTCTTGCCAGCCACGCTGTGGAGTACTTGGACGCGTGTGATGGAGCATTGTCCTGCATGGAAATCATGTTTTTCTTGAAGGATGCAGACTTCTTCCTGTACCACTGCTTGAAGAAGGTGTCTTCCAGAAACTGGCAGTAGGACTGGGAGTTGAGCTTGACTCCATCCTCAACCCGAAAAGGCCCCACAAGCTCATCTTTGATGATACCAGCCCAAACCAGTACTCCACCTCCACCTTGCTGGCGTCTGAGTGGGACTGGAGCTCTCTGCCCTTTACCAATCCAGCCACGGGCCCATCCATCTGGCCCATCAAGACTCACTCTCATTTCATCAGTCCATAAAACCTTAGAAAAACCAGTCTTGAGATGTTTCTTGGCCCAGTCTTGATGTTTCAGCTTGTGTGTCTTGTTCAGTGGTGGTCGTCTTTCAGCCTTTCTTACCTTGGCCATGTCTCTGAGTATTGCACACCTTGTGCTTTTGGGCACTCCAGTGATGTTGCAGCTCTGAAATATGGCCAAACTGGTGGCAAGTGGCATCTTGGCAGCTGCACGCTTGACTTTTCTCAGTTCATGGGCAGTTATTTTGCGCCTTGGTTTTTCCACACGCTTCTTGCGACCCTGTTGACTATTTTGAATGAAACGCTTGATTGTTCGATGATCACGCTTCAGAAGCTTTGCAATTTTGAGACTGCTGCATCCCTCTGCAAGATATCTCACTATTTTTGACTTTTCTGAGCCTGTCAAGTCCTTCTTTTGACCTGTTTTGCCAAAGGAAAGGACGTTGCCTAATAATTATGCACACCTGATATAGGGTGTTGATGTCATTAGACCACACCCCTTCTCATTACAGAGATGCACATCACCTAATATGCTTAATTGGTAGTAGGCTTTCGAGCTTATACAGCTTGGAGTAAGACAACATGCATGAAGAGGATGATGTGGACAAAATACTCATTTGCCTAATAATTCTGCACTCCCTGTATATATAGTATTGTTCACTTTGGTTCCATTTTGTAGTAACACAGATAAACTTGTGTAGTTCAATACAGAAGCTCTGGCAAAATGGAGGACAGTTGTCATGAATATTCAGTTTAATTCAATTCAATTTATTTCAATTCAGTCACAACAACAGCTGCCTGAAGGTGGATTATGTGTTATATGGAAACAACATGAACTCTGCTCCTTTGTTTTACTCTGTTTGCGTATCAGGTTTAACACTCTGGTTCAATAAAACATATTGTCGTTGTTGGCTTGCATCAGTTAAAGCTGTTAAGCTCCAGTGAAACTGAAGCTAAGAGGTCCTGAGTAATTACCTTATAGAGATTTAGGTGCCTTGCTTTATGGGCGGCATCTTCCAGGTATTTTGGCCCACTGAAAAGCTGAATTTTTCCTTAATTTTAATAATAATAATAATAATGGATTGGATTTATATAGCGCTTTTCAAGGCACCCAAAGCGCTTTACAATACCACTATTCATTTTTAAATGTGTCTTTTCACTCTGTCATGAGCAGTGTGGATTATTTGAAATGTACCAAGAAAGATGAAAAAGAAAAAGGAAAAACAATGATGAGATGACCACTAGATGGCCCTAAAACATCTCTTAACTGCATGAAGCCTAATAAAATAGACAAATCTTAAAATTCTGAAAATTGATGTGTTGGTTTCCTTTTCTTAAAGAAGTACAGGAGAACGTCTATGGCTTAAAAGATTTAATTCGCTTCAGCAGTTGAAATTACAAGTTACAGTGCTGGACTCAATGTGAAATCAGTGGTCTGCTTCACAAAAAGGATGGTCCTCAGAGCGGGCGATACAGTTTTATACTGCAGCAACAAGTATTATTATGACTTTCTTCTGAGAAGTGATGTGGCGGTCCTGCTGTCTCCCTGCGGATCTTCTCCTCTCGTCTCGTATCTGCTCCTCTTCCAGGAAAAGACTGCAAAAAACACCTCCCTCGTCTAGCCTTGATTATTAATTAATCTGGCAATTCCTGTTCCTTTCTGATTATTATTCAAGTTCAGGACATTCTGTTTGGACTCCCTTGGCACAGAAAATATCATCCTGACTTTAACCAGTTATGATACGTAGGCCTGTTTGCAAAACCCTCTGCACTCTACATGTCACTCACAATACATCAACTCAGTCATAGTGCTGAATCGAAGCTTTCCACCCTTATCACATCGAGTGCCAACTCTTTAATGTGCACATAGCAATGTGTATATAAAAATCATAAAAAACAGCTTTTCTTTAATCATTTTATTCCTCGTTTTAAGATGAACAAAGATTCTTGATCAAGGTGTGCATGCAGCTTGTGGGTCCTCCATGCCCTTCCCATCTCAGCACTATCATTTAGATAACTCATATTATCTCATACGTAGAATGGTCTCATAATTTTTAAGGTATACCATTACATATCACTTTTTCAGGGGTTTTCCTGCTTCAGTTTCTCTAGTTTGTGCACATTTCTTGAATAATTTGTGAAAAATATAGATGCATAATCCTTGCCATAAAACCCGTCTACACAGGAGGAAAACCAGCAATATCACCACAAGTGTCCCAGAGAACATGGTTCACTCTGCAATAAAGACATAAATCACAATATTATTGTTTTATCAGTATTACTGAGTGTCTATTCATTATATGAACACTGAAATTGAAAAGCCAGTTTTAAGCCAATCTTCACCCAGAAACTGAGTTTTCAGTGAATATCTTTGCTAATTATGTGGTGGCTCTAGCAGAAGGTTGGTGGTTTGATCCCTGGCTCCCCCATTCTGCATAACAAATGTCCTTGGGCAAGATACTAACCCCAAGTTGCTCTCTGATGCATCCATTGGAGTATGAATGTGAGATAGAAAGCACTTAAAAGCACAGAAGAAAGTGTTTGTGTGAATGAGGCATGTTGTACAAAGCGCTTGAGTGCTCTGGTAGAGTAGAAAAGCGCTGTATAAGAATCAGTCCATTTACCATTTATAATAGGCCAATCTCCAACCTTCCTTTCATATCAAACATCCTTGAAAGAGTAGTTGTCAAACAGCTAACAGATCATCTGCAGTGGCTTGTTTGAAGAGTTTCAGTCGGGTTTCAGAGCTCATCACAGAAACAGCTTTAGTGAAGGTTACAAATGATCTTCTTATGGCCTCTGACAGTGGACTCATCTCTGTGCTTGTCCTGCTAGACCTCAGTGCAGCGTTCGATATTATCGACCACAATATTTTATTACAGTTATTAGAGCATGCTGTAGGTATTGAAGATACTGTGGTGCAGTGGTCTGAATCCTATCTATCTAATAGACTTGAATTTGTTTATTTTCACACACTAAGGTTATTCCACAGGGTTCTGTACTAGGATAGTACTAGTACAGTTCTGTATTCTTTATACACACATCCCCTAGGAGGTATCATTAAAAGGCAGAGTACAGGAAGCCTGTGGAAGCCAGGATACTGTGCTGCCATTATCACTGTAAAGCACAATTCACCAAATCTGGTTATTTGAAATTAATTTCCTCCTCCCATCTTTGTGTCAACTGCTGTGCTTTAATTGCTTTTTGTGCACAGCTGTGTATTTTTATCAAATGGTAAATAGTGCTTTTCTCAAAGTGCCTTACACAGCTTGGCTCATTCACCCAAGCTCTTTCTATCTAACATTCATCCAACGGAGGGCAACATAGGGTTATATATTGCCCAAGGATATCTGGCATGGAGACGGGAGCAGAGAATCAAACCACCAACCTTCCACTGTGACCTGCTCTACCACCTGAGCTATAGGCACCTCATTTATGTCGTTTTCTTTGATGGCAACTTTCTGAAGCACGTATCCATGCTTTTGATCACATGATTTTCACATTGCTGCTGCAAATCTACTGGCATGTTCCAAAATTTAGTTGATTTAGTAAAAGAAAATCAGCAAATTGAAGGCTTTAAAAAAACAGAAATGGGAGGCTGGGGTTTAGAGTTTAACAATTGTGTTTAGTTAACCAGGTATTTCTTCAGTGTAAACACAGAAAAATAATTCGAATATAATTTATTCAGCAATAAAGAAGGAAGAAAAGTTAACTTCCTCCCCTCTGTTTATGTTACTGTGTGTCCTCTTCAGTCTTACAACAATGATAGCTCTGTGGAGGGCCGTACCACTACAACCCTTGATAGAGAGATAGAGTGAGGGAGCAGGAATAAAGGGAGCATGGTAAAAAAAAAAAGGGGGGGGGGGGTCTGATTTGTGGAGTGTGCCTCACACCCTCCTTTGGGTGCCCCCTCTTTTCTGGGTGCCCCTCTCTCTCCTTTCCTCTCTCTCCCATCTCTCATTCCTTTCTTCTCAGACACTCTGATGTAATCCAAAGGCCTCTGCGGGAGCAGCTGCACAGCGAACCAGCCTTCCCTCCTTCCCTCTCCCTTTCTCTAAATCTCTTTCTCTCTTTTCTTTGCACTTCCAGAGGCATGCAAGGCGAGGTGAGGCGAGGGAAAGGAGGGCACTCAGACACAATTGGGGTCTTTTTCTGCCCTGAAAAAAGGGAGCTATCGCCTCACATCTCCTTCTGTCGCCCCTCTACTGTACTATACTGCAGGCGGGTGGGTGTGTGGGTGCACATGCACAGTGTCTTGGTGTGCTGAAAAGACTACATAAAGGGACAACTGCACACAAATACTGCAGCCAGACAGCACATTTAACTACAGATAAAAAGTGGTGGCTTTAACACAACACTGTGAGCAAGGGTGTAATAAAATTGACCTTTATCCACTTTATCTTCAGACACCTTGAGTTGAACTCATATAGGTCTAGAAAAAAATCAGACAAATTCCAAGTTCATGAAGTTGTCCACAGAGACTGTACATTAGACATGGGGTATTATTTGCCAGTGCAGTTAAATCCATACATAAGCAAAGTATTTCCCCTCAGATACCTGTAAGAATGTCCCTGATATTTTCCTTTACACTGCTCTGTCATGTTTAAACAAGTCTAAAGCTCTGCTAGCAGCCCCCACTGGTTATAATGTTCATTACAGCTCATATTACAGTAGGAATGGAGTGACTGAAAGACATTCTGACTGAAATGACTCCAAGTGAGGTGTATAAAATGACTGGTTTGTCCTTGGGGGAGCGCTACAGAAATCACTGCGCAAATCTTTGTCTCATGTTGCTATAACTACCAGGGTCACAACAACTGTATGCAAGCAGCTGTTGTCAAAAAACAAATAAAAACCTGGTCTATGACTGACTTCCTTTTACATTATCAGACAACCCACTTTACCTTGTGATGCCCACATCTAGTGTGCAGTTAATAGTGTGACAATTTACAATAACGTCATTGTACACATACCATTTTAAGAGCTTTCAGCTCTATGCCACTCATGACTGAGGAAGCCAGAACTATTTGCAACTTGTGCCCGCTGGATACCAACAGTCCCTATCTTGACTGGGAAAAGCATTTTTTAATGTTTCTGTTTTTGGTTTTGTTTTTTGGGGGGGGGGGGGGGTTGGGCGGGGGGGGGGGGGGGGGGTTGCATTATTTGATTTTCACGAGACGTATGAATTTACATTAACTTTTAAAAGAAAAATGAATTTGGCAGCAGTTTCTATTACAGCTCAGTATTGTTACCCCCAGTTTTGGGGCCCTTATTATCCAATTACATAAATGTCAGCGTAATATTACTCAGCTGTAACAACGGTTGCTACCTTGATATTACTTGGATATTACGTGGTTATTACTTTGGTAATTGCATAGTAATAACTTACAAATTACCCTCTTGTTTCCCCCTTGTTACCCTACTATTACCCCTTTAATACCGAGCTGTAATAGAAAGTGCTACTATAAGTTCTACTAGTATGCTATCGCTAAAACACATATGATTGCTTTTGTAAACTCTCATAAGAGGCTCAGAAAAGCTTTAAATGTTTTAGCCTAATGATGTCATTAAAATAGCTCTGAAGTGTTTGTCTCCCTTTGAATTTTGACTATTTAAATCACAATACTACACAACCATAATCACCATAAAAATGTAAACTGACAGATGAAAAATGAAATTATATGCCTTACCTTCCAAGAGCAGGTTAGATAAAATCACAGCAATGGGCTGTATTTAACTGAGAAAAAAATCAGTTCCACCTTCAGACCTTTCTTTTGTGGGAAATGATGCCTTTGGTTTGACTTAACTGATAAAGTGTACTGTATGTAAACAGTCTGCTGATGAGAATACCAGAGCAACAGCCTCCAAAGTACCTGCCACGATTCACTAAAAAGTCCATTCATTTTAAAATAATAAAAAGTGGCTTTGATGCAGAAATACAGATGTTCACACCTGTAACTGCACACACAGCGTGGACCAATTACAGTATGTTCACATTCAGTATTGTGATGACATATTTAGGATGCATAGGTTAAAAAAAAAGGAAAAGGAAAGCTACTGTGACAGCAGGTGCACCAGTGCAGACTCTCGTATTGCCAATGCACCTGCAATAACAGTCTTACATGAATTGGTTATCCCACCATCTCTGTGACCTGCCTGACCCTGGTGCCTGTACTGCTGAGCAAGCACACCCAAGATATATTTTCCTTATCTGGCTTCACTAACACCTACACTGGCAATCACAGTCACATAAAGGTTATTAACTACTTAGTAAGCCAACTTAGGATTTCCAGATCTAGCACATTCACAAAAGAAGTGTTTGACCTTCCCATACGGAGCTCTACTGGCAGCCAGTATTTATGCCAACAACTCCTCCAAGTATTTAGCTAATAACTAATAGCTTTAGCTAATGTTTTTGTCATTTTGTCTCTGTACAGCACCACAGAATATTATGATGCCCATAAAATGTAGACTTTCAACGACAACAAGCAGTTGTCTGTGTGGTAAAGGAGTACGGAGGAATGACATGCAGGAAATGGTGTGTGTTAGTGTGTTACCTACTCAAACAAGTGTGTATTAGGGGTCCCAGGACAATGGCCAGTTTATAGCCAACTAAGGACAGTTCCCTTAGTATTTTATGAAAATTAACTATATAAAATAAAAATAAAAAAAACACCCAGCACGCCCCTGCGGGCGGTTTATCCTTCAAGCTCGGGTCCTCTACCAGAGGCCTGGGAGCTTGAGGGTCCTGCGCAGTATCTTAGCTGTTCCCAGGACTGCGCTCTTCTGGACAGAGATCTCCGATGTTGTTCCCGGGATCTGCTGGAGCCACTCGCCTAGCTTGGGAGTCACCGCACCTAGTGCTCCGATTACCACGGGGACCACCGTTACCTTCACCCTCCACATCCTCTCGAGCTCTTCTCTGAGCCCTTGGTATTTCTCCAGCTTCTCATGTTCCTTCTTCCTGATATTGCTGTCATTCGGAACCGAATATATATATACAGACGGACAAAATGGTGGTGGCTAACCAACCGGACATAGTGGTGGTAGACAAACAGAAGAAGACGGCCGTAGTGATCGATGTAGTTGTACTAAAACATTTTTTGACAGATTTTTGAGCGCCGTGTACCACATAAAATCGGTTCAACGTCAGTAATCACAACCAGAATGCATACATAAGGTCCACTGGATTATAAGGCACACTCTCGATTTTTGAGAAAATTAAAGGATTCTAAGTGTGCCTTATAGTGTGGAAAATACGGTAATACTGCTGGACCTTTTCTGGCCCATATTCTGCTCCAAAGCTGCTTTTAATAATAATGGATTGGATTTATATAGCGCTTTTCTAGGCACCCAAAGCACTTTACAATACCACTATTCATTCACTCTCACATTCATACACTGGTGGAGGCAGCTACAGTTGTAGCCACAGCTGCCCTGGGACAGACTGACAGAAGCGAGGCTGCCATATCGCGCCATCGGCCCCTCTGGCCAACACCAGTAGGCAAGTAGGGTAAAGTGTCTTGCCCAAGGACACAACGACCAGGACAGAGAGCCCAGGGATCGAACTGGCGACCTTCCGGTTACAGATGCGATTCCCAACCCCCTGAGCCACGGTCGCCTTTTGCATTTGAGTAGTCAAAATCTCCAGCACCGCCTCCATCAGCTGCTGAAAATTCTCCATGGCCAACACTGTAATGTGAAGAAAAACTACTAGAAGCCTTGTAACACCTGTTTGGAAATTGTAAAACAAAATGTTGCCATTTAAAAATGGCCAAGAAAAATATCTGAACAAAAACATAAGCCGTTCTAACAGGAACCTTTCAGCTTGGTGCCAGGATGGGAGGGAAAAGGTAAATCAAGAATAGAATATACATGCTCAGTTTTTATTTGTTACTGTCAGTGAAAGCAAAGGAAAAGAAAATGAAGAGAAAGTGTCAAGACAATCAGCCACATGGGCAAAGACCAGTGCTGTTTTGATCTGGAAGAAACAAGTGAGTTTGTATGCGCATGCACCAGGATCAGTGCAAGATGGCACACTCCACAGACAACATGCCATTGTAGCCGAGGAATGTATGTGTGCAAATGTGTGTGGGTGTATGTGAACCAGGGTGAGGCACCCTGGGTGGCCTGGCCCGTTCAGCTGCCCATTTGGCACCATGGGTGTCTGAGCAGCAGCCTTTCAACCAGACAAACTCAACACCAATGAAAAACTTTTGACTTGTGTCACTAAAAGTATGTAGTCCTTAGCCAGTTGAGGTTTGCTGTGAGGTTAACATGCAAGTTAGGCTGCCCTCCTGGGCAGTAACAGCAGTAAGCCAATATGATATCATGTAAATACACTGCCATGTACAGAGATAAGTCCAAAAGAGAAAGGTTCTCCAAGTGAAAATGACTTGTTGATATCCAGGTCAACTCCTCAAAAAAAAAAAAAGGGGGGGGATAGATAGATAGATAGAGAGAGAGAGAGAGAGAGAGAGAGAGAGAGGGGGGGGGGAGAAAAAGAAGGACGTGCAAAATTACTGTTGGATGCATGAAATATGGCCATGGCCCAATTTTATTCTTACAATCATGCTTATATTAGTGAATCAGAATTATTATAAAACAAGGGTTTTATACAATCTGTACAGAATCTGCTTTTATAAGAAAACATAGTTACCATGAGGTGAAGTGAAGAAAGCAATGAGGATGTTGTATAAGAGAAGAATGCCCAACTGAAGAAAGAAGGAGGAAGTGAGGAAAAATCGATCTTTCCACAGAAGTAACACATGTTGTTTTTAAATAATAACAGTTTTTATTCATTTTTTAGAAAGGCTAGATGTGGCAGAGGTGTGGTCTTTGGCTCAGCTGCAGGGGACGGGTGGTGCAGCAGGCTCGAGGGGCAGTGCCAGGGAGGCTGGTACGCCAGCTGCAGCATGTCAAGTGTTCACGCTCTTCCTGCTTAAGTGACAGCAGTTCCAGGGGGAAGGTGTGTGGTGTGATGTGGAGACAGCTGAAAAGCTGTCTTTAACTCAAAAACAATAAAAGCTATTAACAAGCTCACTGAGTGCTGTGATCAGGCTAGAAACAGGCAAGCTCACAGTAAATATCATTTCTGTCATCTGACCATAGAACCACACAAAGGTTAGCTGTCAGGTCAGAGAAGGAAGGACTTGAGAATAGTTCAATAAATACTACGTATACTATGAGCACATAAATGCTAGTAAATTGAAAAGGGAAAGCAATCATTTGTGTCTGAATGCAAGGTTGTGCAGGGCAGGTTCCGTGGTTAGTTGATCACAGGCATCTAAGGCCCCAATTTCACAACACAAATGCACACAACCCAACAACTGTTGCTTCTGTCTTCGTTGGTCGTTCTTCTTTATTCCTATTGCTGTCCATCTTCTAGCCCCCCTCTTTTCCATTCTGTTTGCTTCAGATGACTGCTCTTGCCAGTTGTTTACTATTCTGCCATAATCAGAAAGGAAAATCTGTCTCTTAATCAAGCAAATCCTCCAATGTGTTAACAAGGCAGATGCTACCTGTCCCACATGTGCGGCTAAGCACGTCATGTACTGCAGCCTTTTACAGCTTTGTCTGGAAATGGCTTCATGTATCAGTGAAAAAGATTGCTATGACGTCTCTAAAGCTAAATAATGATCAGAGGAAAAGTGGCTGGTCTGCATCTTATTGCGTTTTCAGGCCAAAGTTGCCCCAATCAATGAGTGATGAGATTAAAGTGCTCTGTCAATGTGCTGTTAAGACAAATGGCTATGGTTGATTAGTAAGGCAAGTCCAGTCTATTTAATGTAAAACACAGTGTTTGCATTAGCCTTCATTTTACTTTATTGCAAAAACATTTATAATCACCATTTTTATTATAGCCTACTGCCTATTTTTGCAGTATAGTAATTTCTTGTGCTCACTTTGAAAACTCATAATTATATAAGTTTGCTATTCCTTTTCTGTAGGATTCAGAGGCTGCATATAACACAGTACAGACAGTATGGTCTCAGTGATATGCTCCTCGCTGTTTACCAGTTACTGTAAATGCAAATGCTCCGATTTCTCCTTTTGCTGCCTCACAGTTCAAGCTTTTATTGTGCAATAGACGCAGGAAATGTAACTCATATAATGACAATGTACACACCTCCAGCCCCTAAACAACATAATTAATTCCTGTCATAACTGTGATGTGGAAATCAGAATGCTGGGTGGTTGGTTGGGATCATTTTTGATCGTTAGTCAGCTGAAACTGTTGGCTGTAGTGGAAACAGAAAAGGCTACATTGTTGAATTTAAGCATGAGCTGTGAGTGTGTGTGTAAGCGCCTTGAGGCAACTGTTGTTGTGATTTGGTGCTATATAAATAAAATTGAATTGAATTGAATTGACAAAATCCACATGTACTCAAATCTTTAAATTACTCTGCTAAGTATGTTATTTAATTACTTTCTAAAGCCAAGGAGAGCTAAGTTCATCATTAACAATCAGTAGTGTACTGTCCTCATAGACGTCATAACCAAGTTAAAAAATACTGCAAGAAAAAATTAAATGTCCACATTTTAATGTTACACAACGGCCCTATAAATCATTACTACACTAATACCACCTCATCATCATTATATTAATATTATCAGTATCCATCTGTATAACATGGAAGCACAGCTGTCCAGATTAAACAAGCTGACATCTCTGACCATGATGGCAGGCCCACATCTGTGACGTACGATCGAGGACTACACCGCCACAGATGAGATAGGTGATTCAGTGTCATTCCACGCTAATCTGATCAACATACTGTTGCTTTTAGCTCATGGATTAATTCAGAACAATAAAAAAACATGGGTAAACATTTTGGTCCAGAATATTGGACACATGTAAGAGAGAGTCTATTAAACAAATGTGCCTTATAAACTACACTGATTATACTTTGCATACTGTGTCTTATAAAGTGTAAACATGTCGTTGGTTTATTTTGATATTTGAGCGTCTGCAAAATTCATGGTTACAAAAACAATAAACATGGAATTTTGATTTGACCGGGTGAGATGCTGAACGACTAAAACACTGCGTTTAATGGTGACGACGTTTCTACCTGCTTATTTAATCATCAATAGCGCCTACAGAGACAGAAAGGAACACAAAGACAGGGACAGTGAAAGTAGAGTAAAGAAGTGTGGAAGACAGATGCATGGATGGATAGAAAGACGGCAGGTTGCTTTACCAGCATTCCAGAAGCAGACTGGCTTCATTGTTCTGTGTGTGTGGGAACCTCTGAACACTTCCTTTAAGAGCAATTAATAGGAAACCTAAGACACTGGATTACTGACCCTCCTCATGTTCACCTCAACCTGCCGTAGATCAAGCCATTCAGCCCTCTTACTCATCCTCTCTCTCTCTCATACACACAAACTCACACGAAATCAGACTTAGTCACACTGACGTTAGCAATGCAAATGATGAGTGGGGAAGAACTTTTACATTCACATGATGATGATGACGGTTGTTATCATCATTGTTGGTAAGCAGATCCTCAGTGAAAGGTAAACTGCTGATCTCTTCACCAGTTGCAGGAGGAGACCACACAGTGGAATGAGCGTGTTAAATCCTTTGGTTTCATTTATATAGCACCAAATCACAACAACAGTTTCCTCAAGGTGCTTCATATTTTAAGGTAAAGACCCTACAATAAATTGTTACAACATGAGGTCCATCTACACAAGAATCCTGGTGTGCAGCTGTGCTGTGTTTTGAAATCTGAAAGAAACACTTTTGTAAAGAATAAAAGAACTTTACACTCAGATGATGTAGATGTCTACAGAAGTTTATTATTAAAACATCAATGGGAAGGCTGGACATTGTAGAAGACTTGACACCACCAATAACACTCATGCTGTTATTTGGCATGAACTCTAGTGTGTACTTTGTGTTCATGGTTCTGTGGCTTTTTTCTGTCACCTAGTGCTTGCACATAGGAGACCTCTTAGGTGGTGACATCTTGTATCGTTACCTATCTGCTGCTCTAATTTTATACCCAAAGGCTTACTACTTTAAATTTCATTTATACAGTCCTTTTTTCTATGCCTAAGCACCTTATCTAACATTCTCACACACTGCGATGAATGCATACTTTGACATGCGTAATGGAGAAGCTAGGGATCAAACCACTGACATTATGATGAGGGACAGCCCCTATCTCCTGACTCTGGACTTCCCACCACATGTGGGACTAAATATATAGAAAATTAAAAAGTAAACTCTGTGTGTGTGTGTGTGTGTGTGTGTGTGTGTGTGAGAGAGAGAGAGAGAGAGAGAGAGAGAGGGGGGAGAGAAAGTCTGCTGGTAGCAGAACAGGTTTTTTTTTTAACCTATCAGCTTCTTTAGCGTTAATGAAGATGTGTTGAGCATCTGCTGCCATCTAGTGGTGGAGATGGCTCAGCATAGTTGTGTGAAAAGAAATTATATGTATAATGGTACCATATTGTATTTAATTTAATCTACTGCAGCAATCAAATTTGCTGCAAGAAACATGACCTCATGTGACTACTTACATTCTTGCAGGGTTGAAAGTGCCACTTTTGTGTTATACTAGGTGTAATTTTGTAACATAAATGACACAGATGGGACAGTAACATAGTCATTGTGACTTTCACAGCGATGAGACCGAGCAGTGCATTCAGAAATAAATCCAAAACTTTAACATACTCTCAGATTAATGGATGACTAAACTGCTCAAGCATGCATGTCATGTGTCACCATGTGGCAGGCAGATTGTGGACCCAAATGCAGAACTAAATTCAGCAACAGCTTTATTTCTCTCAGGAGTGAATACTAAATACATAGGGCTGGAGTACAAATTAAGGAAAACTCAGAATCCAAGGGGAAACATGGACCACCAGACAACACTATGAGAAAACTAAGGAGAACCAGAACACTGAGGAATAACCATTAACCAGACACGGAGCAATGTGAGCCAAAACACTGAGACAGGACTACACCAGACACAGGAATGTAAGTGAGGCAAGAATATATAGGGGATACAAAATAAACTAAAACCCAGAACAGAACCAGGTGTGAACAAAACATTAGAAAATGAATTACAATGAAAAATAAAAGGCATGAAACTCAAAGTCCTGGGATCCTAAAAGTTCATGAACAGTAGATGCACTTAACGAATGAAAATTATTATGTTACTGATCAATACCTCCTTGATTTCAGTAGACTAACAGAGTCACCGGAGCACTTTCTGATAATCAGTAATTGACACAAAGAGTTGCTTTGAAAATAAACCAGCTGACAAACACTTGTAATTGTATTTTACTCTGGCCTCCTTTGCTTGAACATTTTAATCTTCTTTTCAAAGTGATTTAGGAAAAGTGAATCTACCACAATTTAGGATGATTTAAGCACAGATCCATTAGGCTTAGGAAGAGACAGTAGATACCAGCCACAATACCACAGGGAACTGTGCTGTCCCCTCTTCTCTTCACCCTGTACACCTCTGACTTCTGCTACAACTCTGAATTATGCCATATTCAGAAGTTTGCAGATGACACAGCCATCATGGGGTGTATCTGGGATGATCAGGAAGAGGAGTACAGAAGTCTGGTGAGGAACTTTGTCGCATGGAGTCACACAAACCACCTGCAACACCTCAAAGACTAAGGAACTGGTTGTGGACTTCGGGAGGTCCAGAGAAGGTCCACTGCCGGTTCAGATAGAGGGGGAGGAGGTGGAGGTGGTCAACAAGTACAAGTACCTCGGGCTGTGGGTGGACAATAAACTGGACTGGTCATGCAACACAGAGCACCTGTATAAAAAAGCCCAAAGCCGACTGTACTTCCTCAGGAGGCTGAGGTCTTTTAACATCTGCAGGAAGCTCCTGAGGATGTTTTACCAGTCGGTGGTTGCTGGAGTACTTTTCTATGCTGTGGTGTGCTGGGGGAGCAGCACAGCAAAGAGGGACTCATCCAGGCTGGAGAAACTGATCAGGAAGGCTAGCTCTGTGGTCGGCATGAAGCTGGACACTCTGGTGACAGTGGCAGAGAAAAGGACATTAAAGAAACTGATGGACATTATGGACAATGCTGGGCATCCTCTGCACACGGCCATAAACAATCAGAAGAGTCTGTTCAGTGACAGGTTGCTTCTCCCCAAGACAAGAACTAACAGACTTAAAAACTCCTTTGTCCCACACGCCATCAAACTGTTTAACTCCTCTCTGGAGGGGAGAGGGAGGGGAGACAGGAGGACAAAGGAGGGGGGAACAACTAAGCTGTAGTGCCTCTTCACCTCACTGTACAATACCTTGTGCAATACTTTTTGTAAATAGTCAACAGTGCAATAGACTCAATACTTGAAATGTGCAATTCCAATCACGGAGTCCAATTTACCATCAGGGTGTACACCTCACCCCTGACGTCGTTGCCCACCTCTCAATTTTAAATACACTTAGTCATTGAGGGCTAGCAGGAGGGACTATGCGCTTACCTGCTGCTCCATGGCAGGTAGCTCCATGCCCTCCTGGGTTTTAATTGCACCTTAGAACACATATGCATCAACACTACAATGAGCGGGTGGAGGGAGGTTTGGAGTCTTCTCCCACCCCCATTCTCTGCGGCCTGCTGGAGCGGGAGGGCTAGTAGGAGGAGTTGGCCGTCCGACTGCGGTCTGGGGTGTGGGGCCTCCCTGCTGCTGCGGAGTCGGGGTGGTCTGCCTCTCCCCACCGCAGGGAAAAGGGTAACACCACCTGGGTCTGGGTGCAATTCCCCCCTCCAGGGGCAAGGGTACCTAGACCCGGTTTGTAGAGTACGCTTGGGGAGTGTGATTGTGTGTACAGCGTCTCTTTATGTCTGTCTCCACGTTGGTTGAGTGTGGAGTGAGTGCATATGAGAGCATGAGGGTGGGAATGGATGTTTGTGTCTGTGTGTGCCTGTATGTCTGTGTCTATATGTCAGGTTGGGTATCAGACACCACCTCTCTGGGGACACCTCAGGCCCTCCAAGGTTTGGAGGCCTATCTCCACCCACCACCACTTCCCCTGCCGGTGGCGGACTCCCTCAGGTGTCGGTGTGTTGGTGGTTCTTTGTGTCTGGGGGTGGGCGTCCGGGTACACACCGGCTCACTCCTTGGCGGCCGCTTGTCGGGGCCTGGGGCCTGGGGCTCGCTCGGGCCCCTTTGGAGGTGGGGTGCCCCCGGCCTCTCGGCCTGGGGCTCGGTCACTCAGGCGCAGCTGGGGGCCGGCGGAGCTCACGGGCGCGTCACTGCAACTCCCCCTGACTTCTGCTCCGCGGCTGCTGGGCGAGCCCTCATCTGGGACTCTCCTCAGCTCTTACTGGAACAGTGGCACGGCTGCCCCTCTGTTGGTCTTCCATGGTCTCTTGTGTTCTGGGGGCCTCTGGATGGCTGGAGTTTTGATCTCCTCCATACCCGCTTCACACCCTGGAGGACGGGGCTGTGGCCCCCCCACACTCCCTAGCAGATCATTACATGGAGAAACCTTTGGAATGCAAGCATGCTGATCCACACAGGTATGCACACATGGGTATTCACAGACGCGGACTAAAGCTTTCTTGGCTGCTACCTCAAAGCACACTGTGCGCTGTCTATCTTGCGTGCTGCACAATATCGTTTATTATTTAGTAAATATTGATATCTATGGCTAGCTAGTTTATTGGGATGGTACTTTGTTTTCTCTATTATTATGTTGCTCTTTGTTGTTTGCTGTCTCCTCTGTTTGTTTTTTTTGTTTGTTTGTTTTTTTCTCCATACAGGTGACCCAGGAGTTCTTTTTTTTTTTTTTTTTTTTCTCTCTCTTCCCCCCCCTTCTCACCGTCTCTTCTCCCCTTTGGTTTTCTTTCTTTCTCTCCCCCTCTTTCTCTCATTCATTCCCCCTGTCCTATTTATTAAAAAAAAAAAAAAAAAAAAAAAAAAAAATGACAAAGGATGAACTGAAGCTCTGCCATCACGTAATGTCGCATACTGCTGTTTCTGATGTCATTTAAAAAAGAAAAAAAAAAAAAAAAAAAAAAGAAATGTGCAATTCACTTGTATTTTTATTTTTATTCCTATTTATTCTATTTATCCCCTTTGTATATTTTATTTATATTTGTCTCTGTATTTATATGTGTGTGTGTGTGTGTGTGTGTGTATATATATATATATATATATATATATATATATATATATATATATATATATATATATATATATATAACAATTCTGTAACTGTAACTTCGGTCGTTGCTGTGCTTTTTGGAAGTCGAATTTCCCAGAGGAACCCACCCGAGGGATTAATAAAGTTCTATCTTATCTTATCTTATCTCAATAGTTTTAGTCTCTGCCGTCTGCATGTGCATGTGCTTGTGGGTTACACCTTGGGTAGAGAAAGGCTACGGGAGGAAACTCGGGCAGAAAATCCTGCAGCTGAATACTGCTAAAGAGCTTTGCCTCAGAACACGGCTTGTGGTTCTGGCCATATGCAGCAACCTACCACCTACTGTTATGTTGTCTGTCTCTCATATTGAGAGCAGCTCTTACCTTCGGTGTGCCCTGCACTTGTGTGGGCAGTTAGAGAGAGTTGCTGAGGCTCTACTACTTTAAAATTTAAATGACTAGTTTTCCTCTGTTTCCTATATTTACAGTGGTAAACAATAAAAACAGGAAGGTCATTTATGTTTATTTATGTTGTTAGATAAATAAGTAATTTGACTGGTTCTAGCAATTTTTGGGTATAGGGCCATACTTTACTTACAGTTGATGAAATCTTCTGTAATTCTATGTTCTTTTGGGATTTAACAAATCAAGGTTGTAGTACCGAATATATCAATACGGGATCCAGGAGCCCTATAAACAAAACTCACAATAACATATTTTTTCATCTCTATACAGATCTCTGTGGTAATGCACTCCAGCAGAAGATCAATGGCTGTTGTGATACTGTCCACTATCTTTTATGTCAACTTTTTATCCACATATATGGATGTGGACAAACTACTATAACATTATTTACTGGTGATTTACTTTAGAAAGTGACTCAACATGACAAAAGCTTTACTTCCTCAACAAATGTCATCTTTAGAATAGAAAAATAAATATTTAGTTTGCATAATTCAGTTTTATTTATATAGCATGAAATCACAACAATAGTTGCCTTAAGGTGCTTTATATTGTAAGGTAAAGACCATATAATCATACAAAGAAAACTCGAACGATCATATAACCCCCTATATGCAAGAGCTTTGGCAACAGTGGGAAGGAAAAACTCCCTTTAAACAGGAAGAAACCTCCAGCAGAACTAGGCTCAAGGGGGGGTGGGGCCATCTGCCGAGACCAGTTGGAGTGAGGGGAGGAAGAGAGAACAAAGATGTGCTGTGGGAGAGATCCAGAGATTAATAATAACTATTAGGATAATGCAGAGAGGTGTATAAGCACATAGTGAGTGAAAAAGGTGACAGAAGAAGAAACAGTCAATGCATCATCTGCATTTAATTATGAGTGATTATTAATCTCTGGCACTCTTCCACAGCATGTCTGTTGTGCTGCCTCTATCCCATAACCCCCAAAAGCTTGTGGCAGATAGCCGCCCCTCCTGAGGTGTCCTGAGGTGTCTTCCTGTAAAAATGGAGTTCTTCCTTCCCTTTGTCATCTAAGTCCTTTAGTCATAGGGGGTTGTCTGATTGTTGGGGTTTTCTCTGTATTATTGTAAACCACCAAGTCATTGGTTCAGGTATCTGGATGACACCTGGATGAAAATCAAATCATTATTCACTAATCACATTAACTCAGTGGTCAAACACATCAAGTTCACCAAGGGGGATATGAAAAATGACAAGCTTTGACTTTGAGATTTTCATCAGTAATAGTGGACATTTAAAAGTTGATGTATAAACCAATGCACACCGAGCAAATGCCATCCCTACAGATGGCCAGGGAAGAAGAACATCATATCCAAAAAACAGTGAAGGCACCTGAAGAATTTGCCAATACAAGAGAGAAGAAGGACAAGTGCTGCCTATACGAAAGCCTTTACTGATCCCATGTGTCAGGAGTATCAGAACAGTAGAGACAAATTCTCTCTAAACACCCCGTCTCTGTGGCTTTCAAACCCCATAATACACTGCGAAACAAATGGTCCACCCTAAGGATTGGGTCCCACCACACAGACAGAGTAATTCCATGTACGCTGTTAAATGCCAGCAGGGTGTCTGTGATTTAGACATCTAGGAAACCAAACAACCTCTGGCTAAGTGGATGACACAACACAAAAGAGCTAACTCGTTGGGCCAGGACTTCGCAGTCTAATTACACCTATAGGCTAGTGTCTACTCTTTCGATGATGAGGATGTACACATCCTGGGCAGGGGGGAATGGTGTGTTGAGGGGGGTGTCAAAGAGGCCATTTACATGAAAAAGGAAAGACCATCTCTGAGTTGAGGAGGTACATCTTTCACTGTCTTACAATTGTGAGGCTGTGATTGCAGCCATTCCCCAACTTTCTACAAATGGTACCCATGGCCACAGACCTCAAGGGCCATTGTTAATCAGTGGTGCTAGTTTCAGTCATTATGCAAATGCACTGTTTATAAGGTTGGGGAAACCTGCAGTCAGCTGAGACTGAAGAAGTCATTTGGATGAGTAATTAAAGTAAATCTCCCATTGAAAGCAATATGCCCAGATGAACAGAAACCCAACCCTGGGATAAAACACATACATGATCAAGATGGCGGCGCAGACACACGCAGCGGCTGCTCTCTGTACCGACAAAATGGCGTTCCCATCTTTGTTATGCTCTTTTTCCTGTTTTTCACAAGAACGCTCGTGCAGTCGTGAGCTCCTGCTCCAAATCAACAGAAGCAAATCCACAAACCTTTTACACATGGAAGCGCTACGAAATAAACTGAGGAACTGCGGACTGCTTTGGAGGCATGAGGCATTAGCCATTAGCGACCCCCGCTACTAGATTGCACCCACAGTTGAAATGTCTCAGGGGTAACAGGAAACAGAAGAGGGTAAGCCGCTAATCCACATAAACCCGCTATTCCCACCATCGTACTGTCCAATGTGCGCTCCCTGGACAACAAGCTGGATCATGTATGTTTACTTCGGTCCAATTTGAAGTCAATGAGGGAGTGTTGTGTCTTCGTCTTTGTAGAAACTTGGCTTAACAATAACATGACAGCGGCATTCAACTCGACCAGCTAGCATGTTTTTGAGCAGACAGAACTCACACCAAAGGCAAGGCAAGGCAAGGCAAGGCAAGTTTATTTGTATAGCACAATTCAACAACAAGGTGATTCAAAGTGCTTTACAGAGACATTAGAAACAAGAACAAATAAAAAGCATGATTTAAAATTGAATAAGACAAGCAAATAAACTAACTAACTAATTAACAAACAAACAAACAAACAAACAACAGTATATAAAATCAAAACAGATAAAATCAGAACAGTAGATAAAATCAGTAGTTAAATGTAAGCTTTGAAATTTAAGCTTAAAGTGTGGATTTGGTGCTTTATTCAAATGCAGCTGAGAACAGGTGAGTCTTCAACCTGGATTTAAATAAACTGAGTGTTTCAGCTGATCTGAGGCTTTCTGGGAGTTTGTTCCAGATATAAGGAGCATAAAAGCTGAATGCAGCTTCTCCGTGTCTGGTTCTGACTCTGGGAACTGATAAAAGACCGGATCCAGATGACCTGAGGGATCTGGATGGTTCATACTGGGTCAGGAGGTCACTGATGTATTTTGGTCCTAAACCATTCAGAGCTTTATAGACCAGCATCAGAACTTTAAAGTCTATCCTCTGACGGACAGGCAGCCAGTGTAAGGACCTCAGAGCTGGACTGATGTGGTCCACTTTTTTGGTCTTAGTGAGGACTCGAGCAGCAGAGTTCTGAATGAGCTGTAGATGTCTGACTGATTTTTTAGGTAGACCTGTAAAGATGCTGTTACAGTAATCAAGCCTACTAAAGATGAATGCATGGACTAGTTTTTCCAGGTCCTGTTGAGACATCAGATCTTTTATCCTTGAAATATTCTTGAGGTGATAGTAAGCTGACTTTGTTATTGTCTTAATGTGTTTTTCTAAGTTTAGGTCTGCATCCATCACTACACCCAAATTTCTCGCCTGGTTTGTGGTTTTTAGATGTATAGATTGAAGTTCTCTGGTGACCTGTAATCGTTTTTCTTTGGCGCCAAAGACTATTACCTCAGTTTTGTTTTTGTTTAGCTGGAGAAAATTGTGGCACAACCAGTCATTGATTTCCTCAATGCATTTACCAAGAGCCTGTACAGGGCCTCGGTCTCCTGGTGACATTGTGATATATATTTGTGTGTCATCTGCATAGCTGTGATAGTTTATTTTGTTGTTGTTTATAATCTGTGCCAGTGGGAGCATGTAGATGTTAAACAAAAGGGGTCCCAAGATGGAACCTTGGGGAACTCCACATGTGATACTTGTCTGCTCAGATGTGAAGTTACCTATTGATACAAAGTATTTCCTGTTTTCTAAGTATGTTTTGAACCAGTTTAGTACAGTTCCTGAAAGACCTGCCCAGTTCTCCAGTCGTTTGAGTAATATGTTGTGGTCAACTGTATCAAATGCTGCACTGAGATCCAGTAAAACTAGGACTGACATTTTTCCACTGTCTGTATTCAGACACATGTCATTAAACACTTTGGTCAGAGCGGTTTCAGGGCTGTGGTTCTGTCTAAAACCTGACTGGAAGGCATCGTAGCAATTATTCTGTTTTAAGAAGTAACTGAGCTGTTGAGAAACTGCTTTTTCAATGATCTTACTTAAAAACGGGAGATTTGAGATCGGCCTGTAGTTGTTCATTTGTGTCTTGTCAAGATTGTCCTTTTTCAGTATAGGTTTTATTACAGCAGTTTTTAGTGATTCTGGAAACACACCTGATAATAAAGAAAAGTTGACGATCTGTAACAGGTCTGACTCTAAAGTCTTTGAGACCTTTTTGAAAAAACTTGTTGGCAGGACATCTAAACAGCAGGAGGAGGAGTTCAGTTGACCTAAGATGTCCTCCAGGTCTTTGCTGTTAATAGGTTGAAACTGTTTCATAGTGTTTAAACAGTTTTTTGGTGGACACAGTACATATCCTGGATCTGCTGTTGATGTACCAATTGCTTGTCTAATTTTTTGGATTTTTTCAGTGAAGAATTTGGCAAAGTCATTGCAGGCCATGGTTGAATGAAGTTCAGCTGCCACTGACACAGGAGGGTTTGTTAGCCTGTCAACTGTAGAAAATAAGACCCGAGCATTATGGCTGTTTTTAGTGATGATGTCAGAGAAGTAGGAGGTGGTAAGACTTGCGGAGTGGGACTGTGTTTACATGAGCAATGCCTGGTGTCATGACGCTGGCCATGCAAACACTGTTCACCTCTGCTAGAGTTAATGATCATCAAGTGCAGACCATTCTACCTACTGAGGGAATTTTCATCAATACTGTTTGTTGCTGTCTATATATTTATATTTATGTAATGCTTTTAACTCTTACTGAGAACTTCATACAGCTTTTATTCTATGTACTTTAAGCTTTTTTTGTATCTGTCACACACAGACACACACAGTCCATTGGTTAAGTATCTTGCCCAAGGACACTTCAACATGTGGACTAGAGGAACTAGGGATAAAATCACCTGCCTTTCCCTATCATCTTTTCCAAAACGATGAGGCCTTGCTGAATGGTTTTACGAAGCTATCAGTCTATCCTTCAGATCTCACCCCAAGTAAAAATTTTGGGGGAAACAAATAGTTATGAGGGGGACAGACGTTTTGTTGTTGTTTTTGTTGTTGTTTTTGTTGTTGTTTTCCTTCTGTAATTTCTTATAATTTGTGTATTTTGGTATATTTATTTAAAAAAAGAAATAATTAGTTGAATTACAATATCATCCATCTTCCTTCCACTTATCCTTATAAAATAATAGAATGCTGTTTATTGCCACTATACACATGTACAATGAGGTTCAGAGCAAGTGCAGACCTGTAAAAACAAAAAAAGGATTTAGGGTTAAGGTGCAGAGTTCTGTGGCGCTGTATACAAATATAAAAATAATTACATTGGATTATGTATTTACAGTGCAATAACCCAATTGCATGTAAATGTAACATTTCACAATAGTGATGGTAGTTTGCATAGTCTGTGTATTGAGGGAAGTCTTTGGATTGGGGGGCGAAACTGTGTTGTCAGTGAATGTGTGACTTCAGGGCGAATATGGCTTTTGGAACGAAACTGTTCTTGAGTCTGTCAGTCTTTGCACTGGTGCACCTGTAGTGCTCGGCGTGCGGGTGGAAGAGAGATGTGGGTCAGGTCCCACAGTCTGGGGCCTTGCATGTGTGTGGGTCCTTTATCCAGGCAGAGAGGAGGAGCCCAAGATTGACCAGTTTGGTGATGAGGATGTTCGGGATGATTGTATTGAAAGCTGAGCTGTAATCCACGAAGAGCATCGGGACATAGCTTTGTTCACGCAGTATGCAGACTAGTAGGGGTAGAGGTCTTGGGGGAGGTAGTCCTTGATGTGCTGAAGGACTAGTCTCTTGAAGCATTTCATGATTACCAGAGTGAGGGCCACAGGACGATAATCCTTCAGGCAAGTGATGGGATGATTGTGGCAGGGTCACAGGGGGACTGAAGCCTATACCAGCTACCATAGGGCAAATGCAAGTTGCCAGTGTGACACAGGGCTAACACAGAGAGCAAGCCAACTATTCACAATTACAAATGGGCAATTTAGAATCATCAATGGATCTAACCCCACTAACTGCATGTCTTTGGATATAATAAGAGGAAGCCGAGTAGCTTAAGCACTTAATTTATCACAAAAAAAACCACTATGTGACAAAGCAGTCAATTCCCATATCCATTGGCTAGGGTTTTTTTCTTGCTAAGCTTTTCACAGTAGAGACTTTACTTCTGATGATGTTGTTGGCTGTATATCTGTTGTAAGAAGGCTGTGTAATCTAAGCTTGCTCAATGTCAGGAGCAAGAACAAGTGCAAATGAATCACATGTCTGAAAGCAGCAGGAGGAGGAAAGCCAAGGATGGACACGGATGAAAATGCCACTGCTGGACTAACCTCACTTTATACTTTCAGTCCAGCTAACACTAAAACAATTTTTATAAATAGCTCACAGACACTTGGTGCCAAAGTTGACTGATTTGTAGAGCTCAAGATATTGCTGTATGTATTTCTGTGCAAGTATGTTGTGTGTGTGTGTGTGTGTGTGTGTGTGTGTGTGTGTGTGTGTGTGTGTGTGTGTAGTATACCGATTTTTCCTATCTTGGTAGGGACCAAAATCTGAAATTTACTGTACTGGTGGGACCAACAGTCCTCGTGGGGACCAAATTCCAGGTCCAGGTGGTTTTAGTGTGATTAGGTTATTAGGTTATGGTTAGGTTTAGGGTAAGGGTAAGGGTTAGGGTTAGGCATTCATTTTTGATGGTTAGGGTTAGTGGCTAGGGAAAGCATTATCCCAATCAGATCTCCCCACTAGGATAGCAACACCTGACATGTGTGTCTGTGTGCATGTGTGTGCTCATCCTTTGCCCCAGCCATACCCTGCCTTCCGCTGTGTTATCCCTTCTGACCTTCTTTAACCTGGAATCAAATCGGATCTGTGCAAAGACCACAGCGCCTGTCTGAAATGTCAGCTTCAGCTTGCCACAGACTTCACTGCCAGATGTTCACTAGGGCATCTGCCATATGGTGCTTGATTTATTTCTGTATCCTTCTCATCTCAGCTTTTCCCATGCATGTATCTCTCCTGTCTGTACATATACAATTTTGTACTTTTTTAAAAGGCAGGCTAAGGAATGGGCAATTGTCTCACAGTAATAACATCTATACATGGAGCCATTATCTTAAGATTTTCTGAATGTCTGTCATACCGTCATAGCTCTTCTGTCAGGGGTTAATAAACTCTTATCAGCTCAGTATATGTTCCTGTGACTGGCATTAGCAATCCACCTAATAACACAGCATGTGAGTAGTTTATTAGTGTCAATTAATAATACAATATATGATCACATTAATTTTGATGGTCAATAAAATGCTTTGTCTTATTAAATACAGCAGTTTTCTTATTATCTTAAAACTGGGGGGGTGATGGTAAGAGTGTCCTTGATTTTCAGAAGCATTAATCCTTCCCTATTTGCCATCCACTTTAGTAGGACAAATGTGCCTGTGTAAAGGCAAGTATATAATAATTCATAATGTGTGGTACAGGTGTGAAAATTGATGAAGTAAAAGAGGTGAAAATGAATCATCTTGAACATAGCTTTGGCTATTTTAGTCATTCATGCAGTACTTCTGTGTGCCCTGAAGCTCTGCTAACTCGTGGTTTATTTTATTGTCAAGTGAAATGAGGTGAGTATGTGTCCTCATGGTGTTCCTGTTTTTGCAGGACATGCCATGGCTTATGTAAGATTCAGGTTAGTCACATTCTCTTTGCCTGCATCAACATCCATGAGATGAGATTAGTTCTGAGAGCTGCATTGCAAATTGAGCTTTAGTGCAAAGCTCTGGGCAGCTGCCTGCTGAGGTCTTATTTATGCATATTGCTGTGACCTGTCATAAAGTCTATATTTCCCAATACCCTAGTTAGGATATCCACAAGGGTTTTTGCTGTTCAGAAATTTGTTAAATCACTCAAAGCATACCAAATCACTTTTATATAAAGTGGTTTGAATTTACTGACAGCATACGATAATGATCACTCTACTTTAGTACTTTTGGTATTTTGAGTATTTTTAAATAGCAGGTTGATGATGTAAACTCAACCTTGTTCATAGATCAAACTGTGAATATAATCCCAATTTATGTACACTGTGGCACATTGATATTTTTAGAACATATTCTCAAAAAAATATTCTGATGCTCTATTGGGAGTTATTCCCAGATGCCAATTTTTCCATCCCACTGGCATGACTTATTTGTCTCTTTTGTCTCTTTTGGACCTGTGACAGACTGCCAATCAGTGTACCCTCTTGCCCTACGGTAGCTGTGATAGGGTCAAATTCGTGCATGTAGATGTTGAATGTTCCTCACACACATGCATATGTTAGTTACAGAGTTAAAGAGGGTTTTTTTGGTAGGATCAATATTTTTATATAATATATATTTCCCTTTGGAAGTATTACTATAAAACACTGCGACATTTTCATTGGTATGCGCATGATATCTACCTTTATCTGTTCATGAAACCAGATAACACACACCAATTAGTTAAACTGCAGGAATGTCTTAAAGACACAAAGACCTGGATGACCTCGGCTACTAAATTCCGATATCACATGTGCTATCTAACCAGATTCTTACTCTGGATGGCATTACCTTGGCCTCCAGGAACCTTGATACATTTTTAACCAGGACATGTCCTTCAATGCACATATTAAACAAATATGTAGGACTGTTTTCTTCCATTTCTGCGATATCTCTAAAATTAGAAATATCCTGTCTCAGGGTGACGCTGAGAAACTATTTCATGCATGCATTACTTTTAGGCTGAGCTACTGTAATTCATTATTATCAAGATGTCCTAAAAGCTCACTTTTGACAGGGACTAGAAAGAGAGAGCATATTTTTTTCCTATACTGGCTTCCCTTCATTGGTGTGTGTGTGTGTGTGTGTGTGTGTGTGTGTGTGTGTGTGTGTGTGTGTGTGTGTGTGTGTGTGTGTGTGTTGCCTGTTTTCTCTGGGCTTCATGCCTTCTTGGATTTGTGAAGTCCTTTTGCACTTGGTTATTTAAATCTGGTTATTTATCATTAAGAAATATTTTCTAAAGAAATTGTCCAATAGAGCTGTTGAGATCAGGAATGCTGATATCACATTTCAGTTTTCATTGAAGTAAAGCAGTTTTCCTAGCATGAAGCTGTGAGTAGCAAGGATTACTGACTACCTTTGTCTGTATCCTGGTCCTGTAGAAAGACAAGCATTAACATGCAGAGGTTTGCGGTCTACCTTTTATTAGGAAAACAATAAACTGTTTTCAGCTGCTGTCACAAGTAAATCATGTCATGTAATACATATGAAAAGTGTCAAAAAATAAACATCAATAGAGGTAATTAGTGTCAGTGGTAAAGTGAGCCTTATCTCTCTAAAAATATATCAGCATTTTAATTTTCGTTTACATTATTCAACACAGCTATGAGATGATAATGATGGTGGTGGTGGTGGTGGCATGTGTGTGTGTGCAAGAAGGAGGGCATGACATGTTAGACAAATACACTCTAGCCTCTGTGCGTGGTCAAATTGGCAGTGATGAGTGTTTGAGCACAGAGTACACAGGCTGAACGATTCTGTGGATCATTAGTGATGCTGGTTTTATTTTTATATGCTCTTTTCTCCTGTCCGCTGTCAGCCATCAAGACTTTATCTCCATCATGTCATGACAGAGGGGGTCCATCTCTTTTATTTGTGTGTCAAGCTCCTGCGTTTTATGTTGCTTTGCTTTTACTCCTAGCAAAGATGTGATGCAACACCATAGATATACACTGATCTTTCTGGTAACCATTGAGTGCTGCTTGGTTTCTGTTTGACATAGAAAGTAAGAATGCTGCAGGTTCACAGGTTTGCCTGATGTCTCTTCAGTGGGCCAGCAATAATGGGAGGAGCTTATGCATGAACACGAGAGTGATGCACAGTAGCCGGTCCATGGTGCTCATCACACTGCAGTCTGGAAGACACAGAAAGATGTGGCAATATTTACAACAGCGTTGTATAATGCAAAGATTTCTGCTTGTCCATTGGCCTCTACAGTGATTCGTACGAAGCTCATAACATACAAAGTCAAAAGGAATCGTAATATACAGTTGTTCATCTCAGTGTGTTAATTAACCTCGGCAGCTGACGGCCTATGAAGGTTCAGTTAACTATAGTAACAGAAATCACTGGATCATCTGAATAGCTTGCAGCATCTGCTTGCCAACACCACAGGGGAGGGGGGGTCAGTGCATGTATATGTGTCTTTATCTCTCTGTGTGTCGTTAGTGGGTGGATGAAAGTGAGTGAGTTAGTGAATGGTTTGTGTGTGTGCGTGTGTGCGTGCATTGCTCAGCCTGAGTCTGGGGCTTGCTGAGCCCGGGTGAGACGGGGTCACCACTCGGGGTGCGTGACTGACTCGGTAGCTCGGGGTGTCTTGGACCTCTCCCTTACTGGGAGTGCTGGGTGGTTCTTGGGTGCCTGTGGCCCTTTTAAATTTTGTGGTCCTAGTGCTATCCCCCACCACCACTACCGCAACACACACACACACACACTTCCTCTTTTTTTATTCCACATATAATGTAATAACACAGATAGAAATGAACACATAAACAAATAAAAGATTCTATTTATTTAACAAACAAATTATCAAACAGTCGATCAGTTAATCTAAAAATTGAATGTTGCCATTCTCAGCAACCCTGGGTTCATAAAGAAAATGAATGTTAGGATTCTCTGGCATTTATATGGCATTCATCACTTACAGTGCTTTATAGTACAAACCATTTTTGCCCTTTACACACAGCTCTTTATAAGTTTTACACTATTGTCACCAGTCACAAAATATTCCAATAATCAACAATGGTGTAAAAACAATCAAACTTTCTGCACTTTCGATATGTGTTTATATGTGTGTGTATACAAAAATACTCTGGGAGGTCTTGAAACAAGTTCAAAACACCACTGTGGCCAATTTTAGGTTACCTGTTAAATAACATGCATGTTTTAGGACTGTGTGATGATATCAGAGTAGGTGGAAGAAAAACAGCACTGAGCAAACATGCAAACTCTACACAGAAAAGCCTAGAGAGTAGGGCTGGGTATCGTCACTGATTTCTAGAATCGATTCAATTCCGATTCACAAGGTCCCAAATCAATTCGATCCACGATTCGATTTAATTCGATTTGATTTGATTCGATTCAATTTGATTTGATTTGAATCTGGGAAATTTTGACAGTCAGAAATATTATAATTCAGATCAGTACATTTACATATTTTTGTATCTATAAAAAGGAAGCTGACACTTTCCAGACTTTATCAAAGGTGTGAGCATCACAGCGAGGCCTTTGTGTCAAAGTAGCTGAGGATAAAACACAGAAATACATGAAGGTGATTATCCTGGCCTGGATTTTATAAAAATATTCTGCAGTAGATCAAAAACAAAAGAAAACCATTAATCAACATATAAACGTTACCTCTGACATTACAGTGGTTTTATTAGAGACACACTAAGCGTTTTGCATTTTGCATAATTTTAAAGTTTAAATTTGTTCAGTATCCGGTTGTTCACTCTGACGTCACTAGCCGTGTCTGGGCCTAAACTCCGCTGCAGGTCCATATATCAAACGATCACTATGGCATTACTGAGAGTTGAAAAAGAGAAAGAGAAAGAGAGAGAGAGAGAAAGAGAGAGAGAGAGAGAGAGAAAGAGAGAGAGGGAGAGAGAGAGAGAGAGAGAGAGAGAGAGAAAGAGAGAGAGAGAAAGAGAGAGAGAGAGAGAGAGAGAGAGAGCTGTGCATGAAGTGTGGTTTTATCCTGGTGGAAGCAAAACAATAAAAGTCAGACTGAATCCATAACGATGTTTATGTGAAGCCCAGTTTGGATCTTCTTTTGCTGCTGGTTCAGTCAATGTTGTTTGGAGAGAGATCAAACTAACAGCTTTAGAATCGGCGCAAAAAGGGCGTGAACACAAAGCGCCGACCCGCCGAAACATCAGAATCAGCGAGCTGTCGGCTTTCAGCCCCGACCGTGAGAAAGTCACATCTCACTGATTCTGATCCGTCGGCGGCTCGGGCGCTGTGTGTTTACGTCTCTGTGCAGAATCCGTGTTCCTGCTCTGATTACTGTCTTAGCGGTTTGGTGGCTGTTGAAATTTTGAGGTTTAACCTGAGATTCTGGCATTTTGGGCAAAATACATTTATATTAAAAAATCGATTCAGGATTTTAATGAATCGATTTCACGTTATCCAAGCCAGAATCGATTTTAATCAATAAAGGTAACAATGCTATTCATGACATCTCTAAGGGAGATATCCACAATCTGGCATAAGACAGAAAAACCATTCTCAGATATTGGGACTAGCGTTATTCTCCTGAAGTTCTACCCCTGGAAAGGTGTTCTGGAGGGAAAATGACTGCATGATCCTGCATTTTGTCTCTCGCTTCTAAAGTTTTACTGTGGTCTGAAGGTCTACACTTTGAAACAATAAAAATGTAAAAATAAAACACCATTGAGAAAAGCATGTAGCCCCTGTAGTCAGTCATGTCTGTTTACAAGTGTCAAGTCTGTGTCACTCTGTTTGTGGGTCTTATCCCTGTTTGTTTACCCTTTCCTTGTGTCTAGTTGTATTTTTTCAGTCAAGGTCTCTGTCTCTGTGTTTATGTTCCCTGTTTTATTTTGACAGTCCTTGTCTCGTGTGAATTCTGCTCAGTTTTGCTTCACCCGTCTTATCAGGCCATCCAGCCGTTTTCCCCAGGTGTGTCCACTCTGCCCTGATTCCCTCTTGTGTATATATTATCTTTGTCTCTCACTGTTCTTTGTCGTTATCTCATAATCAGAGATCAAACCCTGTGTTGTCCATTTGGTAATGACAATGACTTATAAGAGAGAAAATCTTTATATACTGTAATATAAATATGATCACCACATATAATAATTTACACACTCCAACAGCTGCAAGGGTTCAGTGAACACATTAATATGATGTAAAATGGCCTGTATTTATATAGCGCTTTTATTAGTCCCTAAGGACCTTAAAGCGCTTTACATATCCAGTCATCCACCCATATACTGGTGATGGCAGCTACATTGTAGCCACAGCCACCCTGGGGCGCACTGACTGAGGAGAGGCTGCCGGACACTGGCGCCACCGGGCCCTCTGACCACCACCAGTAGGCAACGGGTGAAGCATCTTGCCCAAGGACACAACGACTGAGACTGTCCAAGCCGGGGCTCGAACCGGCAACCTTCCGATTACAAGGCGAACTCCCAACTCTTGAGCCACGATCGCCCCAGAATGTACCGTAATGAAAGGGAGAAGATGAAAACATGACAGGCAATTTGAAACATCTGACAAATTATCTTTCCCCTTCCATTACCCTCCTGCCTCTAAGTCAGATGACATTGCAGTCAAATGACAGATGCCCATGTTTTTGAGTGGCCCCCTCCTCTGGCATCTCTTTGGCTGTCACTAGCAAAGATAATCTTTCAGTTTTTATTTTCTTTTTAACCTTAATCTGTTGTCAAATATTTTCAACAAATCATCTGAAAGACAGAAAAATAAGTGAAAAAGACAGATTTAAGGAGCTTGTGAAAAAAGTAAACTTGGCTTCTTTAAATTTCTTGAAGACATTTCACCTCTCATCTGAGCTTCTGCAGTTCTAATACCAAATGGTGGTGAGTCCTAGATATTTAATCCCTAGTGGGATATTTCATCCCTTGTCCCTTAAGGAGGTCGTTGACCCACAATTGATCATATGTCAGAATCAGAGAGAGATACACAGAGAGAAAGCCACAGGCAAGAATGATTTCCTGTATTACTCAGTGGTGCATTTGGTTGATCTCAGTCTCTTACTGAACCTGCTCCTTTTACTGGCCAGCACGTAATGCAGTGGGTGGGAGGTATTGTCTACCGTTGTCCTTACCTTGGATAATATCTAGTGAGTTTGCTTGCATCTGTGACTCTTAACCTTCTGCCCAAGCATGCGACAGCATAGAGCAGGGGTGTCAAACTCAAATACACAGTTGGCCAAAATTCAAAACTGGAACAAAGTCGCGGGCTAACATTAATATTTATTGAAATATATTTATTCCTCCAGATATGAGAATGAATCTTTTCTTATGGACTCAAACAAGTTTTGCTGAAAAACTGAATATGGAACAAGCAAAGCTTAATACTAAACAATATATATATATATATATATATATATATATATATATATATATATATATATATATATATATATATATATATATATATAAACTTTTAACACCCAGCACGCCCCTGCGGGCGGTTTATCCTTCAAGCTCGGGTCCTCTACCAGAGGCCTGGGAGCTTGAGGGTCCTGCGCAGTATCTTAGCTGTTCCCAGGACTGCGCTCTTCTGGACAGAGATCTCCGATGTTATTCCCGGGATCTGCTGTAGCCACTCGCCTAGCTTGGGAGTCACCGCACCTAGTGCTCCGATTACCACGGGGACCACCGTCACCTTCACCCTCCACATCCTCTCGAGCTCTTCTCTGAGCCCTTGGTATTTCTCCAGCTTCTCATGTTCCTTCTTCCTGATGTTGCTGTCATTCGGAACCGCTACATCGATCACTACGGCCGTCTTCTTCTGTTTGTCTACCACCACTATGTCCGGTTGGTTAGCCACCACCATTTTGTCTGTCTGTATCTGGAAGTCCCACAGGATCTTAGCTTGGTCATTCTCCACCACCCTTGGGGGCATCCCCCATTTTGACCTCGGGACTTCCAGGTTATACTCGGCACAGATGTTCCTGTACACTATGCCGGCCACTTGGTTATGGCGTTCCATGTATGCCTTGCCTGCTAGCATCTTGCACCCTGCTGTTATGTGCTGGATTGTCTCTGGGGCATCTTTACACAGCCTGCACCTGGGGTCTTGCCTGGTGTGATAGACCCCAGCCTCTATGGATCTTGTGCTCAGAGCTTGTTCTTTCTTGGATCTTTCTTGTCTTTATGTCAGTGGCTTCTATCTCCTCCTTTGGCCAGCCTATTACCCCAGCAGGGTACCTGATCACGGGCAGGGCGTAGGTGTTGATGGCCCGGATCTTGTTCTTACCATTCAGCTGACTCCTCAGGACTTGCCTGACCCTCTGCAGGTACTTGGTGGTTGCAGCCATTCTAGCGGCCTCTTCATGGTTCCCATTCGCCTGCGGGATCCCCAGGTACTTGTAACTGTCCTCTATGTCTGCAATGTTGCCTTCTGGTAGTTCAATCCCCTCAGTTCTGACTACCTTCCCTCTCTTTGTTACCATCCGACTACACTTCTCCAGTCCGAACGACATTCCAATGTCATTGCTGTATAGCCTGGTAGTGTGGATCAGTGAATCGATGTCTCGTTCACTCTTGGCATACAGCTTGATGTCATCCATGTACAGGAGGTGGCTGACAACTGCTCCGTTCCGTAGTCGGTATCCGTAGCCAGTCTTGTTAATGATCTCACTGAGGGGGTTCAGGCCTATGCAGAACAGCAGTGGGGACAGAGCATCTCCTTGGTAGATCCCGCACTTGATGGTGACTTGTGCTATGGGCTTGGAGTTGGCCTCTAGTGTTGTACGCCACATCCCCATTGAGTTCCTGATGAAGGCTCTTAGGGTCCTGTTGATCTTGTACAATTCTAAGCATTCCAGGATCCAGGTGTGGGGCATTGAGTCATAGGCCTTCTTGTAATCAATCCAGGCAGTGCACAGGTTGGTCAGTCTGGTCTTGCAGTCTCGGCTGACTGTTCTGTCTACCAGTAGCTGGTGTTTTGCGCCTCTGGTATTCTTGCCAATCCCTTTCTGTGCCCCACTCATGTATTGACCCATGTGCCTGTTCATCTTAGCCGATATGATGCCTGACAGGAGCTTCCACGTGGTGCTGAGGCAGGTTATTGGTCGGTAGTTGGATGGGACCGGTCCCTTCTTGGGGTCCTTGGGGATCAGGACCGTCCGGCCTTCGGTTAGCCATTCCGGGTGTCTCTCGTCAACTAGCAGCTGGTTCATTAGTGCTGCCACGAGCGTCTGGCAGCACGCTCGTGGAGTGCAGTCAGCGTCTTCAGCCAGTAGGCGTGGACCATGTTGGGCCCTGGTGCTGTCCAACTCTTCATACTGGAGACCCTTTCTTGGATATCTGCCACTGTGATGGTTACTGGACCCTGTTCAGGGAGGTCGCTATGGTCTGCCCTCAGATCCACTAGCCACTGAGCATTGCCGTTATGGGTTGCATCCTTCTCCCATATGCTCTTCCAGTATTGCTCCGTCTCCAGCCTTGGTGGTGTTGTTCTCTTATTGTTCCCTTGCCACTGAGAGTACACCTTTGCTGGTTCTGTGGAGAACAGCTGGTTTATTCTCCTGCCTTCTATCTCTCTGGTGTACCTCCTCAAGCGGCTGGCCAAGGCTGTGAGTCTTTGTTTGGCAGTTTCCAAGGCCTCGGGTATGGACAGTTTGCTGTATTTCTTATGCACCTTCTTTGCCGCACCTTTCTGCAACTCCGTTAGTTGGCTAACCTCCCTCCGTGCTACTTTGATCTTGCCCTCTAGCCTCCTTCTCCATGGAGGGTACTGCCCCTTGTGGCTGTTCAACTTGTAGCCAAGCACCTCACTGATCACTGCTTGTAGATCAGCTTGTTAGTGTCGGTAATCGTGGTTGTAGGTATTGTCCGTAGTGCTGCATTAACATCATCTAGCAGACCTTCTGAGGGTACTTCACGTAATCTTGGTAACCGGCTACAGGGGATCCAGGTTTCAAGCTTGGCCATGATCCTATTTCTCAGGTCAGTTCCTCTCGCACTCAACGATCCTTCTCCTATCGCACTTGGGGCTATGTACCCAATCTCGGGTTGGGGTGATGATATCTCCCCCCTGACCTGGCGTCCTGACTCCTCCTTGCCGTAGCATTTATGTTGTACCTCGTCAATCTCTAGCTGTGATAGCAGTCCCTTCTTTCGAATGTTAGAACACTGAGCTACTAGTTGTTTCGCCGTCATTGTGCATGTTGGGTATCGAAGAATCCATAGGTCCCTCAACCTATTCATGTAGCCCCTTCCGCCAGGGTTACTTGCGTAGTAGCATTCCAACAACGCCCTGTTTTCGTCTCTTGCCCACCGATGCCTTCTTGTTCCAGTAGCCCACTTATATATATATATATATATATATATATATATATATATATATATATATATATATATATATATATATATATATATATATATATATATATATATATCCATAGGTCCCTCATCCTATTCAGGGGACCTATGGATAATCCTACCAGTGGCTGGACAAAGCTGGACTGAAAGACAGCACAGAGGCACTAATCATGGCAGCACAAGAACAAGCTCTGAGCACAAGATCCATAGAGGCTGGGGTCTATCACACCAGGCAAGACCCCAGGTGCAGGCTGTGTAAAGATGCCCCAGAGACAATCCAGCACATAACAGCAGGGTGCAAGATGCTAGCAGGCAAGGCATACATGGAACGCCATAACCAAGTGGCCGGCATAGTGTACAGGAACATCTGTGCCGAGTATAACCTGGAAGTCCCGAGGTCAAAATGGGAGATGCCCCCAAGGGTGGTGGAGAATGACCGAGCTAAGATCCTGTGGGACTTCCAGATACAGACGGACAAAATGGTGGTGGCTAACCAACCGGACATAGTGGTGGTAGACAAACAGAAGAAGACGGCCGTAGTGATCGATGTAGCGGTTCCGAATGACAGCAATATCAGGAAGAAGGAACACGAGAAGCTGGAGAAATACCAAGGGCTCAGAGAAGAGCTCGAGAGGATGTGGAGGGTGAAGGTAACGGTGGTCCCCGTGGTAATCGGAGCACTAGGTGCGGTGACTCCCAAGCTAGGCGAGTGGCTACAGCAGATCCCGGGAACAACATCGGAGATCTCTGTCCAGAAGAGCGCAGTCCTGGGAACAGCTAAGATACTGCGCAGGACCCTCAAGCTCCCAGGCCTCTGGTAGAGGACCCGAGCTTGAAGGATAAAACCGCCCGCATGGGCGTGCTGGGTGTTTTATATATATATATATATAAAAAAAAAAAAAACACCCATACAGCTTGATGTCATCCATGTACAGGAGGTGGCTGACAACTGCTCCGTTCCGTAGTCGGTATCCGTAGCCAGTCTTGTTAATGATCTCACTGAGGGGGTTCAGGCCTATGCAGAACAGCAGTGGGGACAGAGCATCTCCTTGGTAGATCCCGCACTTGATGGTGACTTGTGCTATGGGCTTGGAGTTGGCCTCTAGTGTTGTACGCCACATCCCAACGATCCTTCTCCTATCACACTTGGGGCTATGTACCCAATCTCGGGTGGGGGTGATGATATCTCCCCCCTGACCTGGCGTCCTGACTCCTCCTTGCCGTAGCATTTGTGTTGTACCTCGTCAATCTCTAGCTGTGAGAGCAGTCCCTTCTTTCGAATGTTGGAACACTGAGCTACTAGTTGTTTCGCCGTCATTGTGGATGTTGGGTATCGAAGAATCCATAGGTCCCTCATCCTATTCATGTAGCCCCTTCCGCCGGGGTTACTTGCGTAGTAGCATTCCAACAACGCCCTGTTTTCGTCCCTTGCCCACCGATGCCTTCTTGTTCCAGTAGCCCACTTTTCGTCAGGGTGCCCTGGTCCTCCTAAAGTCCGTGGAAAGAAAACTTATTTTTACAGCGAAAAAACCCTTAACTTCCGAGCAAGCACTAGTGATGTGCGGATTGATCCTGAAATATCGATTCCTCCAATACCAATCATTTATGTTCTAGAATCGATTCTCACATTAAAATATCAATATTTTAGTAATTTAGGGTAAATTTGTAGTTCATCATTAACAGGAACACAGTGGAAAGAAACTATATCATTCGGATTGTCTACATTCAAAGGAACTACTTCCTCTTCCGCCTTTCATAAGGAACTGTGTGAAATACATCTGTATAAATGTCTCACAGCCCCTTGGCGTGCGCACTCACAACAATGGCTGAGCGTAGTTGAGTCATGTGTGGACTTGTTTTACCTCCACAAACAGCTGAGACGTGGTTTGCGATACATGTGGCAAAAAAGTGAGGTGTTGTGGTCATACATGCCAACCTTGACACCTCAGAATTAGGGAGACATTCAGAGGGGCTGTTGGGGGGGGGGGGATAAATAAATTTACAGTGTTTATTTATCGGATAAAATACATTAAATCACCGTTATTATTGGCCAGCCCGGAAACAGCGCAGGTGTCCAAATTCAGAGGCTGCTTCCACCTGAGGACCGGCCTTCGTGGTCTAAAGAAAGCCGGGTAGTACGGCACGAGCTCCCTCGGCGGACTGAAACTCTGCCGTCTGCTCCTTGCTATCTAAAATATAACCGGGCACTGACGTAAACTCTCGACCGTCTCACACTTTGTTTAATCAGTTTTCTGTTTGTCATTTATTCAGCTGTGTGAAAACCCCGGAGGAACCCTCCCGAGGGATTAATAAAGTTAAATTTTATTTAATCTAATCTAATAACTTTAATCTCAGCCAAACCGATTTACTCACGAACAAATAAAACACTGAAAAAGCCAAACAAGAACATTTTTAGGTTATCAAAGTGACTTATATATCATGTTTAACGACCGCGGGGGTTTGAAGACGATGTGTCGGCTCAGATATTTGAAGTTCACACAGCTACATTCTCACCTGACAACATGTTAAAAGTTTTTTGCGACCCAGAAAGAGAAATAAGAGTGATATTAAAACTAAGTCGCTGCCGCCATTGTTGGAGACTGGAATTGGCTATGAATTCTGCGATATGGTTTTTCACTTTTGTTGTCCAGGTGGAAATTCAGGAGAAATTCGGGAGAATGGTGGCTCCGGGAGAATTTCAGGAGGGGCACTGAAATTTGGTATTCTCCCGGAAAAATCAGGAGGGTTGGCATGTATGGTTGTGGCAACATCACTAACCTTGTCACACATCTCAGAGTAACTCATATCACAGAATATGACGAGCGTATGTTGAGACTGAAGAGGACAGGGACAGGTGGTGCTAGGGTGAGAGTCTCTCACGGAGTCCTTTAGTGCTGCAGGCAGGCAACGTGTTCAAATAGCCACAACTTCAGGTTTTTTATTTCTATATGATGAACTCTGCATTGTTACGTGATAAGAACAAGTAATCTGATGTCCTGTAATCATTATGACGCTATAATTTAAGATACAATAAATAAAATCCGTTTTTGTACAAAGTATCGGTATCGGATCAGTATCGTCGATACCACCCTGAATATTACTTGGTATCGGATCGGAAAGGAAATCAGTGGTATCGCACCCGTTATGTGTCTGTGAGCGAGGGAGGGAGAGAAAGGAAATCAGTGGTATCGCACATCACTAGCAAGCACCCAGGACGCTACGACGTAATGGGAAATTCACAGACAAACTCACGGATTCTTCCACTGACCGCTGCGGCACACCTGCACCAGGGCAAACATCCGCCTGCTATACAGGTGAAAATAGAGCAACAGGCCCGCTGAGTCCTTGATTTTATCAAAAAAAGTTGTAAAGTTGTTTTTGTAGGATGGCACATTGATTGTGTTTAAATATCAGAATCAGAATACTACCATACCTTGGTACGTCTATTCTGCAAGAGTAATTTGGTTTTACAAAAGCAGTTTTATATCTTTTTAAAAACAAGAGTGTTGCAGTGCTCGCATTTAATCAAAAGACAACTGAGTAGAAGATGCATTTTTATTAAAGAGGTTCCATTCAGTCACTCTGAGTGACGGTTGGCATGTCACTTTTGGATTCACCTCTCATCTTCATCACCCTCATCGCTTTCTTTATTGCCTTCAAGTAGGGAGTCTTGTTCTTCAGAGTCGCTGTCAGCAAATTCATCCCACCAGTGGAACTGTTTGCTTGCATTACTTTTCTCATCATCACTGTCTTCCTCTCTAAACTGTCTCCTAAATCCTCCAGGAAGCAGATCCTCCGCTGCTTCTCCTTCATCCGGGTTGACTTCATAGTCAACCTCCGCAGCAGCAAGGTCACTTTCATCTTGATGAGCTTCATTGCGTTCCTCTTCATCGTTGCTGCTGTCAGCATTTTGATCATCATTATTATAATTGCAATAATTGTGGTCATTTTCAGTATCTCTGTTATTGTGGTCATTTCCATCATCAGAGTTGCTGTCATCAATTTCAAAACGAATGTTGAAGAAATTATTCTGATTGATTCTGAGGGCATGCTCAAAAATCTCACTGTAAATATCTACCATCAGCTATCAAAGTTACAGCATCAAAAGTAAGTTTCACTTATAAAGCAGTTCCCCCAAAACTCACCTTTTTTTCAAAGAAACTGCTCTATGAAAATGTCCTAGTTCAGCTGTGTGTGTATCTGCTTGTTGCTGAAGTCATAAATATGTTTCAGTTGTAACATTTAAACCTGCACTGTAACTGTGCAATAGCTGTGATGTCATAAGAACTACCAGAGTTCCATCCCATGACTGTTCCTTAAAATTCCACCTCAGGAAGGCCAACTCTGATGGCCTTCATCAGGGCTTATGTAAGCTTACTTCAGGAGTACCAATGTAGCCACTGTACTCCAGGTACCCTATGACCCTGATGGAGGGAGGTGTTAGCCCTTTTCTAACACAAAAATCAGTATAAATCACAATATACTGATTGTCATGGTCCTGGGTCGGTGACCCAGCGCTTTTAGTTATCATTTTCTAGTTTATGATGATGATTATTATTGTTTGAGTTCTGTGTGTTATATTTGGTCTGCCTTTGAGTCTGTGTCTCTGTCTATGGTGTCACCCCATCTGTTTGTGAATCTGTCTGTTTAGTTCAATGTCTTGTCTGGTTCCATGTGTCTGAGTTTCCTGTTTTATTGTGAAGGTCCGCGTCGTATGTGAGTGTGATCAGTTTACGTTTCCCCTGTCCCGTCAGCCCAGATTCCTCCCAGCTGTGTTGCCCTCCTGTCTCTCATCCCCTGATTACTGGTGTGTGTATTTAAGCCCTGTGTGTTCTCCTGCCTGTTGCCGGTTCGTCTGTGTTCCTCCGTGTCAGTCTGTTACCCTGTGTTCCACGGTGTCCTGTTCCTCGTCTGCGTCTCTCTGCTATTCATCATCCGTTGTCATATGCTCCCAGGTCTGTTATTTTTAGTTCTCCCTGTTTAGGTGTCTTTAGTTGTTTGTTATGCCCCACTGTTTGTTTGCCACTACACCTCTGTAAATAAAACCACCGGTATCTCATCCACTGCCTGCATCTTGGGTCCTCCTTCTAAATCCACACGGCTCGCCTCGGCAGCCGTGACACTGATATTTAAAAAACATAACCATGCTAACAGACAGTCATTTCTAAGTAGTGATCAGTGTTGGTCAAGTTACTTGAAAAAAGTAATCAGTAACTAATTACCGATTACTCCCCCAAAAAAGTAATTAGTTACTTCGTTACTTTTTAAAAACACGATTTACACCCTGAATAGGTGATAAAGCGATAGATCTCTCAGCCCAATTCTACTTTTTCTGCATAATCCATCGTACAAAATGTAATCAAATGGAAAAGTCTCTTTTTAAAACTTGTTTTAATCTTTTAACTTTATGCATCAAGCAAAAATTTAATTATCTGCAACATTCTCTGACTGGAAGAAATTAGTTTAACATTTAAACCTATTTCCTGCACATTCCAGCACATAATTTTTTTTGTGTGTGTTTACACTCACTCTTTCAAATAGATGCAAGTAAAACACAGCAGAAAATAAATAAAGTCACAGACTCAGCGGTCCTGTTGCTCTATTTTCACCTGTAAAGCAGGAGTGGGGCAGGCGGAGGTTTACCCTGGTGCAGGTGTGGCGCGGTCAGTGGAAGAAGCCGCGAGTTTCTCTGTGAGTTTCCCATTACGTCGTAGCTACTCGGTGTTTGCTTGGAAGTTTAGGGTTTTTTCGCTGTAAAAAGAAGTTTTCTTCCCACGCACAGCGGACACTAATGTTTTTGTCACTTTTTATGGAATCAAACTCAAAGTAAGGTCAGTACTTCCACGCTTTAAATGCTGCACGCTCATACTCTCTCCCGCACTGATATATGATGCACTGTTGATCAAGTAACGCGTTACTGCCCATCTCTGCACATATGTGGACGCCAGGTCCTAGGAGGTTAAGGTGCCTGGGAAGGGAAAAACTGCATTATAGGTGGCAGAAAATTCACCTCTGTTCAAGGATCATCATTCACAGTGAACATAGATGGCCTCTTTCATTCCTCTTTCAAACCATCTGTCTTCTCTGTAAAAGATGTGAACGTCAGCATCCTTGAAAGAGTGACCTTTGTCTTTTCGACAGACATGTACAGCGGAGTCTTGTCCCATCGAGGTGGCTCTTATATTTTGTGCCGTGCATTATGTAGATGTGATCCTTGGAGAAGACTCTGCTGTGTTCCTCTGATAAACCTGCTACATAAGGGATGACAGTGTTGTTCCATTTGTCATTCTGTTTCTCCCTAATTAATTGAAACCTTCTTTCCTACCCATCTTCGCTATTTTCATGAAAGCCCAATTGAGATAACCACATTTTAAGAGCTTACTTCACATGTGTGTGTTCCTTCGTTTTCCCTTCTGGCTTAGAGGGAACATTTTCTTCCTGGTGTTGCAGGTTCCTCCAAGTTTGTGTTCCAGAGGGTGGTGGGAGCCAAAAAGGAGGTACTGGTCCGTGTGTGTGGGCTTTCGGTAAACTTCAATGTTGAGGTTTGATCTCCACTTGGCAGTGTGCATGCATGTACAGTGTGTGTATGGTGTGTAGTTCAATGTGTAGTAGCAGTGTGTGTCCATTTACCTTTGTGGTGGGGAGCCTGTCTCAGCAGCCGAAAAAAAAGCTCTAAGCTGCACTGATTCTAGTCGCTGGTGCCTTGTCTTGCGGTCTTGCGGGTTGCACACTTCGTGCTCACATGGGATCCTGGAGCCAGCCATTCCCCTGGCATATTGCCCATGGTCACACATTTCACACAGACAGCGGATCCTGGCAGTGGCTGCCTGAGGTCAGTGAGTTCTCTGACGTCGCGGGCGCCCCCCTGTTCCCACGGTCTTGCAAGTTCACGAGCAGTAATGTAGAAACTAATGGCTTATCTGTTGAAGCCGGGGCAGTCAGTGTTTATTTGTGTGTTGTTTTCTGGGAAGGCCAAGAAAGAGCTAGAACACCTAGCAGGAACTCCCTGCTCATTGACTCCCTGTAACTAAGGTTACGGACTCCCTGCTGGCTAGGCTACACGGGGCCATGTCTACCCAGGCTTGTCTAACCAATTTGGTGTTCATTTCATCCCTCTACCTGCATCACCTGTCCCATCACATGCTGGCAGGTTCTGGGGACCCTGACATTGCACCTGAGCTGCTGGCCACTTCCACTCACCTGGCTTCCCTACCCTGCCAGCTCTCCTCTTTCCACCATGCCTAAGTGGGCAAAGTGGGGATAGTGGATGCCTCACAGGCAATGGTGAAGTTTTTTGGCCCTCGGGTGGCATCCACTCCCCTATCTGCGTGAGGCCAGGCCCATCTTCCTGCAACCCCTCCCAGCACCTGCCCTCCAGCAGGAGCCAGTAGAGGGCGACTATCAGGAGGAGGATACTGACTCTGGGGTCCACTTCCCCGACATGCCCATCGTCCACAAGTTGGACCACACATACAGCCCAACGGTCACACCTCACCAATAGTTTGCTTCGCTTTAGTTTACTGAACAGTCACTGCTTTAAATATGTTTTACTTATTAGCCAATATAATTTCTTGGTTAAATTTATTTTTTTCATCACACCATACAATGTTCATAGGGAGTGTACACATGTCACGTGGCAGTGAAAGAGGCCACACGAAACAATGGTCAAAATTCTGTTTTATGTTATATTAATTCATCTTTCTTTGTTTGAGTAACCTGGGGGTTTGGCTTCTCCTCCCTGATTGGTAAAAGGTGTGGCAGAGGGCTAATTGATCTGAAGTACTGCTGAAAGCCTCATTGGACTAAACCAAATGCTTCAGTGCCTGGGGGGTGTTTGGAGTTTGTTTAATCATTTTGTGTTAGTAGATTATATGGCAGCCATTTGTCTTCCCCTTGTGTGTCATATGGTGTACCTAAGCCAGTATTTAAGTTCATGTGTCATTTCAGCAGGTCAGTTTGTCTTATGTTTGTTTGAGGTTTTGTTAGTTGGGTTCATTAAGGTTCAGGATCAGATGCATTTGCTTTATATGTGTGTTATGAGCAGTTTGCCTTATGGGCGTGACCTTCCTGTGCTTTTTGATTTGTTGGAGTCCGATCAGATCCAGCAATGCCATGTAGCCGTTACCAGAGCACAGGCTAAGCAAGTCAATACCCACTCTGAGATTCTGAGTGCGCTGCCCAAGACCACAGCTTGCATCAAACGCCATTTTTACTGGCCTGGTCTGAGCAAAGATGTGGCTCCATTTTGTAAAAGTTGCCCACAGTGTCAGATAGCATCTGTTAAAATTTCCATCAGCGCTGCACTCCAACCTCTCCCTGTCATCGGCATTCCTTTTGAGCATCTTGGAATGGAAATTGTAGGGTCTGTTGAGAGGAGCAAAGCGGCATTCCCAGGTGGAAAAGTGTGCGGCATCACTCCAGAGAACATGTTTCCACTGCTCTAGACTCCAGTGGCAGCATATTTTAAATCATGGATCTAACACTTTGCATTGCACTTGGTGATGTAAGACTTGGATGTATGAGTATGCGCGAACATACTCATCAGCTAACACGACAGCTTCCTTTACAGCTTTTGTTCTCAGCTTACTCAAGAACGTGTAAATCACCTCTCAGTTTTTCAATTTTTCAACAAGGGCCAGTTGCCACAGCTACTGTTTCATCTCCATTTTCTTGGATGTACATCAATGATCAGATAGTTGTTCACACTCTAACTCATATTGCTCCTTTGCTTTGCCTCAGTTCTAGTTTCCTTCTCCACCTTGGTCCTTTGTTATTTCATCATCCTACAATGCTTTTTATCTTCTTCTTCAATGACTGAATCATCTGTCATCAACCACAGCATTAATGATTGTAACATAGTCCTCTTTCTCCAAATTCCCCTTACCACCAACACCATACTAGTGTTAGACTTGGGCAAACTAAGAGGTCCTGGACAACGTAACCTGAACTTCCAGAGTCTGGAAAATGAAAAGTATGCTTATATTTAACTAAATTATTTTGCTCAGTCATAATTACAGCAACATCTGCAAACTACAGAATCCTCTTCGATTTGGAATAGATCAGTGATGTCCAACTCCAGGCCTCAAGGGCTGGTGTCCTGCAGGTTTTAGATGTGACCTTGACAGTGTTGGGGAGTAATGGAATACATGTACCGGCGTTGCGTATTTAAAATGGTAAATGGCCTGTATTTATATAGCGCTTTACTAGTCCCTAAGGACCCCAAAGCGCTTTACACATCCAGTCATCCACCCATCCACACACACATTCACACACTGGTGATGGCAGCTACATTGTAGCCACAGCCACCCTGGGGCGCACTGACAGAGGCGAGGCTGCCGGACACTGGCGCCACCGGGCCCTCTGACCACCACCAGTAGGCAACGGGTGAAGTGTCTTGCCCAAGGACACAAAGACCGAGACTGTTCAAGTCGGGGCTCAAACCGGCAACCTTCTGATTACAAGGCGAACTCCCAACTCTTGAGCCACGATCGCCCAAAATCTAAAATACAAAATATGAGTAACTGTATTCCGTTACAGTTTCCATTTAAAAAGGTGGTATTCGGAATACAGTTACTTTGTTGAAATAAGTGGATTACACAGCGGTCTTTTCCTGTTTCATATGTTAGGCTATGCCCTCTCTATTTTTGATAATTCCACGTCATTGGAAACCCAAACAAAACACGCATTAAGAGGCTCTAATGTGTGTGTCTGAATCTAGCGGCCTATGTCACCCCTACTTGCGGCCCGCATAATGAAAAATTATTGTTCAAAAAATGATTTAATATGAAAGCAATAGGCAGAGTGTTACAGGCATAGCCCTAAAGAATGTAACCTTATGGGCAGTGTAGCCCAGTTGTTAGTAAGCTATTAAGACTCGACTGTACACTGTGTTCGTGTTTTCCTCTGAAACAATAAGTTCTGTTGGAGCAGCCTTTCAACACCTCTGTCTGTCTCTCACTAGCAAAGTTGACCCAGACAACAAAGTAAAGCTAGTTTTTGGTTACGAGTCCAACACGGAACCCGACATATTAGCCAGAGGTCCCTTTACTATGGTTCAGCGCCGCGGACCTGTTTTATATACAAGATCGCTGCAAAAAGTGCAGCCTTACCTAATGTCCACCTACTGTTACTCATTTATATTAAGATTTAAACATCTAGTTGGTGTTGGTGTGGTGAGTATTCTTCAGTAATAGTAATAAATCACACAGCAGTAGTACATTCACTGGACTGTTTGAATCTTATTATTATATTTTTACTACCCAGTATTTGAACATTTTTTATGTGTCTATTCGATTCGTTCTGATTATAAGAAAGGCCAGTTTGCTTTAAAAAGTCCAAAAAGTCAGTACCGTGCAGTAATAAAACAGAAGTACACCAGAAAAAATCCAGCTTTTGAAAGCAAATGAAGTTGTGAGAGAACAAATCTTTACAGTGAAGGAAGCAAATGTGATTGTGTAACTCCTGTATGGAAATGTTTGCTCCGAACAAAATATTAGGAAAAAGCATGCATAGCAATCAATAACCCTCTATCCCTCCCAATAAGCCGCTGAATCATAATTTCCTTCTGATTGTGAATCACAGTTTCAGCTTCAAAGCTCATGTCCCAGCTTCACACTGATTCACCTGCCTCTGCACTCTTCGAGGCCAAAATTGCAAAAAGAAAAAGCTTCCCCACATTCTGAGGTCAGGAGAAATGCTTCCCTCGTGTAATCACGCTCTATTGCTTGCTCTGGTCTCTCACTGACAAGCTCTGGAGAACCTTTTCTGACACAGATCACAACTCTGAGTGATGTCAACTCCAGACAACAGATACAGATCGGAAATGAACAAGACTAAAAAGCTGAGTCACCCAGATGTATGCAGGAGTGTTAACAGCATGCATTTAAATACATACAAGTATAATAAATACCTCTGTTACCATCCACTTATAATGTTTGGTTGTTCACAGAAATGGATATGAGCCAGGAAAAGCGGCCAAGTGTTTTCACCAAAATTTTTCCATAACACAGCTGAAATGTCTAAAATAGTCAGAAGCTTTCACAGCAGCAATGGAAGCTTGTGGCTGGGAGCTTTTATGGATCCTTTCAGTAATAATCTAGAAGACAGCTAACAGATGCTGCTTACATAAATGAACAGTGGACACTTGACCTCACAACTTCTTAGATCATCGTTGTTTGCTTTTTCCTTTTGGGGGCATACTGCAAGCTACCCAGGCACTGAAGGATGACAAACTTCCAGATGTCTGAAGTTATTACAGTTTGTTGGGAGCAGTGTGTTTTATAGTGACAGGAGGGTCTGAACAGATATGTGAAAGTTTTGACATATATCTGCTTCTGCTACTTTCTTCTTTATCAGGTGAATTTGTAAAAGATTCCACTAAACAGTCACTTTAACTGATTTTCTCGCAAATAATCAAAGAGTAAGTTCTCCAGATCCAGCTATCATCCATGTATTTCAGACGAAATCTAGTTTTCTCTTTTTGTTCAAATACTTTCTAATAATATAACACACATATATCAGATGTTGCTCCCTTCCGTTGTGAGAAGTCACTGAATGACGGTATATTGACGAGTGACAGTTTCCTAAAAGGAACAAGCACACACCCTAACCCTAACCGTTTTGTCTAAAGACTGATCATTTACCAACATAGTACATTCACATCGACGCAAAGGCACTTCAAATCAATACATGAGATCTGCATATAATTCAGACCAGCTGCAGTCTACATCAGCAGAGCGCCTAGACTTCTATGAGTTTTAATTATTCACAAGTACGCTTCATCGAACAAAACTGGGGCAGGGAGATGAATTACAGGGAGGCAGATTACAACTCTCCGCCCCTCCCATCCCTTGCTAACCATCTGCCAAGCTTCTAACTAAAAATAGGTGTTAGACATGCGTAGAGACGTCAAAAAATGTGCTCGTCTGAATAGAATAGATTTGAAAAGCATGAGAGGTGTTGCCATGGGCATATAAACAGTGTTGGGGAGTAACGGAATACATGTACCGCCGTTATGTATTTAAAATACAAAATATGAGTAACTGTATTCCGTTACAGTTACCGTTTAAAAAGGTGGTATTCAGAATACAGTTACTTTGTTGAAATAAATGGATTACACTGCAGTACTTTCCTGTTTCATATTGTCGCGGGTCAGGACTGTTTGGTTTTGTTTGACAGCTACGCTCTGTTGTTCCAGGCGGCAGCGTTACGGTTGCCATGGTTACAGGGCGACACGCTCTCTCTCTCTCTCTCTCTCTGCGACTGTGTGTTTCCTGGGTGAGAGAGCGCCTTTTCGTTGTTGTTGTGCTAAGCTAACAGGCAGAATGCTACAAGCATAGCTCTAAAGAATTGTTACGTTCCCCCCGAAAGGGTCTAGGCATGTGAGTGAGGGGACCAGTAACAAATGAGTCCAGAACAGAATGAAAGGAAAACAGACCAGTGTTTTCAGTAAATAAAATAGTCTTTATTATAGATCATCTTAACATAAAGAGCCGGCAACGCCGTTTTACCAATAACACTTGGAAAAAGAGAAAAAGGGTTGCAACAACAAAGAACACAACAACCAAACAAAAACTCCACACCACGAGGAGGTACTTCCAGGGGCCCACAAGCTCACCCTGTCACTATCAGCAGCTGGCTTTACTGCTGCCAAGGCCCACAAGCCCACACTACTCACGCAACGCAGCTATGCTGTTTCCACAACTCCACACTTTGAGCAGGCAAGGCTCACAAGCCCACACTACTCACGCAAAGCAGCTATGCTGTTTCCACAACTCCACACTTTGGGCCGGTTAACCACACACAACGCAGAGACACCAGAGAACACCCCACCCTGTTCACAGCTCATCCCCAGCTTATATGACCTCCGAGAGGTGATTGCTGACTGGGCCCAGGTGGTAAATGAGTCCAATGAGCAGCAGCTGTGTCCTGGGGAGAGAGAAGAGCAAGAGAGAGACGGGGGGTGGAGCAAAAGAGGAGGAGGCGGAGAAAAACACCACGCCCACACAAGGGCAGTATCAGGAGGCCCAGCTAGGGCCGTAACAAGAATGTAGCATCATGGGCAGTGTAGTCCGTGTTGCAGGGAGAATGGACTGCCATACACGTTATGTGTCTGTGAGCGCGAGGAGGGAGAAAAAGGCGAGTGGAAAAGTACGAGTTGTCATCGAGGAAAAACGGGAGCTGGAAGCATGTAAATATAATAATAACCACTGCAGCCAAGAAGAGAGCCTGACGAGCCCAGCTGTAAGTAAGCTATTAAGACTCGACTGTACACCGTGTTCGTGTTTTCCTCCGAAAACAATAAGTTCCGTTGGAGCAGCCTTTCAACGCCTCTCTCTGTCTCTCGCAAGAAAAATTGACCCACACAACAAAGTAAAGCTATTTTTCGGCTACGAGCCGACAGGGACCCCGCCGTATTAGTCAGAGGTCCCTTTACTACAGTTCGGAGTCGCGGACCTTCAGTAACAGTAATAAATCACACAGCAATAGTACATTCACGTTGTTGTAAAAAGCATGATAATATATTAAGTAATCCAAAGTATTCAGAATACGTTACTGTCATTGAGTAACGTAATGTAATACGTTACAGAATACATTTTGGGGCATGTATTCTGTATTCTGTAATGGAATACATTTTAAAAGTAACCTTCCCAACACTGCATATAAATGGGTTATGAGAACAAAAAGTAAAAAAGTATTGTAAACTATAGAAGTGCACCTGTAGATAAACATAGCTACGAGGTAAACAGCACATTTGCTTTTATTTAATTTATTAAGACAGATGAAGCTCGAAACAGACCAGCAGCCTCAGTCTGAGATAAACTGCACCATTTAATCTCAGATTGTAGAACACCTGGGGGTCACTGTAGCTCTGTTTCATCTCCACCCACCTCCAGCATTCACTCACCAGCCCCATACTGCTGCCTGAGGATGCCTGCGTCTCCTGACAGGGGTGAAGCTGATGACCTGGCCACTGAGGTGGTGGATATGAAGGGAGACAGGAGACCAAGCTGAGACTCTTGAGACACCCGCTGCTTCCCCAGCCCTGGCATTTGACCTCCTGCAAAATTTTTGCGAGGCTCAGAGGTGGCCCTCCAAGATGAGGCACCTCCCAAAGCTGTGATGGTATTCCTCAGTGATCCACGGTTCTGAATGTGTGACACAGCCTCTTCAGCCACCATGCTGTCAGCCAGTGTGACATGCAGTGTAGCATGAACATTAAATTCCTGACTTTCATCAGCCCACAGATCAGAAACACGGCACTCATACACGCCCTCGTCTTCTTTCTTCACCTTGGACAGGCTGAGGCTGTGAGAGATGGCATTGCCCTGAACACGCACAGTCTGAAAGTCAAGCACAGAGATCATGGGAAAAAATGGCAATGCCTCAGTAACATCTGCTTTTATTATGCATTTTATTCATCGACCTGTAGTTCCATGTTTTATGACTAACCACCAAAATGTGACTCTTCATTAGTTGCTCAACACATCAACACAAAAGATTTATAAAGCCTTCATTATCTCTAATAAGGACACATGTTACTAACTCCTATATAACATATTATTTGCTAGTTTAGCATAAACTAAATGTGCACAAGAGGAATCTTTGAGCCTCACTTTTGTGCTGCCGCAGATCAATCTTCATGTGCCAGAAAGAATTTCATGCTCTCTCTAAAGTGTGAATATCATAGAACAAATCCAGGGAATAAAACACTTTCAACGGGACAGTAAAGCGGGTACTTACACTTATTTTTGTGGCTTCTCTTGAAACATCCTAAAAAAAGAGATACTTTTATCAGTTTTGAAAATCTCACTGAATGTCAGCTGCACATTTTGGCAACAACACGAGTTTTCCTTCATTTTGTTTCAGAGAGAGGAAATGGCACAAGCAGAGCTGTTTGTCTCAAAGACACCGCTGATAGCCTCTCTCCTCTCTCTTTGTCCCTTGGGTGTGTTTTCTTCTGCTTTCTTTCCCCCCTGCTACATGTTGTAATGGGCTGAAGGGGAAATGAATTTCCATATGCGCTCATGATGGTGGCTTGAAACACCAGACCTATCAGATAATGTTGACAATCACCAAGTGCCCAAAGTCTGAGTGATGTGTGGATTTTAAAATGGTTCAACAAGTGCTGCTTATGGCTACTGAAATGTGGAGAAATGCTTTAGCAGTATTCCCAAATATAGTCAGTGTTAATGCTTAAAGGATGTTAAAATAAATTGTAGTGCAGATGATGCAGGGTAGAGACAGAGACACACACATATGCGTGAGGGCTATAAGTACCTTGGCTCTGTTAGCCGGAGCAGTGATCTGCAGCTCATCTTCAGACATATCTTTCTTCAGGTACCACCACTGGATCTCCAAAGACATGGGTGCTGAGCTGACAGCTTTAAAGGCGCAGGGCATTTCAACATCATCTCCTTCCCCCACACTCACATCTTTAGGGACTTCAGTAAATGTAGCTTTGGTGTGTAAGGGTAGAAGAGAGAAAAAGGTGAGACGGCAATTTTGCAAGTTTTTAAATGAGTAATGCCCTCCTCTGCAGATTGGTCTTTCATCTGCCCCTAGTTAAATCACATCCCTTTCATAGTCTGACACGTTTCTACTGAGGTATCCAAAAATCTCCCCTGGCTTTATTTAAGTGAAAGCATTTTATTTATCTATTCATGTTATTAGAGAAGGATAAGCTGCTTAGTGTCAGCATTAGCAGGGCAAGTGGCGCTTAGCTGAAGGAGCTTTTTAATGCCAATCTATCTCCGATGTTTCCTTCATGTCACTTCACTTACCATTGGCACAAATCATACAGGCTGAGTTGATAAGGAAACAATAAAGGATCCCGTCGAGTCCCGTTTTTTCCATGTCACAGTTAATTCTTATCACGTTCACGAGCGTTGGACGGTCATTTGACCTGGACGCGATGTTACCCGCCTGCTCAGATAACTCCAAATACAGGCACAGAAGAACCCCGATTCAGACGCAGCAGCAGCAGCAGCAACACGCAGGATCCAAAGCTGAGCTCGGGCATAATTAAACTATTATTACAAATAGTGGATCCCTCAGAGAAGAGGCGCCTCCTTCGTTCCCAGCTGACTACCATCTGAGAAAACGAACTTCCTGATCAGGGACTTCCTCTACCTTGGTACAGCGCTTCCCTGAAAGAAGAAAGGCTCCATCCTCACTAACGGTCTTGTGCGTGTGTTAAAGGTCGGAAGTACTGCAGCTGAGGCAGCCAGAGACCAACAGCGATCGCTGCTGAAAAGTGCAGAGCTTCGTCGCTGCGCCTCCTCTGTCTGCTGTCACCGACCTGCAGCCCTCCCGCTGCTGTGCACGCTGCAAAGAGACACACACACACACCGCCAGTCTTGTCTTCCCACTGCTTCAGGGCTCCAAATATAAATACCAATTTTCTTTTATGCATTGAACTCACACACTTGCTGAATTAGTGTGAAAGCTGAGCTGAGTCATATTAATTGAACGACACGTTGTTAATGGAAATGAATGAAAATGTAACTTTTCAAAGCCGGTGAATTTAAAAAAATCTATTTATGTAAAATGATAACGAAAAAAATGATTGACTTTTCATGTTCAAAGCTATGATAGTTGTAAATGAACCTATTCAAAAGTAATTTTAAACTTGTGCAAATGATGACATAAAATCTTGCAGCAGCCTCTCTGTGATTTCTCTATCATGATCCAAGGTGAGCATCACGTTTTTGGGTGTATTTTTCCATCCCTGCTCAAGTGGGGGAGACGGATAGTTGTAATACACTGCAATCCAAAATATCTGCATGTCTCTGTTATTAAATAGTAGAGCTATTTTTTATTTTATTTACTAATTGCATGGCATGAGTGAAATTTTACAATTAACCACATAGTCTGGGTACGTTGTAACATAATGTAACACAATGAAATAAGGGTGCTGACAAAACCTTAGTATGTAATCTTTTTTATTCAACACTTAAATGCACGGATAAACATTTGTGTGTGTGGAGGTGTGTGTGACAGAGTGCAGAAATATGGATTTTGAACCTATTCTAACAAAAACAACAACTTTTCACCAACTGAATATTTCATTCATTTTGTTTGGCCTTCATTCAGTCTCGCCTCATTGGCTCAGTGGGCATTGTAACCTACAACTCTTGCACTAAGATTTGAACATAATAATGAAGATGAAAAAAATGTATTTGTGCACCAGCTTCATTAACTGAATTGCATGCGTTTGTGTCAAGTTTTTAAGCACCATCAGATGGCTGACCTTGGTGTGGTTTGCAAAGTGCTTCAGAAAGATGAGGAACTCCATCCATCCTATATTTCCATTACCAATACTTCCTACTGGCCCATCTCTGACAAGTGTCTGCATAACGTATGCATGGGAACACAAACATTGGAGGAGTTGTGTTGCCAATGGCATTAACTGCACATACAAGGGTGAACCTCTCTCTGCTGATGTCATTGCCCCGACTTGTTTAGTGCCACATTTGCAATCATTCTGTCTGGGGTTTGCACAGTTGTTATGCCAGTCTCATCAATATTCAATATCAGTGCTAACAACTAACCTGATTGGCTACCTCCCTGGACTTTTTGAGGAACAACAACAACAACAACAACAACAACAACAACAACAATAATAATAATGTGCAATAAACACTCACTCATTCTTTTATTTATTTATTAAGTCATTCTTTTTTTGCTCATACCTTTCTTGCACTTTAAGTTACTGTGTTGTGTTGTTACTGTGTTGTGCTCAGTTGTGTTTAGTTGTGCATAGTGCCAACATGGAACAGTTTCCACTTTCGTTGTACTATTGTAGTAGATATGACTGTGCAATGACAATAAAGAGTTATCTTATCTTAAATTACATTAAAACATACCAAAGTAAAGCAATCTCTCTCCTTTCGTCTCAGACATCACTGCCATAAAGCTTCTCTTCTGCCACTTAATATGTGCATCCAGCCGCTACATTACTGCCATCTTGTTGCCGCAGTCGGCTATTGCTGCCAAAAGCTTTTTGTTTTTTTTGTTTTTCTTTGGGAGCAACATCTGATATATGTGTGTTATTTTTCTTTTGAAAGCTATTTCAATGTCATTGCAATGGTGTTATGTCTCTGTCTCTGAGGGCGTGTCCATCATGTAACAATGACTGGAGCTGGCCAGCAACTTTTTTCTGATAAAGTTAGGGTTCTTGCACATGCACGCTGTCTTTGACAGGAAACTAAGGGGAAACCAGTGTGAGGCAAACAGGAGCTGGTCGTTTTTTGTTACTGCTCTGAGATCAGTTACAATTTGCACTTCCTATGGAAACACAGCTAGCATTAGCAAATAAATGAGCTCCAGTGATTTAGCATCCTAACAAATGAGCTTCCTCTTGCCTACCACTTTGGCCAACATGTGTGATGTATAGAAGATTGATTATTTGATCAATTTGATATAATTGATCATTTTAATATAATTTTTGAAAACTCAAGATGTAGACCTGTGTTTCTGAGGTCATGAACAACTTCTATTTCCAGTAGTATATGGCTAGTCAACGCAAATGTGATTTATAAAATATGATGATGGACATTAAACATTGTAAATGTCCATTGTAAATGAGCTCAGTCTTAAACACATGCAAGAGTAATTTTAATTAGTACTGATCGGGGGCGTGGGGGGGCGGACTGGCCCTTTCAGCCCCTCTGCCACATGTCTTACTCTCTCTCTCTCTCTCCCTCCATCTTCCTGTCACTCTTCACTGCTCTGTCCAATACAGCCCCCCAAAAAAGGCCAACAAATATTTTAATAATGGTGGGGAACATTTTTCTGCAGAATAATCATTTTAGGTAAGTGGGTGACTGTAGCTCAGGAGGTAAAGCAGGTAATTTACTGCTCGGAAGGTTAGTGGTTCTATCAGGGCTGGACTGGGACAAAAAAATCGGCCCGGGCATTTTGACTACAGACCGGCCCACCAGGTATTATAGGAAAAGCCGTAAAGCCTGTGAATGAAAACGAACCCTGTTGTGACAGTGATGTACACTGTCTTGTTGGTATATATGTATCAATCTAATAAACTTAAACCTACACCATCACTTACATCATCAGACATTTTTAAATGAGAATAAGAAAGTGCACTACCTGCGACTACCGCTGGTTTCCTCTTTCCAGCGCAAAGAGGGCACTAAACAAACACGAGAGACGGGACTTGCGACAGAAAAGCCGATCAGCTGATCATTGATCAGTTTCATGATTGAAGTAGCAACAGGAGAGGGAGGGGGAGAGAATGAGAGAAGAAGAGGCAGCTGTGCAGTGTAAAGACACAGAATAACTCCAGCTTTGTGATTGGTTTTCATTCTAGCTGAAGTACAGGACAAATCGTGTTTCTTTTCACCTCAATATTCTTTTCACCTCAATATTGAAGTTCAACCTCCTCGGCTGTAATTGGTCCAGCCCAGAGTTGATCATGACCAATTGGCCAATCCACCACCTTTCATTGTTTATACCACAGGTGTCGAACTCCAGGCCTCGAGGTTTTAGATGTGTCCTTGATCCAACACAGCTGATTTAAATGGCTAAATGACCTCCTCAACATGTCTTGAAGTTCTCCAGAAGCCGTCATTCAGGTATGTTGACCCACGGTGATATCTAAAACCTGCAGGACACCGGCCCTCGAGGCCTGGAGTTCGACACCCCTGGTTTATACCATTACAACAGAAAAAAACAAAAAAAACATCGACCCATAAAAATGGAAAATTGCCATTGGGCACCGGGCAAATGGCCGGTATGCCTGACGGCCTGTCCAGCTGTGGGTTCCATCCGTGTATCTTCCAGTCTGCATGCCAATTAATCCTTGGGCAAGATACTAACCCCAGGTTGCTCTCCAATGCATCCATTAGCGTTTTATTGTTAACTAGAAAGCACTGAAAAGCATAGAAGAAAGGGAATGCGGTGTTGTATACAGCGCTCTGAGTACTCTGGAGAGTAGAAAGGGGCTATTCAAGAATCAGTCCATTTGCCATCTATAAGGTTCCAATAATACAGTTTTATGTATCATCATCATTATCAAGCCTGTAGACTCCTGGTGGACATAGAGCTGCAACAACACCACGCCAACGGACTCTGTTCTGAGCCGTTTTCTTCAGCTGGGTCCACGTCATTCTGGCGGCCTTTACTTCACTCTCGAGAGATCTTCTCCACGTCTGTTTGGGTCTCCCCACTTTCCGTTTTCCTTGTGGGTTCCAGTCCAGTGCTTGCCATTGTCGAATGGTTTTTGATGTCTTGACCGACCGGGTTCTGTCTGGTTCTCTTCCACAGGTCTGTGTTCGAGATCTTCTCAGGCCATCTGATGTTGAGGATGTGTCGCAAGCACTTGTTGATGAAGCTCTGTATCTTGCTGGTATTGGTGTTGGTCACCTGCCGCCAGAGATGGGGAGTAACGCGTAATCCGATTACTTTTTTCAAGTAACGAGTAAAGTAAGGGATTACTATTGCAAAAAAGGTAATTAGATTACTGTTACTTTCCCCGTAAGCACGCTGCGTTACTGCGTTACTAAAACCATGATTTTTTTGCGAGAGTGTCTCATGTCAATGACGTAAGCGAGTGCGACTTTCGTGGCAACAGCTGTGTGCAGATCAAAAACAGATAATATAACGAGTGCCGGAGAGAGTATGACCGTGCAGCGTTTAAAGCGTGGAAGTACTGACCTTATGTGCAGGTGTGACCGCGGCGGCACACCTGCACCGGGGCAAACCTCCGCCCCCCCCACTCCTGCTATACAGGTGAAAATAGAGCAACAGGACTGCTGAGTCTTTTATTTTATTTTGACCAACACTCCCTGCCACATCTCGGACCCATACAGGAGGACTGCTTTCAAATTGGTGTTGAAGATGCAGATCTTGCTGCGCTGAGATAAGGCTTTGGAGTTACAGATGGGTCGCAGGATGTTGAATGCAAGCCTTTCTTTGTTGATCTGGCTCCTAATGTCTTCATCTGTGCCACCATTGCTGTTGATTAATCTTCCTAGGGTAGACGAAGCAGTCGGTTTCCACTAAGTCTTCTCCCTGTAGCTGCAGTGGATCTTTTTGTCAGTTGTTCAGCTGCATCACCTCTGTTTTTCTGATGTTGATCTTCAGGTCAGGTAAGCTTGGACTGTGCATGTTGCTGCTTATGGGACAGAAGGCTAACGTCCTCTGCAAAATCCAGGTCCTCCAGCTGTTTGGTGAAGGTCCACTGGAATGCAGTATTGCTGCCCTCTGTGGTTCCTCTCATGCTCCAGTCCATGACAATCAGGAATAATGTCGGTGACAACATCCAGCCTTGCCTCCTTCCGGTTTTCACTGCGAAGGGGTTGGTCAGTTTTCCCTTGTGGATGATCTGGCAGGACGAGTCTTCGTATAGCTGTTGGATGATGTTGATGTGGGATTCCATGGTGCTGCATCAGTTTCCAAATGGTCTCCCTGTCGACACTGTCGAAGGCTTTTTCAAAGTCAACGAAGATTGTGTACAAGGGAGACGGCCATTCGATAGACTGCTTGATGATGATGCGCAGAGTGGCGCAGAGTGGCGATGCGCCGCCACCTTGTAAACAAGATGGCGGCGCGGCAATAGCACGCAGCGGACGCTCTGGGGCCAAAGTGGTGCTGCATTGTTTAAGTTTTTTGTGTGTTTTTTGTGTGCAGCATGTTTATTTTGCACTATGTATGGATATCGTCGCAACTGGTGTCGGTGTCCGTGCATACAACAGCCAGACACTTTTCAACCTAAATAACCCGGTTGACAACATCCAGGATGGGCTGCGGGAAACACTGCGTGAACTCGGCTTGCTCCGCGAACCAGGCCTCGAAGCCTCGGCGTTGCCTGATGCCGGCGGCCGGAGGAGGGGACATCGGAAGCGGTGCGCAAGGAAGCGGAAGCGCGGCAAGCGGGCGGGAGTCTGTGCTAGGCTAAAAACAAACCCTAGCCGGCCGGCTCTACCATCCATTCTCTTATCCAACGTCTGCTCCCTGGATAATAAACTGGATTATATCCGACTCCAGCAGGCTACACAGCGTGAGGTTAGAGACTGCTGTGTCTTTGTTTTCACAGAAACATGGCTCAGCGACAGAGTACCGGACACCGCTATTCAGCTAAACGGGCTGGCCTCGTTTCGCACCGACAGAAATGCAGCTCTGTGCGGTAAGACTCGCGGTGGCGGCTTGTGTGTTTACATCAACGCGAAACGGTGCAAGAACTCTGTGCTAGTTTCTAGTTATTGCTCATCGCTGGTGGAGTTTGTGACTGTTAGATGCAGACCTTTTTATTTACTACGGGAATTCACCACTGTTTTCATTATCGGAGTGTACATTCCACCTAGCGCTAACGCTAAGGAAGCACTATGGGAACTGTATACAAAGATCAGTGAACTGCAAAATACACACCCGGATGGACTGTTTATTGTTGCTGGAGATTTCAACCATGCAAATCTCAAGTCAGTGCTTCCTAGATTCCATCAGTATGTGGACTTTGCAACGAGAGGGGAAAACACGCTGGATCTTGTTTACACAAACATCCCCGGCGCATATCGGGCAGAGCCCCGCCCCCACCTCGGCTACTCAGACCACATCTCTGTTATGCTAATTCCAGCATACAGACCACTCGTCAGGCGATCAAAACCGGTTCTGAAGCAGGTGAAAACCTGGCCAGCAGGAGCCATCTCTGCTCTTCAGGACTGCTTCGAGAGCACTGACTGGAACATGTTTAGGGAGGCTGCAACTTACAGCGACTTCACTGACTTGGAGGAGTACACATCATCAGTGTCCAGCTACATCAACAAGTGCACCGATGACGTCACTGTCTCCAAGACCATCATCTCACGACCCAACCAGAAACCGTGGATTACTGCGGAAGTGCGTGCACTTCTGAAGACCCGAGACTCTGCCCTCAAAGCGGGAGATAAGGTGGCGCTTAGAAGAGCTAGGGCCGAACTTTCTCGGGCCATCAGAGAGGCGAAGCGCGCACACACCCAGAGAATCCACAACCACTTCAAGGACAGCGGCGACACACGGCGCATGTGGCAGGGCTTACAAGCCATCACTAACTACAGGATGACATCACCTGCCTGTGACAGTGACGGCTCCCTCCCAGATGCGCTGAACAACTTCTACGCTCGGTTCGACAGGCAGAACAACGTGGCGGCGAGGAAGACCACCCGTCCTCCGAACGACCAGGTCCTGTGTCTCACTACAGCTGAGGTGAGGAAAACTCTACGCAGAGTCAACCCACGTAAAGCTGCTGGACCAGACAACATCCCAGGCAGAGTGCTCAGAGAATGTGCTGAACAGCTGGCAGATGTTCTCACCAACATCTTCAACATCTCTCTGAGCAGTGCCGTCGTTCCCACGTGCTTCAAGGCCACCACCATCGTCCCCGTGCCCAAGAAGTCTTCGTTGTCCTGTCTCAACGACTACTGTCCTGTTGCACTTACACCCACCATCACGAAGCGCTTTGAGCGGCTCGTCATGAGACACATCAAGACCCTGCTGCCCCCCTCACTGGACCCACTGCAATTTGCGTACCGCCATAACCGCTCAACGGACGACGCCATCTCCACTGCACTCCATCTTGCCCTCACACACTTGGACAAGAAGGACTCACACGTTCGAATGCTGTACATAGATTTCAGCTCAGCATTCAACACGATCATCCCCCAACAACTGATCGGAAAGCTGAGCCTGTTGGGCCTGAACACCTCCCTCTGCAACTGGATCCTGGACTTTCTGACCGGAAGGCCTCAGTCAGTACGGATCGGGAACTACACCTCCAGCACCACCACACTGAGCACTGGGGCCCCACAAGGCTGTGTGCTCAGTCCTCTGCTGTTCACACTGCTGACTCATGACTGTGTAGCAACACACAGTTCAAATCACATCATTAAGTTGGCTGATGACACGACCGTGGTGGGTCTCATTAGCAAGAACGACGAGTCAGCGTACAGAGAGGAAGTGAAGAGGCTAACGGGCTGGTGTAAAGACAACAACCTGTCTCTGAAGGTTGACAAGACAAAAGAGATGGTTGTTGACTTTAGGAGGACACGAGGCGACCACTCACCGCTGAGCATCAACGGCTCCTCTGTGGAGATCGTCAGCAGCACCAAATTCCTGGGCGTCCACCTGGAGAAGGACCTCGGCTGGTCCCTCAACACCAGCTCCCTGCACAAGAAAGCCCAACAGCGTCTCTTCTTTCTGAGAAGACTGAGAAAGGCCCGGCTTCCACCACCGATCCTGACCACCTTCTATAGAGGAACTATCGAGAGCATCCTGAGCGGCTGCATCACTGTCTGGTTTGGGAACTGTGCCATATCGGACCGCAAGACCCTACAGCGGATAGTGGGAACAGCAGAGAAGATCATCGGGGTCTCTCTCCCCTCTGTTGAGGACATCTACACCACACGCTGCATTCGCAAAGCCACCAGCATTGTGGCTGATCGGACACACCCCTCTCACACACTCTTCACACTCCTGCCATCTGGAAAAAGGTACCGAAGCATTCGGGCACACACATCCAGACTGTGCAACACAGTTTCCACAAGCCACCCGTCTCCTCAGCAAAAAGGGACTGACTGATAAACACACAAACACACACACACACACACACACACACACACACACACACACATTATCACTCAGCTTAACTCAACTACCTCAAAACATTGAGACTGGACTGATTAATCAACACAAGCGCAAACACACTGACCTACACCACCAATATCGTACACACCAACCTGTAAATGCTCTTTTGCACAATATTATTACTGGACTTTTTGCACTAACTTCTTCACTTCCTAATTTTTGCTGCTACACTAAGGAATGTTTACTGTTCCTCCACTACCTCAACTCATCATCACAAAACCTTATTATTATGTTACGTTGTGTTTTTTTGTCACACTGTCACTTTGTTGCTCTTGTTTGCACATTTGCATGTGCACTTTGTTGTCTGCTGTCTGTTAACCAAAAAAAAAGGCTTCCTTAGATAGTTAGACAGTTAGTTTTTGTTCATTTATGTTGTAATTTATGTTAGGTCAGTCTGTCTTGTCTCTGCTAGCCAGCTAACTAAGATAAGAGATAAGATAAGATAAGATAGAAGCTTATTAATCCCTCGGGTGGGTTCCTCTGGGAAATTCGGTTTCCAAAAGCACAGCACCGACAGAAGTTTCAGTTACAGAATGTTATATATATATATATATATATATATATATATATATATATATATATATATATATATATATATATATATATATATATATATATATACACACACACACACACACACGTATATAAATACACACACATATATAAATAAAATATACGAAGGGGATAAATAGAATAAATAGGAATAAAAATAAAAATACAAGTGAATTGCACATTTCAAGTATTGAGGTCTATTGCACCATTGACGATTTACAAAGGTATTGCACAGTGAGGTGCAGAGGCACTACAGCTTAGTTGTTCCCTCCTTTGTCCTCCTGTTTCCCCTCCCTCTCCCCTCCAGAGAGGAGTTAAACAGTTTGATGGCGTGTGGGACAAAGGAGTTTTTAAGTCTGTTAGTTCTTGTCTTGGGGAGAAGCAACCTGTCACTGAACAGACTCTTCTGGTTGTTAATGGCCGTGTGCAGAGGATGCCCAGCATTGTCCATAATGTCCAGCAGCTTCTTTAGTGTCCTTTTCTCTGCCACTGTCACCAGAGTGTCCAGCTTCATGCCGACCACAGAGCCAGCCTTCCTGATCAGTTTCTCCAGCCTGGATGAGTCCTTCTTTGCTGTGCTGCTCCCCCAGCACACCACAGCATAGAAAAGTACTCCAGCAACCACCGACTGGTAAAACATCCTCAGGAGCTTCCTGCAGATGTTGAAAGACCTCAGCCTCCTGAGGAAGTACAGTCGGCTTTGGCCTTTGTTATACAGGTGCTCTGTGTTGCATGACCATTAAGTTGCATGACCATTAACTAGGCCTCTTAGTTAGCTAGTTTAGTGTTTTCTGTTAATTTATGTTGTAAATTTATGTTGCATGTAGCACCTTGGTCCTGGAGGAACGTTGTTTCGCTTCACTGTGTACTAACTGTATATGGTTGAAGTGACAATAAAGCCAACTTGACTTGACTTGACTTGATGTGCTCTGTACATGATCTGTCTTGTCTTAATCCTGCCTGCTCTGATCTCAGTCTCTTGTCCAATGCCTCCTTCATTCTCTCCAAGATGATTCTGGTCAACACCTTGCTGAGGATGGACAGCAGCATAATTCCTCGCCAGTTGCCGCACTGAGATAAATCGCCTTTCTTGGGGAGCTTCACCAGGTACCCAAGCTTCCAGTCAGCAGGCACTTGCTCCTGTTCCCATATTATCACTAGGATAGGTTGCAGCATCTCCACTGCTGCTGCCACGTCTGCCTTGACAGCTTCTGGAAGCCCTGGTACCTTTCCATTTTTCAAGGACTTGATGGCTTTGGTGATCTCTGCCTTGATTGGTGGACTGCTGTTGATACAGAGGTGCTCTTCTGCTGGTGGTATGTCGGGGACTGTTTGCGGTGTTAGTCGATTCAGGATCTCTTTGAGAGTAAATGGAGTAAACGGCTGTTTTTCCAAACAGCTGAACTCTTCTACTGGTTCACCACAGGGTTGCTGTCTCTCTCCTCTACTGTATATTTTGTCACTAATGACTGTCGCAGTACACAGGCTAATAGGCATTTCATTAAATACGCAGATGACACAGTCATTGAAAGCCTCCTTCATGGTGAAGAGGATTCCCATGGGCCTGTTGTGGATGAGTTTGTTTCGTGGTGTGATCAGTCCTTCTTAAAGATCAACACACTGAAAACCAAGGACATGGTTATTGACTTCAGGAAGACATCCCCCCATCCTGCACTAACAGTGGTGAATGGTGCAGCCATTGAACTGGTGGACAGTTATAAGTATTTGGGGGTTGTTCTTGATAAGACTCTGTCCTTTGAGTCACAACTTGCTGCTACAGTGAAAAAGGTTCAACAAAGACCTTTTAAGGAGGTTGAGAGGTTTTAATGTTTCATCTGTAATGATGACTCTTCTTTTTATAAAAAGTTTTATTGGATCTGTTTTAACCTTCTGTATCATTGCTTGGTATGGTAATATTTATTTGAATAATAAGACCAGACTTAGCAACCTGGTTAAAGTGGCTGGTCAGATTTCAGGGAGGTCTCAGGTCCAGCTTGTGGACTTCTATGACAGGCAGGTGCTGAGGAAGGCAACCTCTGTCATGTTGTGTTCTTTAATGATTTTCAACTGCTTCCATCAGGTTGTCGGTATAAAGTGCCTGCAGTGAATACAAAGAGACATAGATTGTCTTTTGTACCTAGTGCTATTATCATGGTTAATAACTCTAAACCATAAGGGTTGTTGCCATTACACACTGCACTTTTTTGATGATAAATTTAGGTTGTTTCCTCAGGGCTTATGGACATACTGCAAATTTCCCACTGGGGACAATAAAGTTACCATTACACATTGAACACTGAACCCATCTTCTTCTTTGTTTCTTGTCACTTGTGATTGTTTTCCCATTCTTGTCCTTGACTGGCTTACTTGAGTTGAAACTTTTTCCTGACAAGGTCTGGGTGATCTCATACACTCACCTCATGTTGTTCTGCTTGGCTGCTGTTTCTGCCTCTTTTGTCATACTGTGCACAAATTGTCTTTTGTCCCGTCTGGCGCTCTTCTTCACTTCTCGGTTCACTTGACATCTGTTAATTTTTTGCTTCACCTCCTTTCTCTTCTCTATCTTCTCCCATGTGTCTTTTGTCATCCCATCTTTCTGCTCCCTCTTCTTCTTCCCCAGGACTTTGGTGTAAACGGCCTTCCAGGTCTTCTGTATTTCTGTCCAGGGCTTCTCTAATGTCTTTTCGACCAGATCCCCCAGCACCTCAAATCTGTTCCTGACTTCACAGTTGAACTCTTTTGCTTGCTTGCTGTCTTTCAAAAACTGTATGTTGAACTTGTGATGTGGTCTTCCTGAAGAGTCGCAGAAGAATCTCAACTTGGTCTTCAGTGTTGCCACTAGCAACTGTCCCAACTCTCCATAATACAGTTTTATGTATACTGAGGTGTTTTCATAGTGTTGCAATAATAACGAAAGAGGATGTATGTTATATCACAAGACACGGTGGTAAGAAGACTGATCAATTTGTTTAACTAACTCGTTTACGCAAGGCATTTTGTAGAGGGCATAGGAGGCGTGGTATTTTTCTTGAAACAACAACTGTGATCTCCACATTTCAACCTCTTTTCTCGAAATGATCAATAATATATTTCCCTTAATGTAGCCCCAAGCCCTTTCGTGGGGAAGTGAGACGTAGAGAGAGTGGTGGAGAAACGGCCACGCCTGTGATCTGACGTGACGCTAACTGAGTGCAGACCGTCAGCCCGTTCTTGTGGGTCACATGACAGGCCAGCCTTCCCGACTGAGCTGAAACACGTCCCATAACCATGGTAAGCACTTTACCGAATACCGACTTTAGTGCAACGTTGTGCATTCCGACATTTGCCTGTGTGAAGTTTTGACCGCTGGAAAAACTCATTTTGACTGTGTAACGTGATTTGATCTAAAGTCAGCTGCGTGAATGGTCCTTTGGCCTAGCTCGGCGTTTGACAGCAGCTAGCTAAGCTAACTAGCAGCCGACTGAAGCTATCGAGCAACTAGATGCAACATTTGTTTGTCTTTGAAACACTCATCGTGCTCCTATATACAGTATGATATTTGCAAACAAAGGCTGCGGTACACATCAACATTTCTGACGCAAATTAAATAAGACTGTACAGTTAGGTTTTTGTTAGCGTCGTCTTTCGCTTTGCTGTGTCATATTTTAATGTAAGCATCTAAATGTTGCCTCCGACTTAGAGTAACCGAACACGGAGCATACAGACGGAAGCATGTCGTGTGAGATTGTGCAGGCGAGCTCAAACACCTGTAGCAGCTTCGTTTGGTCTGATGGACATTCAGTCGTTTCTGTAAAACTTTTTTCTTCAGTTCACGGACGATCCTGCCATCAACCTCATTAGTAGATACAGCCGTCGTGACTTCAAACATGCAAACAAATCTGACTCGATGTGTTTTGGATTTAGACATGGAAACAACAACTCGGGAGTCTGCTGAACTCCTCAGACTGCTCCGTTTTTTCCTTTCTCTTTTCTGGCGTTATAGACCATCAGACAAGTCAAACTTGAGTTCTTGCTTTTTATGCTGTGTTGCATGAAGAAAATCCTGCTAGATCAATCAAGGAGTGCTATAACTTGTATTTCCATCCTCTGTTGCAGCCAGCAACACAGCAGTCACCCCAGGATGAACAGGAGAAGCTTCTGGATGAAGCTGTGCAAGCTGTCAAGGTCCAGTCGTTCCAGATGAAGCGATGCCTGGTAGGAGCATTTCAGTTTATAGGACTATCATCTTGATTGTGATGTGCTTTTTAAACCACTGGTTCTTCCTAAGGATACTCCTGGACTTTTATGGTCTTTTTGATTAAAAGGAATACTACAATAATATGGATAATCAATAGAGATGGCTAATATAACCTCAAAATTCTGTCATGATATTTAAAGAGACTGTGAAGTAATCATATTTCTTACACTATGGGGAAAAAGGATGAACTAAATTTTATTGATGTAAGTAAATGAGGGGCATTTTCCATCAGTTAATCCCCTTTTCCTTTTCATAATGATGTCTCAAAGATGAATTCAAGGTCCGTTCAGGCTGTTCAGCGTGTTATACATGAAGTGTTTCTTGAATCACGCATGTGTTTTGGATGTGATATGTAATATATTTGTGGCCTGCAGGACAAAAACAAGTTGATGGACGCCCTGAAGCATGCCTCCAACATGTTGGGTGAACTAAGGACCTCCATGCTTTCTCCAAAGAGCTACTACGAGCTCTGTATCCTTTACATGTGCTGATTAGACATTTATGTCTCATCTAAACAGGCTGACTGTATAACAGATGCTACTAGCCAGTCGTTACATGTCACAGTTTATAACTTTATGATGTTTGAGGTGGGGTTGTCATATTGTCATTCATTTGCCTTCATGTTAATGTTAATCATATTTGAAGGCAAATGAAGCAGCAAGCAGGCGGGAGATATTCACTTGAAAAGGACAAGGAGAATAAGCGCTGCCTAGTATTTTACTGCATGGTCACATTGATTTGGGGAGAAAACTTCAGACACTGGGCCAGAAGTTGAAACAGCGTGGACAGTATGCTTGCATTACAACAATATCTTGTTTAATAAATGAGAGCTGAATGAAGGCAGTGCAAACTGATGTTTGAAAGTGCAGAGCTGGCTGCCTTCTAAAGTCAAACACTCAGGTTGCCATTGGAGATCTCATCCAAAATAGTCTTAGTTGAACAACTGTTGGAAAAAAGGCAGAACTACTGCACTCATTTAATTCATCCCCGTTTTTAGTTCTACTGATGCTTCCTTTGAGGATTTGTTGGAGTGTAAACTGTAGGCTTATAGAGCCGTAATGTAAAATTGAAAGAACACTTAATGCTTAGGTGGCCTGACAGTATTGCGCCTGAACACACTGTGTGCAGATTGAAAGTGAAGCCACTACATTATAAACATGCTGCAAGGAACTGCATTGTTGAATGTGTATGATTTGTGGCGTGTGTGCATTGGTCCCTAACACTGTCTGCAGATATGGCCATCTCTGATGAACTCCACTACTTAGAGGTTTATCTGACCGACGAGTTTGCCAAGGGACGTAAGGTGGCAGATCTGTATGAGCTGGTCCAGTATGCGGGCAACATCATCCCCAGACTGTGAGTATCAACCAACCTGAGCTTCTGTCAAATGTGGAGCATTAGTGGCGTCTGTTCAGCGCTGTCTTCCTTTTACCCAGTAGAGAGGCGACATTAACATTTCAGCCATACAAATGAAGTGCTGAAAAACACGTGTTTGGTCTGAAAAGGTTGCAAATGTGCATCAGTAAGGCCAATGTCTCCATGTTATCTGCTTTTTGTTTGAACTGATATTTTCCTCCTAGGGCTATTTTATTATGGTGATATTATTTCAACTCTAGGCCCCTGTCCCAGGTTTCTACCTGCATTTGTGGATATAGCTCAGACCATACACAAGCAAATGTGGGCTGGTCCTTGTGTATCTGTGTCCAAATATTTAGACATTTGGATGCAGAGGCAGTGTTTCAGAATTAAATATTTCGATCTGTTGATGTAATGTTAATATGGATTCTGGTTGTGATGTGTGGATTTTTACCCCTCAGCCGTAAGAGGCTGAGGGGACTGTTGTTGTCAGCATGGCAGGTGAGCAGGTGCGTGGGAGGACAGCGCGAACATCTAAGTTTGTGAATGCGATAACTGGAGAATGAGGTCACGTAGGAGCTTCACATTGATACCATAGTTGACTCTGCTATGAGTCTCGGACGAGTTTCATTCCTGGTGATTTTGACCTCGTGGTCAGAATTAAGTTTCATGAAAATCCTCTCAAAATCTTGTGAATGTGATAACTTGAACAAGGCGACATAGAAATTGCAAATTGATAACATAAGTGTCTCTACTAGGAGAGTGAGGGTTAGCAGTGGTGGTCGCCAGTAAATGTGCAAAAGTTACTTTTACACATTAGTGGGTAGTCGCATTGGTGTAGGTGAAATGTGATGAATCCACATTTGTCACCTTGTGAGACTGTTGTCTGTTTATACTAACTTTATTCTCTGAAGTTGTGGAGACGTCTGTCTAATGAAGTCTTTTGTTTCCTCCCGTCTCTCCAGTTATCTGCTAATTACAGTGGGTGTGGTATATGTTCGGTCCTTCCCGCAGTCTCGCAAGGACATTCTGAAGGACCTTGTTGAGATGTGCCGTGGTGTCCAGCACCCACTCAGGGGCCTCTTCCTCAGAAATTACCTGTTGCAGTGTACTCGCAACATACTACCAGATGATGGAGAGCAGTCAGAGTAAGTAAGCTGAGCTTTTTCCCTCTGTGTGCACCCACGACTATCACAGTAGTTGTGGGTTTTTTCCCTTTCCAACATTTCAATTACAAAGGAGTGTTTGCAACCGATGTTGCAATCTCTTTGCTACACTATACTATTTGCTTGTCTGCCTTTACATTCATATGAACTTCAATGACATCCCATTCTTAATCCATAGAGTTTGCAGCTGTATATAAAAGCTTTGACTATTCTTGGAAGGCTTTCCACAAAATTTAGGAGTGTTCTATGGACTTTTTAACCATTCTTACAGAATGGCATTTGTGAGGTCAGACACGAATAAGGCCTGGTTCACAGTCTCGAACTCATCCCAAAGACAATCTATCAGGTTAAGGTCAGGACTCTGTGCAGGGCAGTCAAATTCTTATGCACCATATTTGCTCCTCCATGTCTTTATGGACCTTGCTTTTTGCACTGGTGTGCAGTCATGTTGGAACAGGAAGGGGCCAACTGTTCCCACAAAGTAAATGGTAAATGTATTTATATAGCACTTTACTAGTCCCTAAGGACCCCAAAGCGCTTTACATATCCAGTCATTCACCCATTCACACACACATTCACACACTGGTGATGGCAGCTACATTGCAGCCACAGCCACCCTGGGGCGCACTGACAGAGGCGAGGCTGCCGGACACTGGCGCCACCGGGCCCTCTGACCACCACCAGTAGGCAACAGGTGAAGTGTCTCGCCCAAGGACACAACAACCGAGACTGTCGGAGCCGGGGCTCGAACCGGCAACCTTCCGATTACAAGGCGAACGCCCAACTCTTGAGCCACGATCGCCCCACAAGTTGGGAGTATAAAATTGTCCAAAATGTCTTGGTATACTGAAGGAGTAAGAACTAAGTAAGAACCATTCACTAGAACTAAGGGGCCAGGCCCAGCTCCTGAATTTCACCCCCCCACACCTTAATCCCCCCTGCATCTGATGCTTTGCATAGTGATGTAAGGCTTGGGCATAGAAACCCATTACATGAAGCTCTCTACTCCCTGTTCTTGAGCCAGTCTGAAGGCCATTTGAATTTTGGAGGTCTATAGCGATTGAGTCTGCAGAAAGTTTGCAACCTTCACACAGAGCCTTTGTAGGTTTGTGTTTACTTGTGTTATCTTTCTCTAATATTAACATTTGTTTGAGAATTTGAAACATTTAAAAATGACAAACGTATAAAAACAAGTAGGAAATCAGGAAGTGGCCACATCTTTGTATGTCTGCTGTATTTTTTTAATGCTAGTATTTTGTTGGGTACCCCAGCTGTTTAATACATTGGTAATGTTATAATTAGATCTTATTAGAAGTCATGATAGATCTGTGAAGTTATTTTAACCAGGCCTGCAACGCTTTTTCAGAATCTTTATTCCATATTTAGTGGTGAAGAAATTTCTAGTAGTTGGGGTTATGTATAAGTGACATAATGATGATGACAAGTGAACCGAACAGAGAAGGTAACGTCAGACTCACAGGAGGAAGATGACTCTGAAGATCACAGGTACTTTATAATAATGGCTTTTTAAAACATATAGATGTTAATTATCGCTGTACGTGTGATGATGTTCCTTCATTCAGATTGCCCCATAGGGTACATAGAGACACGTATACATGCTTACACTGTGGTCATTATTGTAAGCAGGGATGGGAATTGATAAGAATTTGGTGATTCTGATTCTATTATCGATATCACTTTGAGAGTCACCACCATCCTAAGCAGCATATGAAAGACATTCATGCAAATTATTTACATGCTGAGTGGCCAGATGTTTATGGGTGTTGGAGGTGTTTCTCCTCTTGTTGTGATCAGGTCATTACTCCAAAGTAAAAAACATTATTACACAGAACGCCTTTCTTAAAAGTAATGCATTACATTACTTAATTTCTCCCTGGAGAAAGACATTCGTTATGCTGCTTTTTACATTGCTTTCAGGTTACTCTGTTTACTGACCTAAATCACTGGATCGGATATTGGAGAGAAATAAAAAATGTAACCCGATCCATTAAATATCAAAAAAGCACCTCAGAAAACTTGCGACACAGCGTAACTCTGCTCATAACCGTAGCACGTCGGAGCAGTGTGGTCACGTGATAGAGCAGCTGTGTGTGTTTGTAGCCTCGCTACCAACCCAGCATTTCATCTCCGAGGAAGTTATCCCCGAGAGAAGTAAAGCAAGTGTGTAAGTCCATCTCTGAATGTTAGTAAAGCATTCCTGCGTTAAGCTTAACAAGCGATATATGGAGCGACTGCCTCTTCTTGCTGCTACTTCAATCATGAAACTGATCAATGATCAGCTGATCGGCTTTTCTGTCGCGAGTCCGTCTCTCTCCTTTGTTTTTGGCCCACTTTGCACCAGAAAGAGGAAACCAGCGGCTGAACAACAGCAGCACGTTTAAGCTTGATCAGCTGTTGTTAGAATGTATTTAATATTACTTTCTACTCGAGGATCTTTTTCTACGCAGCTGACGCTGGTAACTGTGCAGGGGCGGATCTAGCAAAGTTTAGCCAGGGGGGCCGATACGGCATTAACAGGGAAAAGGGGGCACAAAGACATACTTTTCTTTCTTATTCTCATTTAAAATGTCTCGCTTTTAATAAATAATTATCTGACACCCAAAGTTTTAATTTGATGTAAAATGTATAGAAGTCCATTACTGTATATAGTAACTATTAAGTCTAATATATATACCCTAGTAAGCTATAGTACTTTTTCCTTTGGGAAGGTACCATCTGTGCAGTCTGCAGCTCTGTTGAAGAAAGATGTTGAATCTATTTAATATTTCTTGAAAATTAATTCATTTCTGTGCATTTTTTTTCACACTGCATCAAATTAAAGTTGATTACATCGATTAAGCATCATGAGGTGGAGCGTGAGGGGTGGTTCCCTATTTTTTATTTTTTTGCTGGGAGTTTGCAGCCCTATTAGTTAGGTTGCTTAATATTTCTGCTAAGTACTCTTTAAAATACCAGAATAGGGAGGATGGTGCAGGTTTAAGTTTATTAGCTTGATCAGTATTGCTGAACTATGAAACATTTTTTTTTTTTGCATACAGGTATAATCAGAATCAGAATCAGAATACTTTATTGATCCCTGGGGGAAATTATTTTTTGTTACAGTGCTCCATTTTAAACCAACATTAAGACAAGACAGACAATACACTAAGAATAGTACAATATATACATATATATACATACATACATACATAAGTCACTCATAAATAAATAGTTGGAAAAGAAACATGTGTAGCTGTAGCAGCAAACAGTGTGTTAAGTGGATGCGTTGTACAGGGAGCCACAGGCAGGAATGATTTCCTGTGTTGTTCAGTGGTGCTTTTCGGTAATCTCAGTCTCTCACTGAACGAGCTCCTGTGACTGACCAACATGTCATGGAGTGGGTGGGAGGTGTTATCCAACATTGTCTTTATCTTGGACAGCATCCGCCTCTCCGACACCACCTTGAGGGAGTCCAGCTCCATCCCCACAACATTGCTGGCCTTACGGATCAGTTTATTAAGTCTGTTGGCATCTGCGACCCTCAGCCTGCTCCCCCAGCATGCAACAGCATAGAGGATCGCACTGGCCACAACAGACTCATAGAAAATCCTGAGCATTTTCTGGCAGATGTTGAAGGACCTCAGTCGCCTCAAAAAATAGAGACGACTCTGGCCCTTCCTGTAAAGTGCTGTGGTGTTTTTAGCCCAGTCCAGTTTATTGTCAATGTGTACTCCAAGGTATTTATAGTCCTCCACAATGTCAACACTGACCCCCTGGATTGAAACAGGGGTCAAGTGTTTCCTGGTCTTCCTGAAGTCCACGATCAGTTCCTTGGTCTTTGCCACGTTGAGCTGCAGATGATTCTGCTCACACCACGTGACAAAGGAGTCGACCACAGCCCGGTACTCTGTCTCATCATCCCTGCTGATGCATCCAACCACCGCAGAGTCATCAGAAAACTTCTGAAGATGGCAGGTCTCTGTGCAGTGGCTGAAGTCTGTGGTGTAGAGGGTGAAGAGGAAGGGGGAGAGGACAGTCCCCTGTGGTGCCCCTGTGTTGCTGATCACCTTGTCAGACACACACTGTGGGAGACGTACATATTGTGGTCTTCCTGTCAGGTAATCAACAATCCAGGACACCAGAGAAGCATCCACCTGCATCGCTGCTAACTTATCACCCAGGAGGGTCGGCCTGATGGTTTAGTGTAGTTGTTGTTTTAAACTTGAGTATGAACTTATACAAAATGCAGCAAGATATTTAAAAATCAGTTTTATTGATTAAAAAACTATCGGATTCATATCGGTATCGGCAGATATCCAAATTTATGATATCGGTGTTGGACATAAAGTGGTATCGTGCCATCTCTAGTAATGACCAATCATTACGAGGCGTGTGGGACTAAGGCTGCAGCCCCACATGCCAACACAAATCCCCAAAGAACACACGTGATCTTTTCTTAATATTTGGGTATGAGTACAAAGATGAAAGAGACTAAATAGAATTTATTAACATTTAGGTGATGTAATGTAGATGTGATCTGTGAACTGGACTTTTCTATTCAGGGATATTAAGCAGGATTTTTCATATAATAAATTATTAAGTCCACTGTTTGGATTAAAAAACGCGTCACTGTTCATGGTGTTATATTGGTGTTTTAATAGTTGATACTGGGAATTTAGAAATCACCAGAGGGGAAGGACAACTCTAGTCCTGCAATCTTCTGCATCCCTCTTGTTAAACTGCAGCTTTTACTCCACAGGGGAACAGAGGAGATGACCGGTGACATCAATGACTCCATCGACTTTGTCCTTCTAAACTTTGCGGAGATGAACAAGTTGTGGGTTCGAATGCAGCATCAGGGTCACAGCCGAGACCGAGAGAAGAGAGAAAAGGAGCGACAAGAACTGAGGATTCTGGTGGGCACCAATCTAGTTCGGCTCAGCCAACTGGAGGGTGTCAATGTGGAGAAATACAAACAGGTGTGTTTTTGCTGATCTGTGCAGTGGGGACTGGTCTCAGCACAGAAATCGATTTGTTGCTGTCATCTTAGAAAGAGGAGAGCTGCTGGTTCTCTGGTGTGTTCAACACTGATCACGACTTTCAGAAATGTGCGAGTGATGTTTGATTATCTGTGTTTACTTATGTTATAGTGATAGGGTTGTTATCAACTCAAGTAACGTTATGTTGACATTACCTGACTTCCTGTGTCTTTTCTGCATTTACTGGAAGTCCCAGAGATGTGATATAATATATGACTACACATTGCTTTATTTTCACCAAAATCAACTATGGCCACTGTTATGGCTTTATTGTGTGGTAATGGTTTGACACACACATTAGGGCGGAGTTATGTGCTCCAGTGAGTGATCGTCCTATCGGCCTCCTGTGAGCGATAGCATCACCACTGTGGGGGGTGGTAGAGGAGGCTAACACATGTGTGGCCCAAAAGCAATACGAAGATTCAGTGTTATTATGCACATCTGATTAAACTATGCTGGACGTCTGTGCGTAGTGTCAAAGTGGTCATCCCGTATTATCCTTTTATCCATTCCAGGATGCTTTTGGATGTAACCCCACTCCTCACTTTGAGTTTTCACAAAGCAGGATAGCACTTTGGAAGTAATGATACTCCAGAAACAAGTACAGCACAATGTCGTATCCTTGAGCATTGATGATTCTTTTGACATTGAATTGTAATGTTTCAGCGTCGTGTTTGCTGCATTTGACATGTATTTATACCGTACATACTTACATACATACTGTTGTTGTATTTATGATAATTTGTTCAGTCAAACCATTTTTCTTGTGCCTTTTTCTCTCCACAGATTGTTCTTCCTGGAGTCCTGGAGCAGGTTGTGAACTGCAGGGATTCACTGGCTCAGGAATATCTTATGGAATGCATCATTCAGGTACCTTATGTGAAAATTCTCGAGTCTCATTTACAACTAATCCAGTAGACCAGACTTTACTTGCTGTTTGTACCTTAGTTTATAACACTGGCTTTAGGGAATAGTAGGGATGACCAGAAATCATGCACTGTTAGTAAAAACAAACAAACACTGTACCATGTTAAAGGAAAACAAATGGGGGATTGGTCACATGTAAGCAGATTTGTTCCACCCGCCGTGTTCCCCAATAAGCCAACATTATTTGAAAAATTCAAATGGCCTTTATTTCAATCATCCTGGTTGTTTCAAATATATGACGTGCAGTCACAGTCATTCAGGCCTCAGCTAACATAATCTCGTCTGCGAAGGTTTTCCCAGACGAGTTCCACCTTCAAACACTGAATCCTTTCCTGCGTTCCTGTGCTGAGCTACATCAACATGTAAATGTCAAGAACATCATCATCGCCCTCATTGACAGGTATGGTTTTATTTGCTGGAGTGTAGCAGAGCTACCCAGTGAGCAAACTGCAATTTAGTGCTTTTTGAGACTGGTTGACTGACAGTACCAGTTACAGTTAGCCATATATTACTTTATTCTATACATTTTAAAAACATTAGTTTGTATTTAAATATTTGTATCTTAATCATAGTCAATTTAGAGTTCTCATTCAACCCAACACTTATGTCTTGTTAGGTTGTCGGAGGAAATTGGCACAGGGAGCTAACCAGAAGCTTCTAGCCAGTGCTAACCTTCACCACTGTGCTGCTCCATAAGCATGTTTTTTACTCTGGTCCCCAAGCTTAAACCTTTAACTGCAACATGAGGTTTCCAGCATTTTGTTCTTCCTGTTTAAACTAATGATGATTTGCTCATAATAATGCTTGTTCAGCAGTGAACAGTACAAACCTTTTAAAACCCTGATGCACAGCTGAGCTCAAGGACTTACTGTTTATGGAGATGTTTTTAAGCCAGCTTCTGATTTGTGTTTCAGACTTGCTCTGTTTGCTCATCGAGAAGATGGCCCAGGGATCCCTGCTGAAATCAAACTGTTTGACATCTTCTCTCAGCAGGTGGCCACTGTAATTCAGGTACGTTTCCTTAAATTCAACAAGGTTTGACATAGGGGTAGGCAATATATACTTGATGTGTCGCGGGTTTTTCCACGTATGATGATTAAAATGCCTTTATCATAACCATCGAGTATAGGTTGCCGAGGAAATATTAAGCTGTCTGCACGTAATTCACTGCAAGTTTTTGGTTTTCTCCCACACGCACAGAATGCATCATTTACCGGCACATTTTTGGCACATTGCGCTGAGCGAGAGTGTTTATATACTATCAGATAGGGGGAAATATGGCGATAGTGGGAGTTGCAGACTTGCTGTCATTTGGATTTCCAAGGTGGATGTCGAACAAAATGCGGTAATTTACAAAATATGACATAAAACTGTTGCTACAAAAGGTAGCAGTACCACAAATGTATTCCGCCAGCTGAAAAGTCATCCCCTGCAAAATTACGAATGTTTTAAACTGCGCGTGTGAACATCTCCCCACACACCAAAGAAAAGCTTAAATAAACCAGCGGCTGTGATACGAACTACAACAGCCAGAGAAACGGGGAAAACAGCACACGTGAGTCTGATTGCATGTTACTGTTTAACATGCAGTATATTTGTGGTGTTCGACACTTGCAGTGTAGGAAGATCTCTGCTTTCAGACAATGTGCCATTGGCTTGGTTGTGTGAAGTCGAGTGAGTTCGTGGCTTCCATGTTTGTTTAGGCACATTTTACAAAATTATGTAACAGATGTTTTCATTGTTTGTTGTTTTCGCTGTGTTTGCTGGTCGTAGAAATGGTTTATATGAGCTTTTACCTGAGATTTGGAGGTTCAGTGGATACCACACATGCTGATATTGACATAAAAACCTGACTTCACAGAGGCTTAAGCTGCAACTCACCCGCGGTACCGGGGGAGCTGGGGCGCAAGACCTGTCATGATATATCTAGAGTGTATCACAATATAGACAAAACATTGTATTTGCCCTAGTTTGACCAAAGTAGATGACAGAGTTACTTTATTGAATGCAAAAGGTTTTTGGGAGAGAGCTATCCTTAACCATACGAGTGTGAGCACATTAAAAGCACGTAATATTATTATGGAGCCACATTTAAAGTCTAACAGAGATGGTATATCATATTAGGATCTTAGCAAACTAGCAATCATAATTTATTTGTTACAGGACAACAGAGTCAAAGGCGGAGCCTCTCAAACTAGGTAGAGTACTAGAGTAAGTGTAACTAACAATGGCACTACTGCTCCCTTCTGTTGTCTACTCTTTCAGTCTCGCCAGGACATGCCATCAGAGGATATTGTATCGCTTCAGGTCTCTCTCATCAATTTGGCCATGAAATGCTACCCTGAACGTGTAGATTATGTAGACAAAGTCCTGGAGAGTACTGTGGAGATCTTCAACAAGCTCAACCTGGAACAGTAAGTCTCTGGCCCCCTGATGAACTCCTGAGTGAGCCGTGTGATGTCATGAAATCATAGAGCTGTGTTTAATAAAAGCTGCAGAATGCATTCATTCTTATAACATAAATTTGCATATTGAGATGTGTTATTAGTATTATTGAGGAAACTAGAAACTTGGTTGCTTTCATGAGTTGTGCAGATGAAAGATTTTACATCTCAGGACATAATAATCATCTTAACATTTGGCAAATACATCGTCAGATGCACAAAAGCACATGACATATTATACAGTGTCATTATTTATTTAACAAGATGGTAAGTCAGTGAAGCGGTACAGTCCAGGCTTCCTGCTTCCATGGGCATTAAGTAGCCGCCAGGTCCTGATTATCACATGCACTGTATTCTTTTAAGATTTTTACCTTACAATAGAAAGCGCCCTGAGGCAACTTTTGTTGTGATTTGTCATTTTTAAATAAAACTGAATTAAAAATGGTGCTTGGCTGACTGATCATCAGTTAAATGTGACCCCTCTGGTTGTTTGTAGGTGTGTCAGTAGTGAGTCAGCTGTGTGTTAACACACTGAAGTACCATGTTACAATAATCACATTACATATGTGGCATGCTAACACTAAGCTTGCAAAGAAGTCGACGTGATTTTTTTGTTGTGCCGACCGCAGACCAGCAGACCCTTCAGCAGGTAGCAGTCGTGCTGCATTTCTACCTGTTCGTGTTTCTAATGTAGAATCACCAATTTGTTTGGCCCTTTGGTCGGTTTTCAACTTTGCTTTGTGTTAAATAGCTGAAATCTAGGAGAAAGATCAAATGTGTCCTCATTAGTATAGATTTGTGTTGATGTGGGACTGCAGCCTAGAGTCAAAAGCAATGTAACAGTTACTGTAATTAGGCAAAGTACTGGATTACTTTGAAGAATAACAAGTAATGAGTAATACATTGCTTTCTTGAGAAACAACTGCAACACTGGTGTTGCAAAGCAGGAACAACATCAGCAGTGATCTGAGGGAAGCAGCCCTTTAATCTGGGTCAGGCTAGAAGACCATTTCCAATCAATCTGAACTCTGTGCAGTGAGAAAGATTATTCACAAATGGAAAACATCCAAGACAGCCCCGTCCAAGAGCGTGTTGTCCCACACAATCGACCCAAGAGCCTCCCTGACTCTGGAGGCCTCAGTAAGCATGTTAAAGGTCAAAGTGCAAAACAGAGGTTACAAGTATGCCTGATTTGGAAATGTTGCCATTTTCCAAACAAAATGTCTTCTCTCTAAAAAGAGTTTGACAGTGTGACTTCATTTTGCAAAGTTGCAACTGAACAAAGTCCTTTAGACAGATGAGAGCAAAGATGTTTGGAGAAGAACAAACACAGCATGTCAGCAGAAACATCTCTAAGCATATGCTTACTTTTATGTGTGTCCTCACTCAGTTTCTCAACTTTAATAATTTCCACAAACTTGATCTTTGAGCCCATACTGATCCCCCCTGAAGGTATGAGGGTTTTTTTTGTCCCTTGGAACTGTAAACCTGAGTCGGCTTCTTTTAATCGTGCAGGGAAAAACATTTTCAGTCTCCTTTCTTCTCCCTCCTCTAGCATAGCAACCAGCAGTGCGGTGTCAAAGGAACTTACCAGGCTGTTGAAGATCCCGGTGGATACCTACAACAATGTGCTGATGGTCCTGCAGCTCAAACACTTCCCACCACTCTTTGAATACTTCGACTATGAGTCCCGCAAGAACATGAGTTGCTATGTGCTGAGCAACACATTGGACTACAACACCACCATTGTGGCACAAGAGCAGGTTATTAATCTAACAGCTGTAGATTTGTATTTAAACCGACAGAGCATCAGACAAAACACCCCCCTAGCAACATTTTACATAAGAAAGGATGTGTGGTTTTCATAGATACAGTTTTTGTAATTATTTTTTTACACATTTAAATATCGTCTTGATGCATCTCAATCATCCAGGAACATAAATCTCCCAAAGTTGGTTCTGTTCATCTGGACGCAGCGTTTTCAGTGGGAGAAACGTTTCGTCATCATCAGGTGACGTCTTCAGTCTCAGCTGACTGCAGGTTTCACCCTTATAAACAGGACATTTGCATAATGACTGAAACCAGCCCACTGAAGGAACAATGGGCTGGGAGGTCAGTTCCTTAATCTTAATTATGCAAATTATCATGACCACGGATCAAAGACCACTGATCGATGGCCATGAGTCCCATTCACAGAGAGTTGGAGAATGGCTGCAATCACAGCATGTAAGATGGTGACAGAACACACCGGGTCAAAACACGCTGCACCAAAAACTGGTCCACCCCAAGGATCGGGTCCCCCGACACAAACAGAGTAACATAGTGTACGCTGTTCAGTGCAGGAGGAGTGCCAGGATTTATACGTCGGGGAAACCAAACAACCTCTGGCTACAACACAGAAGAGTCACCTGCAGTCTATTTACACCTACAGGCCAGTGGACACTCTTTCAATGATGAGGATGTAACATCCTGGACAGGGAGGAACGCTGGTTTGAGGGCGGAGTCAAGGAGGCCATTTACGTGAAAAGGGAAAGACCATCTCTGGATGGAGGAGGGGCCTAAGGGTACATCTGTCACCATCTTACAATGCTGTGATTGCAGCCATTCCCCAACTCTCTGTGAATGGGACTCATGGCCATTGATCAGTGGGCTTTGATCAGTGGTCATGAGAATTTGCATAATTATGATGAAGGAACTGACCTCTCAGCCCATTGTTCCTTCATTCGCTGGTTTCAGTCATTATGCAAATGTGCTGTTTATAAGGGTGAAACCTGCAGTCAGCTGAGACTGAAGACGTCACCTGATGATGATGAAATGTTTCTCCCACTGAAAACGCTGCGTCCAGATGAACAGAACCAACTTTTTGCAGACACATTTATATAGTTTCCCAACAACCTTGCAAATAGGCTTGTAAAAGTTAACAAACACCCCAAACTACAGTCGCCGTAGAGAAGCCCTCACCGACAGATGAAAAAGTGATGTTAACAGAAAACTTATGTAGGCTGTTTGACCACAGCCACAGTCTCTTGCTGAATGCACGCTGGTTATGTATGGCTGAAGTATCATCTGTACTTTGTGATGCAACTTGTCATATTTGCTTAGATTAGTGAGAAATCTGTATAAAAGTAGCTGTTTTTTCATTTTTGTTTTAGTAGTTTCATGTTAAAGTATTCTTTAAGGTTTTTGTGCAGACATCTAACCTGGTTACACAGTTTGTAAATAGTATCGGTTTAATGTTGTACCCTTTGTTCCTCTAGGTGGACGCCATCTTGAACTTGGTGTCCACACTGATACAGGACCAGCCAGACCAACCAACTGAAGATCCAGACCCAGAGGACTTTGCTGAGGAGCAGAGCCTTGTGGGTCGTTTCATCCATCTGCTCCATTCTGAAGATCCTGATCAGCAGTATCTTGTAGGTGTTTGCGTTAACATTGTGTCTTTCTACGTTCTCAGTCATCAAGGTTGTGGTAGTCTTGAGTGCTTGAAAACAAGGCAACTGGACATTTGTACAGGCAAGGCCAACAACGTGCCATGGGCTCCTCTGTGTCCCCCACTGTAGCTAAGCTTATCATGGAGGAAGGGGCTGAGAGGGACGGCACTGAGCCACAGGTTCAGGTATGCGGGTGACATTCACTGATTTACCAGGGAGGATATCAGGGTTACCATTCCTGGACTGTGCTTTGCTCGTCAAGGAGGCTGTAAGCCTCAACATTGAAGTTTACCGGAAGCCGACACAGACTCCCAGAAGCCTACGCTTTGACTTACCACACCCTCTGCAGGGCTCGCAAAATCGCCCCGCCCGTCGGGCTATATGATAACCGATGGGCGGGGCTAAGATAGATTTTGTTCACCCGACCGGAGATATTGCTAGCTCCGGGACGTGGGGCAAGCGATTTTGCGAGCCCTGCTCTGGAAGACGAGCGTGGAGTCATCAGGATCCTGCAACGTCAGGCAGAAATGTATCTTCTGAAGCAGAAAGGAAAGAAGAGGAAGAGTCGTGTGTTTAAAAAAACAAACAAAAAACCATCTTAGATATGTGGTTCTCCCAACTGGACCTAAATGAAATCAGCTGCACACTCACGTGTATCTCTACATCTAAAGGTCACTCAGGATACCAATGTTCACATTTTGGACCAAGAAGACAGGTGGTTTGCTAAAATGAGATCATCTGTGTCCACTGTGAACCATCTTCATTGAATAGAGGCGTAGCCTATGACATGAAGTATCAGCCACTTACTGTGCAGTCTGACATCCTTCCAGCCACTTCAGGTGACCTCAATAGCTCCACTGATGGTGGGGTGACAGTGTCCTACACCGGTTTCACCCTTAACACCCAGTGATGACCTAGGAATGTTTTTTGGCTCATGTGATGACTCGCATGATTAACTCATTCACTGCCAGCCATTGGCAGTGAATGAGTTAAACCCATTGACTCATTCACTGCAATTGATGGCTATAGACGTCAATGGCAGTGAATGAGTTAATAGTGGATCAATAACCCTCAGGAACCAATCCAAGGTTTAAATTAACCGGGTGCACTTGCCTCAGCGGCTACGTCGCCCTTACTCCAGTGGTGAGAATGAGGAGCTGGATGCACTGGTTGCCACAGAGCGGTGTGCTCAGCCCGACGTTATTCACTGTATTTGCTCAAAACTGTTCAGTCGTGAAGCTGTATTTATTTTTGTTTTACTAGTTTTATGTTGAAGTATTTAAGTTTTGTTTGGGTCTGATATTGGAACAATGATGAGACTCACTGTAGAGAGGAGATCCAACACCCGAACACCAGCAACACCGTGGAGGTCATTGTGCGTTGGTGGAGGTCCAGGCAGTGTGGACGTCATCTTCCTGGATCTCCACATAATATCTTACCTGTTGTTTCTATTCTTGATTGTGTGTATATGTGAATGTAATGTTGTTATGTGTGTGAAGACATAATGACAATAAAGGATTCTTATTCTTCTTCACTCCACCTTTTGTTTTCAGAATTAAAGAAGCCTCGTGGAAATGTATCTGAAGTTGTAGAAGTCCAGTTGTCTTCTTTTCAAGCATTTGAGACGAACCCGAAGAGTCTTAATTGTGCACATTATGTATTAGAAAGAGTCCTGCAGGTGGTCTCCTTTAAGTTGCTGCTAGAGATTCTGAGAATAATGCTGCAGTGTTTCCTTTGTCCCCACCTTATCTAGTTCTTGGGAAAATTCCAGCAGTTTGTACTTCTGTGAGTGTTTTTGCTGAGACCAGTGGTTTTCACTTAACTTTGTTCTTGTTTGCTTCAGATTCTTAATACAGCACGCAAACACTTTGGAGCTGGTGGAAACCAAAGGATTCGTTACACATTGCCTCCCCTTGTGTTTGCTGCCTACCAGCTAGCCTTTCGATACAAGGAAAACTCCTCCACCGTGAGCAAATGTTATTTTTCATCACAAAGCACATAATGCATTTTCTTTTATGTCCTGTTATGAAATCATACCAATTTCTTTTCCTCTTAGGATGACAAATGGGAAAAGAAGTGCCAGAAGATTTTTTCTTTTGCCCACCAGACAATCAGTGCACTCATTAAGGCTGAGCTCGCCGAGCTGCCTCTTCGACTCTTCCTGCAGGGGGCGCTGGCTGCAGGGGAGATTGGCTTTGAAAACCACGAGACTGTAGCGTATGAGTTCATGTCACAGGTAGAATGTTTAATAATACTGTCATGCCTTTAAATAGTTTATATACATACATGTGTGCACACTACCGGTCAGAGTTTTGGATACCTGAGTTTTTCCAGTTTTTTATTGAAAATTCTGCAGTTTAATGTCTCATTGCACTCTGAAATGAAAGCGGTTGGACTGAAAAGAAGAAATCATTGAATCAATTTAGAGACCAACATGTATTCTAACCCTTTGACCCAAAGTAGCCACCTTTGGTGTCTGAAAACACCCGTGGCACTCTTTCTACAATAGAAATCAAATATTGTTCAGAAGTTCTTCCCATATCTGTTGCAGAAGTTCCCATAAATGAGGCACTGCTAGTTGCTTTGCTTTCACTCTTCTGTCCAGTTCATCCCAAACAGCTTGATGCGGTTTAAGTCTGGAGACTGTGACTTATGTTTTGGGTCATTATCTTGCTGTAGGATGAACCCCTGACCAGCTAGTCATATACCAGAGGCTATTGCATGGGCCTGCAGAATGCTGTTCTGTCCTGAGTGCCTTTGATGGTGAAGGAAACTGTACTCCCTGACTTTCTTTGAAATTGCTGCAGAATAGTTTTAAATGTTGAACCCATGTTCTGTTCCCTGGAAAAGGCCTTTTGGATAATTCTCAAATGTGCAGAATGTTTCAGTTTTGGCTAACTTTACCTTTCTTTAACCTCTGGCAGTTCACCACTTACCCTTGTACCATTTGAAGCTATTCACTGAACTTGAACGACTTGAACTTCAATAAATAATTGGAAAAATTGGGGTGCTCTAAAACTTTAGAGTGTATAACCAAAAACATAACTTTATTTTGTTGTATTTTAAAACCATTAGACCGCTACAGTCCTCTTTCTGTCAATGGGTGGTGTTGTTCCATCCCCTCAACCTTTTCATCTCTTCTCTTGGTTCTCCATACTTTGTCCATATTAGGCATTCTCTCTCTATGAGGATGAGATCAGTGACTCCAAAGCTCAGCTGGCAGCCATCACCTTGATTATTGGCACTTTTGAGCGAATGCGATGCTTCAGCGAGGAAAACCACGAGCCCCTGAGGACTCAGTGTGCACTGGCTGCGTCCAAGCTGCTGAAGAAGCCTGACCAGTGCAGAGCTGTCAGCATCTGTGCCCATCTCTTCTGGTCAGGTCGCAGCACTGACAAAAATGGTGAAGAGGTGTGTTGGAATTAGGCTTTTTTCCCCACACACTAACATAAAGTTGTTGAAGATGGTTGTAGTAAAATCATGTGCATGCAGATGAGTGACGTTCTAAAAAATGACATTTAAATGGAATCATCAGTGTGTGGTGTAGGACTTTGTTCTAGAGGAGGAAGAAGGCTAAACAGTCACTGTATTAAACCCCAAAAGATTAGTTATGGAATCAAATGGATGGAAGGATCAGCAAGTTCAGTTTTACGGGACACAGTGCGCTTTAACACACTATATAATGCTGTTAATGCTATTGTGCACTTTAGTCTTTTTGCACATCTCTAAATGCTCCCTGCTCATTTTACACATTTAGATCCGTGATGGTAAGCGGGTGATGGAGTGTCTAAAGAAAGCCTTGAAGATTGCCAACCAGTGCATGGATCCATCACTGCAAGTTCAGCTTTTCATTGAAATCCTCAACAGATACGTCTGCTTCTATGAGAGGGAAAACGATGCGGTAAGACAAAAAAATGTTTGTGCTAACCAGTAACTGGTCATTTTGCCAGAGAGAATAATTTCTTCATTTGCCTCAAACCAACCACTCAAGTTAAAGTGTTGATTAACAGTTAGGTCCAATGTTCCCGCTAAGCACTGCTGGCACGTCTCTGCGCACAGAACATCTGCGTTGCACACAAAAAAAAATCTAACCTGAATTGAAATTAAAACTTTAACAGTTTAGTCAGTGAGTGACTGGCTGCTCCTGTATGGGATCAGAACGATGCCACCGTATCCCACAGTCCAGCCAATGATGCGATTCACATTCGTATATACGCAGCTAATCAACGTCGACAGGCTATGACAGCGTCCTTATGTGCCGGTGTTTTAGCAAAGCGGCTGATGTGGAGTGAAGCCACGTTAATGACAACGTGTACAACCATTGGAGATGTGAGCAGGACAGACGGAACAACTGACGGACAAAGTGTGGACTTTATACCAGTTTGTAAATTGTGTTGATCGGCCACGTAAAACCAGAGTTATGATAAAATATCTGCAATGTTTGTTTTTCTTCCTGAATACTGTCGTTGTTTATATTTACTGCAGGAAGAAACGGTAAAAACGGCGTTTTATAAGGAAAACGCTCAAAAGCCTGTGAGCAAAAACTCCACCCTTTCCTATTGGTGGAAAATGTACCATGTGGACCAATCAAAAAAATGATATGGCAACATGACATTTAGTTGTTTAGGAAGGAGGAAGTTTTAGGAGTGACGGCGTGTTTGAGATGTGAGAGATTTGCAACGTTTAGCGTAAATCTTGTGTAGTTAGTGTGTAGTTAGTGTGTAGTGTAGTCAATAGTGTTGTTGTGTGTGTCAGAACAATGAGGCGACTGCTGAGTGTTACAGGTGTTACAGCAGTGATACGTCTGCTGCTGTCAGGCCTGCAGGTATCAGGCTGTTGTTCTCCTTCATCTCATAGTGGACAGAAATTATTTTTTGGAGTGGCACAGATAATTTGTGTGGCATCAGATTTGATGCAGAACAGCTGATTGTAGAGCAGGGCGATATGGCCAAAAATATTTATCACGATATATATTTGAAAATTTGCGATAACGATATAACTGACGATATAATTGATGCAAGACAAAATACAACTCCACAACATTACTAGCGCAAAAAGACAACCTTCCATTTATTTTCACTTAAACAAGAAGCTGGTTTTTATGTACATTAAAGCTTCATAAAAATGTAACAGTGCAAATGCAAATTCCTTGCTGAAAGTTTAACCCAAAGGCATTTCCAGTAGAAATGGGCTGACATATCCTGAGCATAACCATGTATAATATCCACTGAAGTTAAAAAGAGGTGCTTTGCAACATTAAACTGCAGTGTGCAGTACGCATTTTTCGGACCATAAGGTGCACGGGATTATAAGGCACATTAAGCGAAACAAAGCAGTCCGATAAATCAAACTTTATTAAACTCATTCTTCTTGCTTCCTCCACTTCTGTACCATTGATTCATTAATGTTGAATTCTCTGGCAGCTGCTCTATTCCCATGTTGTTGCAGTATATTAATGACTAACCTCGTATTGTGGATGGATTATCTCAGTTGTTCTCCTGACTGAAGTTTGGTCCGTTTACAGCATCCTGCCATGCGATTGCATTTGTTTCTAACCATGAGGAACCTTAACGTTAACTTTTATAAGTGGAAAAGTGTTAGTGTTCGTCCTCCAGCTTCACTGTTTATGTTATGCTAACATAGCTGTGTCGCTAGCGATCACGTAGCACATCATTATATACCAGCTAGCCCAACTTCAGTAACCCTACAAACGTCACTGCTGTTTAGTTTCCTGTCTTCATTTATGTTGGAAGTGATAGCAGAGCTGTACGTTTGAATTTTTTCAGAAATCTCTCCGTCAGAACATGCTATATCATGCTTAGGTAACTAGCGAAACTAGCGAGCTAACTTCCGCTAGCTTCCTGCTAACTTCTAACTCCGTTAAATGTAATAACTTTTGTTTTCATGGATGCCTGGAAGTTAAACTTTATAGTTACACCTGGTAAAGCAGCAATGCTGATCGTTTTATTAAAGATGAAAGAATTTAGACAGTTTTTAACGCTCAGTGATGCTGCAGTGTTTGTTTGATCTGAAGAATACGGAGTTTAGGACCCAGATTACTCCCAGATTTAAGAGCATCTTAGTCCGACAAATACGACAATAACAACGGCCGCTTGCATGTTCTGCAAAAAAATGTGCTTTGTCGTGTATCTGACGGACAAACACCAAACCAGTTCCACATCACTGAAGTTGCACCATTTTTACAAACCAATTCTGGTTCATCTGTTTCACTCAACAATCGGCCATGTGCGTATGAAAACAAAGGCACTGCGCATGCGCGTTTTACTCCCATTCTATCGCGATATTTCATTTTCCTATCGTTGCCTAACATTATACCGGTATTACCGTGAACGGTATAATATGGCCCAGCCCTAGCTGATTGTTCTGTAAATAGTTTGAAATGTTTATTTAAAACCTGCCTTGGCTGCATTTTAGGTAAACTGCTGCAAAAACTTAACTCAGTTACTTTTTTGAAGAAGTAACTACAGTGGGGCAAAAAAGTATTTAGTCAGCCACCGATTGTGCAAGTTCCCCCACCTAAAATGATGACAGAGGTCAGTAATTTGCACCAGAGGTACACTTCAACTGTGAGAGACAGAATGTGAAAAAAAATCCATGAATCCACATGGTAGGATTTGTAAAGAATTTATTGGTAAATCAGGGTGGAAAATAAGTATTTGGTCAATAACAAAAATACAACTCAATACTTTGTAACATAACCTTTGTTGGCAATAACAGAGGTCAAACGTTTACTATAGGTCTTTACCAGGTTTGCACACACAGTAGCTGGTATTTTGGCCCATTCCTCCATGCAGATCTTCTCGAGAGCAGTGATGTTTTGGGGCTGTCGCCGAGCAACACGGACTTTCAACTCCCGCCACAGATTTTCTATGGGGTTGAGGTCTGGAGACTGGCTAGGCCACTCCAGGACTTTCAAATGCTTCTTACGGAGCCATTCCTTTGTTGCCCGGGCGGTGTGTTTTGGATCATTGTCATGTTGGAAGACCCAGCCTCGTTTCATCTTCAAAGTTCTCACTGATGGAAGGAGGTTTTGGCTCAAAATCTCACGATACATGGCCCCATTCATTCTGTCCTTAACACGGATCAGTCGTCCTGTCCCCTTGGCAGAAAAACAGCCCCATAGCATGATGTTTCCACCCCCATGCTTCACAGTAGGTATGGTGTTCTTGGGATGCAACTCAGTATTCTTCTTCCTCCAAACACGACGAGTTGAGTTTATACCAAAAAGTTCTACTTTGGTTTCATCTGACCACATGACATTCTCCCAATCCTCTGCTGTATCATCCATGTGCTCTCTGGCAAACTTCAGACGGGCCTGGACATGCACTGGCTTCAGCAGCGGAACACGTCTGGCACTGCGGGATTTGATTCCCTGCCGTTGTAGTGTGTTACTGATGGTGACCTTTGTTACTTTGGTCCCAGCTCTCTGCAGGTCATTCACCAGGTCCCCCCGTGTGGTTCTGGGATCTTTGCTCACCGTTCTCATGATCATTTTGACCCCACGGGATGAGATCTTGCGTGGAGCCCCAGATCGAGGGAGATTATCAGTGGTCTTGTATGTCTTCCATTTTCTGATGATTGCTCCCACAGTTGATTTTTTCACACCAAGCTGCTTGCCTATTGTAGATTCACTCTTCCCAGTCTGGTGCAGGTCTACAATACTTTTCCTGGTGTCCTTCGAAAGCTCTTTGGTCTTGGCCATGGCGGCGTTTGGAGTCTGACTGTTTGAGGCTGTGGACAGGTGTCTTTTATACAGATGATGAGTTCAAACAGGTGCCATTCATACAGGTAACGAGTGGGGGACAGAAAAGCTTCTTACAGAAGACGTTACAGGTCTGTGAGAGCCAGAGATTTTCCTTGTTTGAGGTGACCAAATACTTATTTTCCACCCTAATTTACGAATAAATTCTTTACAAATCCTACCATGTGGATTCATGGATTTTTTTTTCACATTCTGTCTCTCACAGTTGAAGTGTACCTCTGGTGCAAATTACTGACCTCTGTCATCATTTTAAGTGGGGGAACTTGCACAATCGGTGGCTGACTAAATACTTTTTTGCCCCACTGGATATAATTAATTGCTCAACATTGGTCATTATTTACTGTATTTTGCAGACAGAGTTACCGACTCTCTCCCAGACCACAGACTCAGAGTACAAGTCAGAGCTTTATAAAAAAAAATTAATTAAAAAAAAGTTGTTTTCAAAATTAGAGTTCAAGTTATTTTTCCTTCCAATAGTGTTAACATGCTGCACAGGTCAATGACTAGATTTTTTAACATTTTCGTTGTAAGTGGGTTAAAGCAGTTAATTAAAGATAGTCTAACATAAATGCTGTAATTTGATTACTTTAATAAACATGTAGCTTGGATGCTGGCGTGACCACAGTGCACACGTCTGCTGTTGCTCACAGTGGTCCAAGGGACGCTCAGTTTGTGTGTTCGCTCAGACACGTGAAGCATTAGAGGGAACATTGGTTAGGTCTATAAATGTTTGGACAATGATACGGTTTAATAATGTTCGCTCTGTGCACAACAACCGTAGATTTTAATAATCAAAATTACTAAAACAGTGTAATTATCCAGAAGCTTATAGACCTAATTCTCTATTGTCTTACAAAGCTGCAAACAGCAGTCGGAGGGCTTGTGCGCCCTGTTGCATGTCCAAGCATGCCATTGTCAAGTTGAACTACGGCTTGGGCGTGGTGTGGGTGAGCCGCTATCTGGTCTGGGATGTTGATTGGTGTTGTTATTTACGCACTAAATATACTACCTTTGCCGACTAGGTGGTGATGGAAATTACCTACTTACTACAAGTCACCCTAATGCATATCATGCACGGATCCACCAACTGAAATGTTATTTGCATGGGATGATGATTATCATCTACTGCTGATTATCTGTTGCCACTAGGTGGCATTGTGTCACTTAATATTAGATCCCGACTACAGTTGTTTTCATGCTGGCCACACACCCCCGTCATGGAGTGTGATGTCACATCACCTAGGGCTGTTCGATATAACGATATAAAAACGTCCATCGTTTCATTTTACGCTATCGTTTGTTTCGGGGTGTCGCAAAATAAACTGTTTACAGCAATATTTTTTCATGGTTCTGATGTCACTGTAGTGGCTGTATGAATTCCTTAAAGTTCTCTCTTTCTCTTATATTTAATATAACCACACTACGGACGGAAAAGCACCTGTATTTATGCGTTGTCGTTAGCAACAACGACGGTAAAACCATCGCGTGTCTGCTTGTTCCACATAAACCTTTCACAATAAAGCTCAAGATCCTGTTGAGACTTCAAAATAAACTGAATAACGTGAACGAGTATGCAGAGTATTTTTTATTAATCCTTTATTTATCCAGGTAAAAAATCTCATTGAGATTAAAAATCTCATTGAGATTAAAAATCTCATTTCCAAGAGAGATCTATTTACGGATGAGAAGCAGAAAAGAGCCGTCAGGTGCTAATAAATAAAGCTCAGACTCAAACGTTAGAACAGGCTTTCCCCCGCAGCACGCCGTGTAATAAATACTCACAAAGAAACGGCGCCGTTACAACTTAAGTCTAAAAATGTATTGTTTGATGCATCGGTTAAAACACTCGACTCCAGCTACACGACGCGCAGCTGGAAACACTTCATGCAAGTCGAGCTGCTCGAGATTCACAGAATTTACAGAAAATGTTAAATGTTTGTTATTTATATCGTTATCGGACGATATAATTTTTATATCGGGACATGAGCTTTTGGTCATATCGCACAGCCCTAACATCACCTGTCGCGCCACCTTATTTGTGGCACTGTGGGTGATCGAGCACTTCTCTCCTTCGTTTTTTTCCCCTTTCCCTTTATGGTCATGTTTCACTGTGCTGAAGAATGACCTGTTGTCTTAATGAGTGTATTGAATCCTTGTGCTACACTCAAAAAGGTGCTTTGTGAGGTGACCTTGAAGCGCTTTGGCTAGTCTGCTGAGGAAGAGCTTCTTGTGAAGCCAGGATGTGTAGATGTGCTTTTTAGACTCAGGTTGGTTCGCACAGGTTTGTATATGATTTTGAAAATGAACTTCTGCCACATTCTTAACAGCATCTTGAATCTGGGCAGTTATTTTTAAAGTTATTTACTTAAATGTGAAGCAAGCCCCAACTTTAATTTCAGTGGTCACAAAAAAGTTTTTTAAAAAAATGTAAAGAGCCAGTTAAGGTAACTCGGGCATCTGACAAGGATGCATCCTGGGCGCCTCCTGGGTGAGGTGTTCCAGGCATGTCCCACCGGGAGGAGGCCCCGGGGCAGACCCAGGACACGCTGGAGAGATTATATCTCTTGGCTGGCCTGGGAACGCCTTGGTATTCCCCCGGATAAGCTGGAGGAGGTGGCTGGGGAGAGGGAGGTCTGGGCTTCTCTACTTAGGCTGCTGCCCCCGCGACCCGGCCCCAGATAAGCGGAACAAGATGGATCGATGGACACTTAAAAAATGGCATTTATATTGTGGCTGTTGATTGGTTGTCAGGACTCCTTGAGCCCTCCTCCCTGTGTAGTCCCTCCTCGGACCAGGCCCCTGTTTTTATTAGTGTTTGGTGGGATTGTTTCCGTGACCAACCCTGGCATCCATGTCGGAGCTGGAGTGAGGCTTAGCCATCAAATTGAAAATGTGTCACTTTTTTACAGTCGCCTTTGTGTAAAACTCAGATTGTTGTTTGGATTTGAACAGTTGCTCTTATCTATTCCAACTGACCCACAGAGCGTGCACATGAATACTTTGGTACGAGTGAATGTTGTCCACCCAATAATATTAGAATGTAAACAGGAACCCTTGTGCTGTTCCTCCTCTTCCTCCCATCCAGGTGACAGTCCAGGTGTTAAACCAGCTGATCCAAAAGATCAGGGAAGACCTTCCCAACCTGGAAGCTAGTGAAGAGACGGAGCAGATCAACAAACACTTCCACAATACACTGGAGCATCTTCGTCTGCAGAGGGAATCCCCTGAATCTGAGGGCCCTGCCTACGAGGGCCTGGTCCTTTAAAGCTAATGTAGGTTGGAAAATATAAAGTCCCTTTTAGATGTTCCACTATATTAAGAGTAGACGACCGCACACTATCACAAGAATAAAGAAGTTGTGTTAAAGGCCAGGAATAGAAATAAACATTAAGAGCTGAAAGACCTCCTTTCGGTCCTTCATTTAGTTGTTGATGTCTCTTCATCATTCCTCCTTGCTATCCATCCTTGCATGTGTAAAGCAATGCTGCACGTAACTTTAGTGTGCAAGTCTTTTATTTACCATTCCTTTATAAGGCCACAATTAACCAGTTTGTCTGTATCCTGCACTATGTTAATGTTGATGGAGGACTTGCTAACTGTGTCATCATGCCTTCAGTTGTTGATATCTGTCCATATTGAGAGCGAATGTAATAGCCAAGTGTATAAAAACTACAGAAAATCTCAAAGTTGTAGTTGTCTTGCAGCGGGTTTGCATACGGCCTGGTTTCCTGAACATGAATAATCAATAACTCTGCTGTTCTTTAGGTTGGCTTTGTGGCAACTTTAAACAGATTGTGCCAAACCAAACTGAAGACCAGATGACCGTGCGATCTTTGGCCGTCACACTTCAGCGTTCTTCTTTTTGCCACATCGTGCTCGTCATTCTCTCTTTAGGCTCCTTATAGTGTCTCGTTTGAAGTCAGGACTTCTCACCACTGGATTGACCTGGTCAAAACTGTGGTGTGTTTGCATGCTTTAGTGTGCTTGGCATCAGAGGGCCAGTGTTTAGTTCACTCTCTATGGATCTCACTAATTACACACTGTTTTTTGTTCTTCCCCATGATATTTTTTGATAACAACCATGTCCTTTTGGATGAACATGTTAAGGAGGTGCAGCAGTTCCTCAGGATTGTATGTTGGCCGACTTGTCAGTGTACAATGGTGCAGAAGCTTTGTGTCGTTTTCCACAACATTTATTGATTTCTCTTTCTTGCTTATCAATGTTGATTTGTTGGAGTCGGCATTGAACTGTTACCTTTTTGCTTTTAAATATGTGTTTAAATGCACTTGTAAATCAGATAAATAAAAATACAGACTAAGTAGAAATGATCATTGTCTCTGAAATAAAATTGACATTAACAGTTCTTGAACTTTACTTATTTTACACACAGTATTTCCTGAGTGTGATTAGACTCTGCTGTGCTGTTGTATGTTGCTGAAGGATTATTTGGTTGTGGCTCAAACTTTGATTCAACGTTTGAAATGGAATAATATCAGTAACAGTTGCATTAAGATAGACATATAAGTCTATCTATATTTAACCCCCCCTCACCATGCGAGCTTTCTTTATCCTTCAAGCTTGGCCCTTGGGAACTTGAGGAGGACTGTGCTCTTCTGGACAGAGATCTCTGATGTTGTTCCTGGACTTTGCTGGTCGGGAGTCACTACACCTTTTTCCCCAAGGCCAAATAGACTTGATTAACACCAGTATGCTAAAAGAGATTAAAGAAGTCCTTGTGTGTTTAAACAGGGGGGTCTTCGTTTTGTCCTTTGATTCCAACATCAGCAGCATTTTGTCAACATGCTCTTCTATTAGGAGACTGTTACTCTTTCACTTTTTGCACTCATATCATCTTAAGTAACATCTAATCCTTTTGGCATATGTTAATATAAAGAAGTGCAATTTCATCAGTGTGTTTCACATTATAAAGAAATGATACTCTTCCCTAACCATCACTGGGTTATAATATGTAATTTTATGTATAACACTGAAAAGGGGTCTTTTCGGTTTCGTTTTATTATTTACTTTTGTGTATGACAAGCTACAACTTTTCTCTGTCAGTAGCAAGCTCCCCGGGCTTCATAAAGTTGAGGTAACTTAATTAGAAGAGTGGCTGGAGAGAAACACTTTCCTAAATGACCTCAGTGACTCCCTGGCCAGCTACTCTGGTTTGCACCACACCAAAGTAAAATCCCAGTGGTGCATGTTAAAATGAAAGAAAAGCAACTAACTTCCTGAAAAACAGTGTAGTCATGTATACTCTACACTGTAACATGTTAGTACTCGATTCTGATTACTATTACTAGGCAGTTTTCGTACCCGTGAAGCTAAGCTGGTGTACTGTATGTTATCAGTCTGTGTCTTAAAGTCAAATTCCCGACAGTTCCGGGGACTAAATTCTACTGAAGTGTGTCTGAGGAAGTGTGGCACGGTTCATCCTCTTTCCTGTCGAAAAAACTGTCGTATATAACTGTAGCTTTATTCGTTCACATACCAGACTATGAATATAGCCCCTGACACAGACTTTCAGCATGGCTTTTCCATTCTGCTCCCATTCGCAAACCTAACTTCAGGCTTATGTTCCAACTATCCTTTTCCCCAAGGAACTTGAACGCAACGCTACAACAGAAGGGCGAGCTGTGCGCATGCTCGCAGGTTTTACGTTATTAGAAGCCTATACAGAAGCGTGTACCTATTCGTTAATGGGGAGTCGTCATCTAGTTAGGTAGATATCGAAGTGGTTTTGTGGCACGTCTGTGTCCGCGTTTGCTGGATAAAGACCTGCGGCATTCATGTACTGACAGATATTTAAGTTACCGTAAAGCTGTTTGCGTGTCGCTGGAAGAAGGGACGATGTCGGCAAATAAAACAAAGAAGGTCAAAATGGCTACTAAATCTTGTCCTGAATGCGACCAACAGGTAAGAAAATACATCTTTAATTTTTAGGGCTGTGTTACTGATTGCGTTTCGTTTTATTGATACCAATCATGGCAGCCTACGGTAGTTTCCAGCTCTAGAGACGGAAACGGGGTTCAGTGCGAGCCCCGGTGATCACGATGTTTCTCAAACGGCTCAGCTGGTAGATGTTGATTTTCCGTTCGGCAGAGAGAGCATCGGCATCTATGTCCGTCTTCACGGTTGTGGCTTTGTGACTTTGTATGTATAAAACAGACGGACATATGATCACATATTTGCGTTAGTAATGTAAGGGACTGGTTCAAAAGTTCAGTAAATGAGTTGGGCTATAGTAGCGCATTTTCATTACCGTACCTCAGTTACTTGTGATCTTCACTGAGCATTTCGATTGGTTAAAGATAAAAATAAAAATAAATCAGCCCTTTGGCTTTGTGAGCATCTCTTCCTGGAACTACGGTAATGGTGCTGGATCACAATGGACTCTTCAAATTAAAGCCAACAGTGGGTAGACTGCAACAAGTCTACATCAGTAATGCGCATGGTTAGTTACACAGTTCGACCCTGTCCTCACACTACCACCACACACAAGCATGTGTTACTGCTAGTGATGTGCGATACCACTGATTTCCTTTCCGATCCGATACCAAGTAAAATTCAGGGTGGTATCGGTGATACTGATCCGATACCGATACTCTGTACAAAAACGTAATGTTTCATTGCATTTCATAATACAATATACAATTGTATTATGTAATTGTAATAATAACATAACCATATTGCTTCATAATGATTAGAGGACACCAGACAACTTGTTTTTATTGCTTAATAATGCAGAATAATCATATAGAAATAAAAAAAAACTGACTGACTGGCTGTTTGTGGAGGTAAAACGCGTCCACACATGACTCTGTTTGCGCTCAGCCATTGTTGTGAGTGTGCACGCCAGAGGCTGCCACACATTTATACAGCCGTATTCCGCACATGACTATGAAAAGCGTAAGAGGAAGTAGTTCCTTCCAAATTAGACGATCCGAATGATATAGTTTTTTTTCCACTGCGTTCATTTTAATGGAAAAACTACAAATTTACCCCAGAGTACTAAAATATATATATTATAATATGAGAATTGATTCTAGAACATAAATTGCTGGTATCGGAAGAATCGATATTTCGGTATCGATTCGCACACCACTAGTTACCGCGTTTCTTTCTTTTCATTAGCTGCGTCTGGCTTACTCTTCTGACCCTGTGAATAAATCCGTTGAAAATAGTTCTGCTCAGCAGTAAAACGGCTGCTGGTAAGATGTAGATGTTACACTTAGGCTATAAAAATATGAAATGGGTGCAGTACAAATGCCAGCATTTTATCACTGTTTAATTAAATATTCCTAAAAGCAGTTGTAAACAACATGTGCATGGTTTTGCAAAATTTTAACTTTATACCAAATGCTGTTGCTATTTGTAGTTTGAAAAACTGTAGATGAGTCATTAGTTTTTCTTTCTTGTTCACTGAAAGAAATCTGTCCGTTTTGTGCTGGAAAAAGTGCATTATAGTCAGCTTCAGTGTCTGAAGCTCCTCCTCAATGGTTCATAGAAACCATACCTGTAGATACCATCCATTCACCTTTTCTGCTTCCCACAAAGACATGGCGAGTGGAATCAAAGATCTCAAATTTGGACTCATCAGACCAAAGCACAGATTTCCACTGGTCTAATGTTTATTGGCTAAAACAAATCTATTTTGCTTGTTGCTTTTCCTTGGTAGTGGTTTCTTAGCAGCTATTTGACCACAAAGGCCTGATTTGCACAGCCTCTGCTGAACAGTTTATATAGAGATGTGTCTGCTACTGGAATTATGTGTAGCATTTATCTGGGCTCTAATCTGAGGTGCTGTTAACTTGTGATTTCTGATACTGGTGACTCGGATGAATTTATCCTCAGCAGTAAGGCTGCCACAAACGATTATTTTGATAGCCGACTAGTCACCGATTATTTTTGCGATTAGTCGACTAATCAGATCATCATCCATTGGATGTAAAACTACAGCTTATTGCACCAGCAGCATCTGCTCTTATATAACTATCATTAGCTTACAGCTTTAGGTGTGTAAGGTCTGTGCTAACTAACAATAAAGACAAGATGGTAGTTTATTAAATTTTAATGAAGTTTGCAGATTGTTTCGGTGAAGTTTAATAAACTCCTTGCTATCTAAAATATAACAGGACACCGGAGTAAATTCTCGAGCATCTCACACTTCTGATAATCAGCTGTCTGCTTGACGTTTATTCAGCTGTGTAAAAACTTTAATCTCAGCCAAACCGATTTACTCAGGAACAAATAAAATACTGAAAAAAGCCAAACAATAACATGTTTAAGTTATCTAAGTGACTCATATATCATGTTTAACCTGAGCAGCGAAAGACGGAGGTGGGTTTGAAAACGATTTGCCGGGAGTCCGGTGTTCTCACGGCTCTAGTGAGCCTAGCCCCTATGGCGTGATTTTTGTGCCACTATTCTGAGCGCACGTAAAAAAAAATGCTAGATGGTGGGTAACAGGCATCTCCAAAAACGTTAGAGCACTTATGCAAATATTTGATGTCTTGATAAATCGAGCAGGTATTTGAAGTTTACACAGCACCATTCTCGCATGAAAATATCTTAAAAGTTTATTTTGTGACCCAGAAAGAGTAATATTTCAAACTCCGCCACTCTGTGTTCCTCTGCCACTGCCTCGTTTGAGTTTTGGACGAAATGGATTCTGGGATATTGCATTTCGTCATTTCGAGCTGATTGGAGACCAAAACAGCCAACAGATTTTTTTTTGCATCCAAGTCTGTGATTGGCTGGTTTTGTTGAGCGCGCACGGACAGAAATGTTGAGAGCGCGAGCAACACGTTGCGAGCGAGCGCAAGTGCAAAAACTGAGCGACAGGGGCTGCTATTGTGTGCGTGTGTATGGATAATAGCAAACACTGAAATACATTTTTTGCACGCAGCAATGAAGTTTGTTCACTCAAATTTAGCTTTTCTTTGCTCAAAAATAAATTTCTCCTCAAAATACAACACTTGCACCTGGAATTTATTTTTACGTGCGCTCAGAATAGTGGCACAAAAATAACGCCATAAGCCCCCGGCTAGCTATCGAGCTAGTGGGTAACAGACGTCTCCGAAAACGTCGGAGCGCTTTTGAAAATATGTGGTGTCTTGATAAACTGAGCAGATATTTGAGGTTTACACAGCTACATTCTCGCCTGAAAATATGTTAAACGTTTATTTTGTGACCCAGAAAGAATAATAAGAGTAACATTAAAACTAACTAGCTGCCGCCATTGTTGGAAACTGCGCTGGGCCGCGCTATGAATTCTGGGACACAGCAGCTTCTTCTTCTTCGGGGTTTAACGGCAGCTGGCATCCTTGTACATGCAGTGCTGCCATCTTCTGTTTCAGTGCGTTATTACACTCTTAAATCCTGCTACTTATTCCTGCGTCTTTTGTGAGCTTGCAAAGCTTCAAACGACGCGTCGACTATTAAATCAGTCGTCGACGATTCTGATAGTCGACCTAATCGTGACTAGTCGACTAATCGTGGCAGCCCTACTCAGCAGCAGAGGTGACTTATGTTGTTCCTTTCCTGGGGCGGTCCTCATGTGAGCCAGTTTCATCATAGCACTTGATGGTTTTTGCGACTGCACTCGTTGACACATTCAGAGTTTTAGCAATTTTCCAGACTGACTGACCTTCAGTTCATAAAGTAATGATTGACTGTTTTTTCTCTTTACTTAGCTGATTGGTTTTTTTGCCATTACATGAACACTGACAAGACACACCTGTAATGTGAAAACCATTTCAGGTGACTACATCATGAAGCTCATTGAGAGAAGGCCAAGAGTGTACAAAGCAATAATCAAAGCAAAGGGAGGCTATTGTTATTAGAGTTTCAAGATGGCGCCAGTGTGTGTGGCTCGCCGTCTGGCTCTTCCTCTGTTGTGTTTGCTTATGTTGTTTTTTATTGCTAGAGTCAACTCTCTTTTAATGTACAATCGCCAAAAACTGTTGGACCTCCGACTAGTTGCCAGTGATCTTACCAATGCAACTTATAATGGACATAAGGCGTTACCTCCATTCCTGTCTGGGATACCAGCTAACCTTTGTCGGACCCTGGCCCCAGCCTCACGGCGAAAGCGTTTCAGACGCCGGGGCAAACGTAGCGGTCTACTCGTGAAACTTAAGGCGTACTTGATGCGCTCTTCCCCGGCTCTTTGGAACGAACGTGGATCTGTGCCTTGTCATGCCTTTTCTCCGTGCTCTCTGGAGCCCATCGATGCCTGGCTGGTGCCCGTTGTTGGCTCGGATCAGATGTCCCAGCCACGAAAGATTTCCCCTCATCTTCGTCGGCGCGGTGCGAACCTACAGAACTTGCGGCCGCTGCGTCGGGTCTCGCTGTCAGCCACGAACACGCTGACCTCCACCAGGTTTGGATTGGTGAACACTAGATCGCTGAGTAATAAAACTTTTATTTTAAGGGATTTATTTATGACCCAAGGACTGGATTTCCTCTGTATAACTGAGACATGGTTGAGGGCCGGTGAGTCCAGCGCTTTCACAGATCTCTTACCTGATGGCTGCTGCTTTTTAAACTCTCCTCGAATATCAGGCAGAGGAGGAGGACTAGCGGCTGTTTATAAGAAGCAGTATAAATGTAAACCACTGCCCTTATCAACATCACCTAGTAGCTTTGAACTGAGCATGTTTGAGCTAGGTCGCTCTCACACAGTGCTCTGTGCTGTGGTTTACAGACCCCCAAAATACAATAAGAACTTCTTAAATGACTTTTCTGATCTGTTGGCTGAAATTATGCCAAAATATGATCATGTCCTTATTATTGGGGACTTCAATATTCATGTGTGCTGCCCTGACAAGCCAATGGCAAAGGACTTTTTAAATCTTATTGACTCTTTTGATCTTGTGCAACCTGTGTCTGTGCCTACACAAAAATATGGGCACACGTTGGATCTTGTTTTAACTCATAATTTACCTGTCTCTAACTTAGAGGTTTGTGACATTGTAGGGTCGGATCATTAGCCTGTCTTGTTTGAGGTTTTCCTTCCTTTTACCAAAGTTAATCTTCCTCCTGTTGCTGCTAGGAGCTGTCGTATTTTTAACCCTTCCTCTGCTGGACAGTTCTCTATTGTTTTTAATCAGAACTGCAACCTTCCTGATTCCATATGCAATGATACAGAAGAGCTGAGTACGTGGTTTTACTCTGTCTGCCAAACTGCTTTAGATTCAGTGGCCCCCTTTAAGCTTAGGCAAGTAAAAGCCAAATCTGAACCCTGGCTGAATGAAGACACCCGGGCTGCCAGAAGAAAGTGTAGGAGAGCTGAACGTAAATGGAAGAAGGATCAACTTCAGGTGTCATACCAAATGTTACAAGACTACTGGAATTCTTACCAGAAAACTGTAAAAGACGCTAAGAGGAAACATTTTGCTGCTATTATTCAGGCAAATTGTCGTAAGCCTCATGTCTTATTTAAGACTATTGACATGGTCCTTCATGCTCCACAGACTGCTGGTGTCGAGTCTTCTCAGGAAATTTATGAAAACTTCCTGCACTTTTTTATTGATAAAGTGCTATCTGTCAAAGCACAGACTTCCCAGTCTGTTCTCGACCCTTCTACCCCTGTCCCTAGTTCTGCTGTCTTTGACAGGTTCGAGCCAGTTTCCTTGCTCTGCTTGCAGGAGTTGGTTGCTCACATGAAGCCCTCAGGCTCCCCTTATGATGCTCTCCCTCCTCGATTTTTCAAAGAGGTTTTTCTCACTATAGCATCAGCTGTACAATCCATTGTAAATAGTAGTTTGTCCTCTGGTGTTGTACCTGTCAATCTCAAACATGCAGTGATTCAGCCTCTACTCAAAAAACCTGCTCTTGATCCTGATATTATTGCGAATTACAGACCTATTTCCAAACTGCCTTTTATCTCAAAGATTCTTGAAAAGGTAGTTTACAAGCAATTAATGTCCTTCCTAGAAGAACACGGTATTTTAGAAGTTTTCCAATCTGGTTTTAAAGCTTTACATAGTACCGAATCTGCCCTTTTAAGAGTTTTTAATGATGTGTTTTTGGCAAATGACTCAGGTGACTGTGTTATTATCGTGCTGTTAGATTTAACTGCTGCTTTTGATACAGTGGATCATAATATTTTAATCTCCCGTTTAGAGCAGTTGGTGGGTATGCGGAGTGCCGCACTGCAGTGGCTCAGATCCTATTTGGCAGAGCGAACTTTCTCTGTGAAACTCGGGGAGTTTGTATCCTCTGCTGCTTCTCTTCAATGTGGGGTCCCACAGGGTTCAGTTTTAGGCCCGCTTCTTTTCTCTCTATATCTCCTACCCCTTGGGTCTATTTTCAGGAAACATGGGATTTCTTTCCACTGCTACGCCGATGACTCCCAGATTTATTTCCCACTTAAAAGATAAATGGCTTCTCAGTAGACCCGCTGCTCAGATGCCTTGATGAAATAAGGGCCTGGATGGCTTTGAACTTTTTAAATTTTAATGAACAGAAAACAGAAGTGATGGTTTTTGGTGGCGCTTCTGAGGCCACTATTATAGATCTTGGTTCACTGGCACAGTATGTTAAACCAGTCATCACTAATCTGGGAGTTAAAGTAGAGGCAAATCTTAAACTTGAAAGCCAGGTCAGAGCTGTTGTAAGCTCTAGCTTTTTTCATTTGAGGGAATTAGCCAAAATAAAGCCTATCTTATCGAAACAGCATTTTGAGACAGTAATCCATGCCTTTGTTACTTCTAGGCTGGATTATTGTAACGCACTTTATTTTGGGGTTAGTGATGCAGCTCGTCTTTTAACTGGAACAAAAAAGTTTGAGCACATTACCCCCATTTTAATTTCACTCCACTGGCTACCTGTACATCTTAGGATTGTTTTTAAAATTCTCTTATTTGCTTTTAAATCTCTTAATGGCCTGCCCCCCCCCCCCCCCCCCCACCTCTCGGAGCTACTACAACCATATACACCTGCCCGTTCCCTTAGGTCCGCCAATCAGCAGCTCCTTAAGGCACCAAAAACTAAGTATAAATTTAAAGGTGATCGTGCTTCTGCTGTAGCTGCTCCAAAGTTGTGGAATGATCTACCCTTGCATGTTAGGCAGGCCTCTTCTCTCTCTGAATTTAAAAGTGTTCTTAGAACATATTTATTCGCTGAAGCCTTTGGCATTGATTAGAGGGGTTGACTCAATTTGTTATTTATTTTATCTTATCTCATTTTAATTTTCTTTACTTATGCTATTAGCATGTACAGCACTTTGTGAACTCTGGTTTTATGTTAAAGTGCTTTATAAATAAAGGTGGTATGGTATTAAGAATCTAAAATGTAAAACATGTTTTGTGTCACTTCACACACATTTGTTTACTACATAGTTCCATATGTGTTCATTCATAGTTTTCATGCCTTCAGTGAGATTGTAAAATGTAAATAGTCATGAAACAGGAGAAAAAACATTAAATGAAAACGTCTGTCCAAAAACTTTGACTAGTAGAATATGAAGGCAGATCCAAAGAGAGCCAACATCTCTACTGTTGGTGTGTGAATTACAATGTTGCTCTCCAGTTGTGCTGAAAGAAACTACAACTTTCTCATGAAAACTCTTGCCAGACTGTACATTTAATGTGCAAATAGAGCTTCACCAGCACAGTGCATTAAGGGACTGTCATTCATGCAAATGCAAGCTGGTGATGGAATATGAAGAGATGGCCAAAACCAAAAGTAAAGTTGTCGACATTAAAAACTCACGTTGGTGAGCTGCTGTATTTTAAAAGACGCAACGGCCCATGTGACTGGAATGGAAGCAGCACAAAGGGGCTGAGCTCACAGGCTTTTGGTGTCTGCTAGAGGAAGGAAAAACATCACCTTCAACAACATTTTGGTAAATATGTTGGTGTGATCACAGCATCATCTTACTGGGAGGTTATAATTATAACGCATTCACATGTTGTAGTTGCATGTCATAGGGCTGTTGCTATGGTAGATAACATAAAGGTAGTCTGTTGGCCTCAATTTAACAACAGACGTTCTCTGCAGACAGTGTCAAAAACATGTGAGTCTTAAACCTGCCTTCTCCTCTAACGCCATCAGATGGTTGCAAAAGGACTTTCGGTCCCATCAGATTGTATGGGAAATTACTTTTTGACTTTTCCTCTGTAAACACTGCTAAGTTCATGGACTCAGTCACAGGTTTTGGGTGATACTGAATAAAAGTTTATTTCAGAATACTGTGTTTACTGAGACTAAAAGCGAAAGCTAAGAAGTGAAATTGAAAAATCAGCTATTTGACCTGTTGCACCTTTCAATCGGGATGGGGTTGTTTGCGGCACACGACTACTTCCTTTCAAATAACCACTGAAGGCTGTTTCACCTTTTTAAATAATTTGGGTAGTCAGCAGACATTTAGAGATGTAAGTCTATTAGGGGTGGGCGATATAAACAATATACGATAGAAACTATATAAATTTGGCCAACGATAGAGATTTTGACTATATCGCTCTATCGCGATAGCGCATGTTGATGATGTCATCAAGCTGCGCATGTTTTGGTCGAAAGCATCGCAGCGGCTACAACCATTATCATCTGCAAATGATGGCGGGCGACAGTCACAGCAAAGAGATGAAGCACTGTTGAAATATGGGGAAAGCCAAAAACTGCGCTTCCTCCACTTCCGTAACATTGATTCATTAATGTTGAATTCTCTCACAGCTGTTCTGTTCCCATGTTGTTGCAGTATATTAATGACTAACCTCGTATTGTGGATGAATAATCTCAGTTGTTCTCCTGACTGAAGTTTGGCCCGTGTACAGCATCCTGCTATGCGACTGCATTTGCCACCAGAATACTCACGTTAACTTTTATCGAGTGGAAAAAAAGTTGGCGTTCATCCTCCAGCTTCACTGTGCTAATGTTATGCTAACATAGCTGTGTCGCTAGCAATCACGTAGCACAACATTATATACCAGCTAGTCCAACTTCAGTAACCCTGCAAACACCACTGCTGTTTAGTTTTCTGTCTTCATTTATGTTGGAAGTGACAGCAGAGCTGTACGTTTGAATTAGTTTCAAAAATCTCTCAGTCAGAACATGCTGTGAAATGTTTAGGTGGAAACTAGCGAGCTAACTTCCTGTTAACTTCTAACTCCGTTAAATTTAAGAAATTCTGTTTTCATGGATGCCTGGATGTTAAACTTAATTGTTACACCCGATAAAGCAGCAACGCTGATGATTTAATTAAAGATGAAAGAATTTAGACCGTTTTTAACTCTTAGTGTTGGTTTGACTTTGGGACCTGAAGGGGACGGAGTTTTGGACCCAGATTACTCCGCGAAGCTCCTCCCTACGGCAGCCGTAATGCTCTGACGATCCATCAAGCAGTGGCGCTTACCAAAGTTGTACTAAAACATTTTTAACAGATTTCTGCAGCCAAAATCTGTTCGAGGTCAGTAAGCACAACCAGAATTCATACATAAGGCCCACTCTCGATTTTTGAGAATATTAAAGGATTTTAAGTCCTTATAGTGTGGAAAATACGTTATACAGAAGAAAAGAATATATCGCGATATATATCGTTACCGCACGTGCTTCAAATTATATCACGATATGGATTTTAGGTCATATCGCCCAGCCCTAAAGTCTATTATATCAAAATTTGGTCACTGTAGTCCAAACTAAGAAAATTCAAAACAACGTTTCCACATACTCATTCAAACTGTACTTTTTCTACTCATATTAATATGGAGCATGAACATTTTTCTTGTAAAACAAAGGAGGGCCTAGCAAAAAAAGTTTGGGAACCGCTGAGAGAACCCACACAAACATGGAGCGAACATGCAAACGCCACACAGAAAGGCCCCGATCAGATGGAGAAGTCAAAGTCCATCTCGATGTTACTGTTGCTTCTCACTGTGAAGCAATAGTAATCAGTGCGGCACCGTGCTGTTCATCTAAATGATATTAAATAAACAAAGAAACTCAGCCTGAAAATAATTGAAATTTTGACAAATTGCATGCAGTTTTTTTTCTTTAAATTGTAATTGTGAACAGTTTGTTGGTTAAAAGGCAATAATAACAATAATCCATCCATCCATTTATATAATAGTAATATAATAATTTATTTTTATTATTGTTGTAGTAGTAGTTTGTCATTTGATTATTATTATTAGTAGTATTCATTTTAAAGACTTGTTTAAATTCCTTAAAAATCTGTGCTTTGTTCGTACACATTGGTCAGGGGGACTTCTACACTTGTTTGTAGAGCACAAACCACTTCATGACTAAAAATATTGATAAATCACTATAGCTGCTGCTGTATAAAATGTTTATACTGGACTGGTTCTTACACAATAAAACATAGCCTTTATCCACTGAGCACTCAAACATACAACTTGCATCATTCACATCTATTCATGCGCCTCAGCTGTCGTGCCGTAATCCTTTGAGAGAGAAGAGTCTTATCTTTTGGTAACCCTTCCAAACAAGTCATACTTGTTCAGTCTGTTTCTAACTGTACTGTCATGAACTCATGAACCTCTAACATGCTAAGTGAGATCTACACTGTCCAGTGAAAAACATTGACATCAGTGAAACTTAAGTGGACGCTAGTGGGCTTGCAGATGTAGAAAATACAATCAAACCTTTGGCTAAATTCTTCTGCAAGTAATGAGTCATAGTGCGCAATGGTTATGATCCATTTAGTGCTAAAAATGGCATGATTTAGTGGATATCTTCATTCACTCCATTGAAGTTTATCAACTCATGTCATTTATTTGGAATAAACCTGCCCTGTGTTAGCTTTGATCCTTGAGATATGTGTCAGACATGGAGACCTCTAAGAGTGTGTCAGATTGTCTGCTGCAGGCTTTGTGCAGCTAAAACAGGAATCCACCTTGTGGAAATGATGTAGTGATGTTTTAACAGTAATGTTTCTTATTTCTCACTCTTTCTAGATTCCAGTGGCGTGCAAGTCCTGCCCATGTGGTTATGTATTTATTAGCAGGAAACTCCTTAATGCAAAGTTAAATGAGCGCTCCTCCCCAGCCATAGCAGGTAAGTTGGTAGTTGGTGAGTTGAAGATACAGTAAACCTACAGCCAATTGGAATCACCAGTTATTCCAACATGCATGTTTTTGGATTGCACAAAGCTAAAGAACAAGTAGTGCTGTAGGTTAAAGAAAAATGTGAAAAAATAAAGTGACATGATTAGGAAATTGCTACGGTACTTAGTGCAAAAACATACTGTCATATAACACTTAAATAGACATAAAAATAAGAATTAAAAGTGCTAAGTAGATAGATATATACATGATATATACATGAGTGCAGGTGGTGATCAGTGCCAAACATGGAATGATGCAGTGAACACAGCGTAGGGTCATGTGTTAGTGGTGGGAACAGTCATACGTTTATTGTTCATGTGTCCAACAGCAGAGGGGAAGAAACGGTTCTTATGGCGAGAGGTTCTGGTGCGAATGGACCGGAGCCTCCTGCCTGAGGGGAGCAGGTCAAACAGACTGTGTCCAGGGTGAGAAGGGTCAGCTGAGATCCGAGCTGCACGCCGCAATGTCCTGGAGGTGTACAGGTCCTGCAGAGATGGGAGTCTGCAGCCAATCACCTTCTCAGCAGAGCGCACAACACGCTGCAGTCTCTGTTTGTCCCTGATAGTGGCTCCAGCGTACCACACGGTGATGGAGGAGGTGAGGATGGACTCGATGATTGCAGTGTAGAACTGCATCATCGTCCGTGTTGGCAGGTTGAATTTCTTCAGCTGCCTCAGGAAGTACATCCTCTGCTGGGCTTTCTTTATGACAGAGGTGATGGTGGGCTCCCACTTCAGGTCCTGGGTGATGGTGGTACCCAGGAAGCGGAATGAGTCCACAGAGGTGATGGGGGTGTCAGTCAGGATGATGGGAGGGAGTGGAGCTGTGTGCTTCCTGAAGTCCACAATAATCTCCACTGTCTTCTGGGCATTCAGCACCAGGTTGTTGTGGCTGCACCAGGACACCAGACGTTCAACCTCCCTCCTGTAGGCAGACTCGTCCCCGTCCGAGATGAGCCCAATGACGGTGGTGTCATCTGCGAACTTGATTAGCTTGACAGACTGGTGGGTGGAGGTGCAGCAGTTGGTGTACAGGGAGAAGAGCAGAGGAGAAAGAACACAGCCCTGAGGGGAGCCGGTGCTGATGGTCCGAGAGTCCGAGACATTCTTTCCCAGCTTCACATGCTGCTTCCTGTCCGTCAGGAAGTCAGTGATCCACCGGCAGATGGGATCAGGCACATTCATCTGGGAAAGCTTGCCTCGGAGATGGTCTGGAAGGATGGTGTTGAAGGCAGAGCTGAAGTCCACAAACAGGATCCTGGCGTAGGTTCCTGGGGAGTCCAGATGCTGCAGGATGAAGTGTAGGGCCATGTTGATGGCGTCATCTACAGACCTGTTGGCTCTGTATGCAAACTGCAGGGGGGCCGTGAGGGTCTTGAGGTAGGAGAGAACCAGGTGCTCAGTCAAAGGAGCTTGCAAAGAAAAGCGTCTGGACTTCTTTAAGTTGCTTGAAGACGTTTCACCTCTCATCCGAGAAGCTTCTTCAGTTCTAAGGTCAAATGGTGGAGAGTCCCAGATATAAACCTAGTGGGAGTAACCCCCCACAGAGGGACAAAAGGACCCCCTGATGATCCTCTAACACTTAGAGTCCCCCGAGAGCAGCCATTTGGCTTTTCTACCTTTAAAACTCGCCTTCCAGCCAAATGGCTGGTAGGTGTTTAGCTAGGCTTTAGCTTCAGCCAAGTGGAAGCTAAATTGTCTAGTCATTCATATGTAAATTAGGTTGTTATCTGGGAATTCTGGAGGGGAGTGGGGGTGTGTGAATGAGGGGGTGGGGGAGCTGCTAAAAGCTGTGAACTTCCTTTTGTGTTTCATCTTGATGCATTCTCAATCATCCAGGGAAATAAATCTCCAAAAGTCACCAACTTGGAGTGTTTCAGTTTGCCATCTTAGAGAGAAATCAACACACATGGGTGTATTTCCTTTGTTGCTGAGATTTATTGATAAAAACAGTACAAAAAACCAACCATTTGTACACATATTTACAAATAATAATAAAAAGTGAGTGAGTACATTTCAACATTTTCAGCAATCACTCACAATCCTGGCACTGCCATGGTATCTGTAGTCTGCATTTACCACATGTGTATCTGTAGCAGTGAACACATCGCAAAGAACATATATATATAAATATATATATAAATCTCAGCAACAAAGGAAATACACCCATGTGTGTTGATTTCTCTCTAAGATGGCAAACTGAAACACTCCAAGTTGGTGACTTTTGGAGATTTATTTCCCTGGATGATTGAGAATGCATCAAGATGAAACACAAAAGGAAGTTCACAGCTTTTAGCAGCTCTCCCCCCCCCTCATTCACACACCCCCACTCCCCTCCAGAATTCCCAGCTAACAACCTAATTTACATATGAATGACTAGACAATTTAGCTTCCACTTGGCTGAAGCTAAAGCCTAGCTAAAAGCCTACCAGCCATTTGGCTGGAAGGCGAGTTTTAAAGGTAGAAAGGTAGAAGCTGCTCTCGGGGGACTCTAAGTGCTAATCGCCTGAGCCAAGGTGTGAAACTGGGCGTGGGTCCCAATCAGCCAGAGTTTCGGGTGTGTTCATTGTGAAACCTGGCCCCACCTTATCATGCGAATTCCTGAGGTCAGATGGCCCAGGATGTGAGTGGGCGTTAAGGCGTCTGGGAAGGATCTCAAAACTGGATTATAGATGGCAGAGAGTTGGTGTCGTAAACCCCGCCTCTGTTCAAAGATGGTCGCTCACAGTGGACATAGATGCTTCTTTCACTCCTCTTTCAAACCATCTGTCCTCTCTGTCCAAAATGTGAACGTTGGCATCCTCGAAAGAGTGTCCTTTATCCTTTAGATGCAGATGGACTGCTGAGTCTTGTCCTGTGGAGGTGGCTCTTCTGTGTTGTGCCATGCGCTTGTGAAGTGGTTGTTTGGTCTCTCCAATGTAGAGGTCTGAGCATTCCTCGCTGCACTGTACAGCATACACCACATTGTTAAGTTTGTGTTTTGGAGTTTTGTCTTTCGGGTGAACCAGTTTCTCTCTGAGTGTGTTGCTGGGTCTGAAATGCACCGGGATGTCATGCTTGGAGAAAACTCTCCTGAGTTTCTCTGATACACCGGCTACATAGGGGATGACAATGTTGTTGCGTCTGTCCTTCTTATCCTCCCTCGCTGGTGTCTGGTCTTCTTTTCTGTGCCTCTTTGCTGACTTTATGAACGCCCATTTAGGATAGCCGCACGTTTTGAGTGCTTCCTTTACATGTGTGTGTTCCTTCTTTTTCCCTTCAGGCTTAGAGGGAACATGTTCTGCCCGGTGGTGTAGGGTCCTGATTACTCCAAGTTTGTGTTCCAGAGGGTGATGGGAGTCAAAGAGGAGGTACTGGTCCGTGTGTGTGGGCTTCCGGTAAACTTCGATGTTGAGTTTGCCGTTCTCTTCAATGTGCACGGCGCAGTCCAGGAAAGGCAGACAGTCGTCCTTTGTGTCTTCCCTGGTGAACTTGATGTTCTTATCCACAGCGTTAATATGCGCAGTGAAGGATTCCACTTCTTGTGTCTTGATTTTGACCCAGGTGTCGTCCACATATCTGTACCAGTGGCTGGGTACTCTTCCTTTGAAAGAGCCAAGAGCCTTCCTTTCCACTTCCTCCATGTAAAGGTTGCTACAATAGGTGACACGGGGGAGCCCATGGCACAGCCATGTTTTTGTCTGTAAAAGCCTTCGTTGTACTTGAAATATGTAGTGGTGAGGCAGAGGTCTAACAGTGTGCAGATCTGATCGGGTGTGAAGTTGGTCCTGTCCTCCAAGGAGCTGTCTTCTTGTAGTCGTTTTCTGACAGTCTCCACGGCCTCCGTGGTGGGTATGCAAGTGAAGAGAGAGACTACATCAAAGGACACCATGGTTTCATCTGGATCCAGGGTAAGTTTCTGGACCTTGTCGGTGAAGTCGGTGGAGCTCTTGATGTGGTGTGGGGTGTTCCCCACGAGAGGAGCAAGGATGGTAGCAAGGTGTTTAGCAATGTTATAAGTGGCTGAGTTTATGCTACTGACTATGGGTCTGAGTGGGACAGCTTCCTTGTGGATCTTAGGAAGTCCATAGATGCAGGGTATGGCATCCCCTGGGTAAAGGCGGTGATATATAAGGCGGTCAATAATTTTGTCCTTTTCAAAGTCTTGAAGGCAAGCTATAACTTTCTTTTTGTAGCTGCTTGTGGGGTCTCGCTTTAGGGCTTCGTAGGTATTGTTGTCACTGAGGAGAGTAGTGATCTTTGTATGGTTATCTGTAGTGTTTAGGACCACGGTGCATCTTCCCTTATCAGCTGGTAAAACAGTGATGTTGTGGTCTTTGCTCAGGGAAGCGACGGCCTTCTTTTCCTGTATTGTGAGTAGGGATGGGTATCGTTTAGGTTTTATCCGATACCGGTGCCAAATCGGTACTTTTGAAACTGTGCTCGAACCGGTGCTTAAAGAATGGAGAACACAAACTTTGTCCAAAAACCTCTCATGTTCAGCTGTTTTTTTTGTAAAAAGATAACAATGTTAGCCTTTTCTGCAGCTATGGGGCATATATGGTATCACTCTTGGCTGGAAGCAGTGCTTAAACAATGGAAAAAACACAAACTTTGTCCAAAAACCTCTCATGTTTAACTGTTTCCCACTTTTTCTTTGGTCATTTTAGCCTTTTTGGCCAGGGTGAAGGGAGTATCTGCCATCAAACAAGAAGACAGCCGCATGTAGCTATGATGATGTTTGCTAGTTCGCCTTACATGCATTAATGTAATAACATGTTTAGCCTACTCAACGTAAATTACACACGAACAACATTAAGCTACTCACGCAGAGAAGAACGGCTGCTGCTGCATCATCATCCTCATCATTTCTGCTACACTGGCAGGGCTAGGGGCCAGGACTCTATTCTTCGGGTTTTTAGGGGATGTTGCTCCGGGTCCGATAACTAGCAACCCACCCGACGTGCTCGGTGTGAGGTCTCGCAGCAAGCTATCAAATACGGCGCATTTCTCGGCTTTTAAAAAAAACGCTATGCGTCGCCAGGTGTTTCATCGGATTCGAGGTGTTACCTCCTTTGACAGTATCACAGTATCAGCTTAAAGCACTTGTTGCTGCTGAGTTTGCATATTTTGCTGTGAAGTACAGCCAGACTTTTGACCGCTTCGCCTTGGACATTTTTAATCTGGAGCTCTGCTCTAACAGAACGTACGTACCTGGCCCCGCCTACTATCCTCGGAAACGTAAAATGATTGGCTAGAAGTGTATCACAGCTCAGGAAAAAAAGCACCGAAATAAAGCACCGAAATGTGCGCTGCTTTTCGGTCTGGTTACTACCGTTTATGTCAGAACCGGTGCCATCATGGCACCGGACACCGGTACCCAACCCTAATTGTGAGGTTGGATGGAGGGACTTTGGCACTGGGGAGCGTGGCTGAGACTTTCATCCTGATTTGCTCTGCTTCTGTCTGTGATAATTTATTAATCCGTATGGCAGATTCTGTGGCTGTGATGAGGTCCACCATGGGCAACTGTTGTGGAGAAATGGCAAAATTGAGTCCTTTGGCTAATACTCTCTTTTCAGGTTCAGTGAGAATCCTGTCTGAAAAGTTCTTAACCCATTTCTCCTGACTGGCATCAGGTGTGTTTTCTTCTCTGGGTTGTGTAGGTTCAGGATGAGGAGTGTGTGTTTTTGAAAGCAAGGTGTGGAATTTCCTGCGTTGTCTTTCTTTTCCTTTAGAGTGTTGGGCCCGCTGAGCCTTGTCCACAAACTTGTAAACCTCTTCTAAGATTGGAGAGGGTAGAAGGGTTTCCAGTTCCTGCAGGGTCTGGCTGATCTTGTTCTGGAGGGCATCTATAGTGAAATGGACCTGTCTTATCCTTTCACTTAAAAGGTGATTTTGTGCTCTCTGTAGAATCAAGTCTGCTCTGTATCCCCTGACAGTGGATCCAAGGCGCAGGCTCTTAGGAACAACTCTGCTTTGTCTGCATCTTAGGTTGAAACGGAGATGGTTCCTATAATCCGCTAGTTTCCTTGATTCCCTTTCATACTCCCGCACCAGTTGAAGGGTGTTCCTCCCAAAATGGTGCTCAAACCCCCAACCAGGCGCTCAAATGACTTCATGACCACAGATGTCAGAGCCACGAGTCTGTAGTCATTTAGTCCAGTGATCCTAGGTTTCTTGGGGACAGGGATTATGGTAGAGGACTTGAAGCAGGCAGGCACATGACATGCCTGCAGTGAGGAGTTGAAAATGCCAGAAAACACTGGGGCCAGCTCGTTTGCACAGTGTCTGAGGGTGGCAGGAGACACACCGTCTTTTCGAGCATTCAGACTCTTAAACTGCTTCCTCACACCTGCTTCATGAATATGAAGAGTTGTGGTGGGAGGAGGTGGTGTGAAATCCTCTTTTGTGTGGGGTGAGGAGGGGGGTGTTGTAGGTGAAGTGTTTGAAGGTGGTGATGGCTCTATGGAGGGGGGAGAGGTGGGGGAATGAGTGTCCAAAGTGTCTCTATTGTTGGGGCTGTTGGAGGTGTGAAGGCTGCCTGATGGCTCGTCAAAACGGCAGTAGAAGTCGTTAAGGGTGTTGGCCAAGAGCAAGTCATCAGTGGAGTGGGGGGTTTTAGGCTTGTAGTTGGTGATATTCCTAAAACCTTTCCACACAGAGGCCGAGTCATTCTCTGAGATCTGCTGCTGCATCTTCTCAGAGTGCTGATGTTTAGCAATGTCCACTTCTTTAGTGAACCTGTACTTGGCCTCTCTGTAGCAGTCCCTGTCTCCGCTTCTGAACGCCTTTCTCTTTTCCAGCCACAGCTTTTTGAGTTTAGGAGTAAACCAGGGTTTGTCATTGTTATAACTCACCCTGGTGCGTGATGGCACAATGCTGTCCTCACAGAAGTGGATATAGGAGGTGACAGTGTCCGTAAACTCGTCCAAGCTGTTAGAAGCAGCCTTCAATGTGTCCCAGTCTGTAGACTCCAAACACGTGAGAAGCTCCTCCACAGCCTCGTTGCTCCACAGTTTTTTGGTCCTCACGACAGGTTTGGAGAGCTTCAGCCTCTGTCTGTACGCGGGGATCAGGTGGATCATGACGTGGTCAGAAAGTCCGAGTGAAGCGCGGGGCACCGCACGATAGGCCCCGCTGATCGTGCTGTAACAGTGGTCTAATGTCCTCTCCTCTCTGGTCGGGCATTTAATATACTGCTTATATTTTGGAAGCTCATGGCTCAGATTGGCTTTGTTAAAGTCCCCAAGAGCAATGATGAGAGAGTCCGGGAATGTCCGCTCCATGTGCAGTATCTGCTCCGCGAGTGCACACTGAGCTGCCTGCACATCCGCGCCTGGCGGGATGTAAACAGCGGCCAGGATGAATGAAGCAAACTCCCGCGGAGAGTAAAACGGTTTGCAGTGAATAAAAAGATATTCCAGAGAGGAAGAGCAGTGCTGAGCAATCACTGTTACATCTGTGCACCAGCCACTATTGATGTAGAAGCAGACCCCTCCACCTGTGGTCTTACCAGAGAGAGAGGCCTGCCGGTCCGCGCGCAGCAGATGAAAGTCCTCCAGCTTGAGCGCGCAGTCCGGGATGTCCTCACAGAGCCACGACTCCGTAAAACATAAGACACAGGAGGAGGCAACGTCTCTGTTCATGCTTCTCATCAGGGCCAGCTCGTCCATCGTATTCCTGAGTGAACGTACATTGGAAAGGAAGATCCCAGGAAGAGCAGTTCGCAGTCCGCGTCTCCTCAGACGCCCGAGTGCGCCGGCTCGCTTTCGTCTCCTTCGGCGTCTCTCTTTCCTGATCAGAGTCTGCAGTAAATCTGCCGCAGATGTGACAAATATTGGAAGTAAATCCACAGGTGTTGTAGTCCTGTAGTTAAGAAGCTCTTCTCTGGTGTAAGAATATCCAGAGGAGTGCCCAGACACAGAAGTTATGCACAAAAACAAAACAGAAGTAACGCACTGAAGCACCAGGGCATATATATATTTATTTATATATATATATATATATATATATATATATATATATATATATATATATATATATATATATATATATATATATTAGGGGTGCAACGATACTCGTATCGATATTGAACCGTTCGATACAGTGCTTTCGGTTCGGTACGCATATGTATCGAACAATACAAAAATTTTTATTTATTTTATCAACTTTCCTTCTGACTATGCTGTCTGTGTTGAGCGCTCAGTGGATCTGCGCTCGACAGTGCAGCCTAGGCGGAGTAGTCGAACGCAGATTCACTGAGCGCAGGGCAAGCTAGCGAGACAGAAGTTAAGCTCTCCTTGCAACATGGCAAATTGAACCTCCCCCACCCTCATTCAGATCTGGCGTTTGGAATTATTTTGGTTTTCATGTGACGTATGACCCTGAAGGTAAGCGCTCATGGACTAAAGTAAAACAGTATGTTGGATGTGCCACGCAATGCTCAATTACATGGGTGGGAACTAGTGCGTTAGCGCAGTTAGCTCGTTAACGTGTTGGCCGTCCAGCCCCACGCACGGGGCGATCCGCGGTAACTCGTTAACGGAGATTGCGTTAATGCCATTTCAGATTAACCCTGACAGCACTAGTGGGAACACAACGAATATGACTGCACATTTACACCGACATCATCCTAGTGCAAAGACAAGTGGAAGCAGACAAAAACAACAAGCACGCATGCTACAAACTTTACCCGAGTCATTTAGACAGCTGTTAGCACAGGATTCTCCTTATGGGGACCTGATATGTTTAATATGCTGCTGAGAATATAGCCCAGAAGAAGCGGATAGTATAGCTTTTATTTTGGAAAGATTTCTCTGTAATAAACTCTCTTTTCCAAAGATGAGTGATTCCTCAATCAGATACAGGGCTCGCAAAATCGCTAGCCCGACGTCCCGGGGCTAGCGATTTTTCCAGTCGGGCTACCAAAATCGATCTCTGCCCTGCCCGTCGGGCTATTGTAGGAAGGAAAAATATATGTCAATGCTTTTGCATTCTTTCAGAAATGCAGCTGGGTAATTATGTCATTGGCATCGATGAGCCACTGTCAATATGTGACATATTGAAGTCGCGTTTGAATTTGCGCTTGTTTTTTTGCTTTCACTTTGCAATCGTGTGAACTGTGTATAGAGAGCGACAGCACTGATCTGTGAGTGATGATAATTTGTGCACCAATTCCTCTGACATCGTCTTATTAATCGTTAGCTTACTATGCAAACATGACAAGTGAAATCTCCCGCAGCTTAAACATGTGAGAGGTTGATCGCGCAGAGAATCGCTGAGCTTATGTGAGTCCGTGTGTAAAAGCAGCAGGATATATATTTTAGTTCTGCTGAGCCAAATAAGACAGGTCAGGGTGAAGAAGTGACAGCCAAAGAAAAGCTTACCACAAAACGGAGAAGTTATGACAAATCCGACTATAAGGCAAAAAGAAAGTGCAGCTTTATGGTTTCATGGACAAAATTATTTCTGTGGCTGCAATATGACGAGCTAAATAACCAGGGCTGCACATAAGTGGTCCGCAGGTGCGCATTCACTGTCAAAATAAAAAACACGCACAAGATAAGAAGTTGCAACGCGTGTTTGCGTACATAAGATTTTCTGGAGGAGGACAGACATTTGTTTAGAACTCTTAAAGATGTCGAAGAAGCTCCTTTAAGCAATTACTGTGATGTTCCTCCACCTCCAAACAAATGTCAGAAGGAGTCCGAACCACAAAAGAAGCACGTATTCTCGGAAAAGTAGTTGCAGGAGGTGAGCTGGCTTCAAACAAATGATGAATGCACAGAGATGTGGTGCAGAATGTGCCGTGAAAATTTAATAAATGACAAATTAAAAAGGCATGAACATTTTTTTTTGTATCAAAAAAATATCGAACCGTGACACCAAAGTATCGAACCGAACCGTGGATTTTGTGTATCGTTGCACCCCTAATAAATAAATAAATAAATAAATATATATATATATATATATATGCTCTTAACTCAAAAAGATCAATTGGAGAATAACTTCAGCAATTACTTCCTCTAAATCATCAACCCCATTTTTACAAGAAGTCCTACCAATTAATGGTTCAATCTATCTCTATTAATTGCACAGGCCTTCAAGCTGGCAGGAGTTAAACTGTTACTTAAAAAAGTCATCTCTTGACCCAGCGGTCTTAGCTAATTATAGACCCATCTCCAAACTCCCTTTTGTTTCAAAAATTCTTGAAAGAGTAGTTGTTAAACAGTAGATGCAGATGACTGCTCTGTTGATGTGCAGAGGAATGGAAGAGTTTCAGAGCTCATCACAGCACAGAAACAGCTTTAGTGAAGGTTACAAATGATCTTCTTATGGCCTCTGACAGTGGACTCATCTCTGTGCTTGTCCTGCTAGACCTCAGTGCAGCGTTCGATACTGTCGACCATAATATTTTCTCATAGCAATCAGAGTATGCAAATTACATTAAATGTAAATGGAGAGTCCTCTTCACACACTGAGGTTAATTATGGAGTTCCTCAGGGTTCACTGCTAGGACCAATTCTGTTTACATTATACATGCTTCTCTTAGGCAGCATCATCAGAAGGCATTGCATACATTTTTAACTTTCTGTCTACTATCTGATTGGCCTCCTGGTTTGTGGGAAAGACCTTGGAAGCCCAGAAATACAAAATATTTAGCTCCTTATACTGCCCATACACAGAAACCGTGTGATTGTGAAAACATGAATGAAATGTTAAAAATTGGAGACCTTGCTCAAAAAACAAAAGAGAGAAAACAACAAAAAAACAAAGCTGCTTTTGGTAACAAGGATTTGGGTGGAAGTCTGAACAACACCCCCCTGAACAGATGGCTAAACAGCATGTGGTATTTGTAATCCCTGCTTTAGACAAGCTGGACTTTAGGCGGAGGAGGACTGAGCGCATTCGCAGAGAGAGAATTGAGTGTCCTCTAACCAATGACATGGAGAACAGGAGGAGACCCCGGGCTAACAGCCAATCAGATCCCATACGAAGAGGACGAGGCAGACCAAAAACAGTGGGGCTGAAGAAACAGGAAGAGGAGAAAGGTAAAACAAGTCATATTCACAGATGCATTTTGTGGCACTGTTTTTTTGTTTGCTCATTTTAGGGACCTTTTTTTTAGTTTTGCCTTTGTTGTGTTGTCACAGTACAAATAGACAGGAGGACAAAAGAAATGAGCAGGAACTCACTAAATAAAGTGGCTATACAAACTATGGAATAATATCTATTAAATTACAAATGCATCCAATGAAAATGAAGGGGAAACGGCGAGGTTAGATCTAGACTACCTGGCGCTTTGATATTGCCTTCTAGAGCTCAGTCTGCCCGTGACAGGAAAACCAGCATTGCCACAAACTTATACACACGATAATTAAAAATCCTCTTCTTTTTATAATTTGCTTGGGAAATGTGTGCAACACTTTCCTGAAATAAACATACATGGAAATACATACTTACGATGGTATTTACAACTGAATATTTGGTGTGAGCACCTTTATTCCTCAGCACATCCTGAACACTCTGAGACAGTTTTCTGTCATTTCTTTAAGTAGTCTTCAGGAAGTGGAAGCTCTCCAGGCTTCTTATAAGTAAGTACAGATACAGTTTCAAACTGGTCCTTTGTTAAGTGTCTCATATGCAGACACAGCACTGCTCACCACTTTTTATATTCAAATGATTTATGTCCATGTTAAGCAGCTTAACAGACAAAGAAATATGATGATCAGAAAGTAAAATATAAAGTAAGGAGGGTGGATCAAGACTCCTGCATGTTACTGTGTATTAGCAAGGACTTGTTTGCACATCTTGCACTGATTCTGGGTTGACTATGCAAATCTGCAAAAGCAGAATGAAATAAATTGCCTTTGAGTTGTGTTGTGGAAAATTTAACAATAACCTGCAACACACCCAGTGAGCTTGATTTGAAGTGGGTTTAATAAACACATTGCAATGTGGAGAGAGCTCCCAGTGAAACCCCAGGGCCATCTCTGAGTTGTGGCCTCACATCTTACATGCAGAGACGCAGACAAAGAACATTCCACATTATTTATTTGTAACAAATGTTTGGAATCATGTCTGATTTTCGTTCCACTTCTCACGTGTGCACCACTTTGTGTTGGTCTTTCACGTGGAATTACAATAACATTGATTCATGTTTGTGGCTGTAATGGGACAAAATGTGGGAAAGTTCAAGGGGGCCGAACACTTTTCAAGCCACTGTAGATCTTGCCACTCTATCTATGCTGTGTACTGCACTCTTCACTGTTGTAGGGCCATCAGCCCATTTAAAAGGTGTAAAACATCTTGGGGAAACTAAAACAACCACGTTTAACTCTGGAAGAACAACCGCCTTCTTTAGGTGCTTCCAGCATGTTTGAGGCCGATCAAAATCCCTCAATGAAATGTGATGAACCCAAATCCTGTCTTTACGGTGTCACACAATGTTTCGAAGTTCTGTACACATGTCAAAAGAAACCACAACTGCTGTTATTTTTATGTTTCCTCAGACAATGAGGGCCTAATGCACTTATGCACTGACATGCTGGAAAATCAGTCTAGCTACCCTACAAAATGAGCACAAGTTGCTGTAAAACCTGCATGCTATAATTACTCCAGTCACTTTCACTCATGCTCAGGACTAACGGAGTTTGTGATGTTCAGAGAGTCGTGTAAATGCATATCATTTGTAAAATGATTAGAAACGTCACACCACAGAATTTTTTCAGGTAAAACTGCCTGACTGTTTAATCAGGTGTCATCTGCATTCATTCGCTGATCCCTGTTGGGTGGCACCGAGTCTGCTCTGCAGTCGCTGAGTTGGAGCTTGGCACGCTCTTGTTGGATTGATCGTTGGGTCCTTCACATTTCTCTCTTTATGTGCGTTTGTGTGCATTTTATTTTTACCTTTGTTGCGATCCTACGGACTTTTCTCAACCTCCACACGCAGCCGGCCACAGTTTCCCAACCCAATTTTCATGTGTTCTCACATTATCAACAACAGCCTTCATTTCTCCTCCATGCTCTCTTCTCTCCACTTCTCACAGCTGCTGTGTCTCTCCCACCTCTGCAGCAGTTCACGGTTGTGGCGTGTCAGAGGCCCAGTGGGCCGTTCTTCTTCAGCTTTGCCTTTTATCTTTCACTCTTTTCAGTCTCTGTCTTTGCCATTTCAGCTCCCAGTATGGCAAATGTGAAACTCGGTCTTCTCAAGTGCATTCACACACAGTGATGTCGCTGGTGAACCTCAGCTTGTGATCAGGAGCGCATGCTTGCATCCATGATGGCATTCGTACATACTGCTACATGCTGCTGAACCCTTCAGGGTTTAGGGCAGTGCTGCTGTCTGTTCACCTTGTTGACTCTTGAAGTCGACGCCGTTGCTCTCGAACTGCATTTTGTCTTCAGGGAGAGATTGATTGTCCTCGAAGCTTGTTCTTCAGTGTAACATCTACCTGAAGGTGAAGCTGTGTAATATTCAGCCAAAGCACGGCTGGTGTGGTTCCAGTTATGTTAATCTATCATTTTGCTCCGGCCGCTGAGCTTGTGGAGGGCGCTGATCCAGTTCCGCAGCCACCTGTACCAACACACATATATTTAATATCATTTTCATCACTGCTCAATAACACTTTGCCTCTTGTTCTTCTATCCATCACTCTCTGTTGCACACACACTTCACTGCATTCCTCTTCTACAGCTTCTACACACTTCATGCTGCATGTATTCTTTCCCATATTTCTGAAAGAAAAAAAAATCATACAATCAAAACCTGGATTTGCCCGGACCACCCGAGGGGATCCTCCGACGGCCTCACTGGTCGCACTGCTGGGCTCAGCTTTGTGGACAAGCGCGTTCGCCGTCCGGCCTTTTCTTTCTGGTCCAACAGTGTTAACCACCATAAACTAAGGACAGAGTCCTTCCCACAACAGTCCTGAAGTCAGGCGTCGTATTCCTGAGGTTTCCCTCCCAGTGGTCCATCCAAAACAAAACAAAAACTACAAATAAAAAAACTTTTATCCCTGTCAGCATCTCTTTCTATCACACAACCATCTTCCACACACTTGGAGTTTTCAACCAGACCACGTAGAGGAAAGCCTCCCACGGCTCCAGTGGCCGTGTTGCTGAGCTCAGCTTCCTTTGTACGAACAAGCGCCTCCTCTGACCTCGTTTTCTGCTTGGCCGTCACCTAAAGATTTACATCCCTGATGAGCAGAAGACGTTCCACATGCATGTAAACTGGTGACAGGAGTGCTCTTACTATGAGAAAGTGAGAAAGTGATATTGCTATGTGATGTGATTAAATATGTGATTAATGAAAAAAGAAATCTGCCACCACAGTTGTCTTTAGAGCAAAATGCTTTTGAATCTGTATGTGGACCTTATATTATGTGCACATGCTCCATTTGCCAATTTGGTTTTCAAACACAAGCAATGTATTTATTTACTAACAGTTTCTGAAGTAATAGGTGTATACTGAATATGGCCTTACAGTACAGATGGCTCTAGAATTTGCAGATACTGTTATGGTACTATGAGTCTGAGACTGCAGATACCTGAAACTATAGCCAGTGTTGTTAAGTACTTATTGCCGTGTGTGTGTGTGTGTGTGTGTGTGTGTGTGTGTGTGTGTGTGTGTGTGTGTGTGTGTGTGTTCACAGACAAACAGGAGAAGGAGGTGGATATATACGCGAGTCTCTCTGATGAGAAGGCCTTTGTGTTTTCTGTGGCATTGGCTGAGATCAACCGCAAGATCCTGGCGCAGAGACTTATCTTGTGAATCAAATCCAGAGTAACTAAGAAAACGGATGACCAAAGAGACGAGACCTCTCTGGAGCTGAACCTGGCTGTATTTCACTTGGATTACGAGACACAGTTCATGAAACTGCAAAGTCTTATCTCGTCATGGCGAGAAGGATTTGTGTTGGAATATCAGTTGCAACAACCATGGATCAGAAGACTTTTCCATGAAGTCAAAGACAGGAAGAGCTTATATGTTATCGTATTCAAAATAAATGGACTGTTATGAAATGATCTTTACTGGAATGACCATGAAAAGACAATACATTTGCATACACGAGATTTAAAGCAAACTGTCAGTAATTAGTGCTTTGCACAGTGCTCACCATATTTTATATAATGTTAGGAATCTTCTGTAGCCATGCTTCACATGAGTTTCACAATGCCTACAATGTGGATGGACTAAAAACTGCAGTCAGCCCAGTGTTCAGCTCTCCTGGAGGAAGGTGGATGTTTCTGAGGCAGAGACACTAATGTTGCTTTTCAAATCTGTCCAACTTTGATTCCTTCTGTTCTTTTTGATCGCTATTGGTGGCTTTGGATGTCCACAGTGACGCATGAATCTGTTTGATTACTTTATAAAAATGTATTAAAGACAGTCAACCCAAACATTTGACATGTAGTTGGGACTCAAATGTTTATCTTTTCTAACTTTTGGTTGTAACTGCTGATCCCATTTCATATGTCAAACTTTGGCTTGCAGCGCAGTTGCTTATATCTGTATTTGGTAGAATAGCAAAGATGGTTGTAGAACTTCCAGTGGGAAAATGTTCTTTAAATCTTATTTTGGCACTAGGTTGAGTGACTTTAGATAACACCTAAACCTAAGTGGCCTAATAAGTGTCCAAAGGCATTTCTTAACATGGATTACAAACAGTTGCTGTACACATGGGTTACTTTGAGGAAATACTGAAACAAAGCAGTTAGATTGAACTGAACTGGCTAAAGGAGAGCTCTCAAGGTCCAAATGTTTCATTTTAGGAGTGTTGTGTGTGTACAGTAGGAGAGTAGATTTGAAATGAAACCGTCAGCTTTTATTCAAGGATTAAATAAGAATATAGAAACAAAAAGATTTTGCAACAAATTGAGGAGATTGATTCAAACACCAAAATCAAGTGGACAGCACAGTGCAGAGCTATTAATCACACCACAACAGCGTCCATAGGGTTTCTTCAGCCAGTCAGAGTTAATCAGGTGACCATATCCCAGTTAACGATGCTTTTATTAATCTCTGGCTCTCTTCCACAGCATGTCTTTATCCCGTCCTCCTTTTCTCACCCTAGCTGGTCGTGGCAGATGGCCCCGCCCCTCCCTGAGCCTGGTTCTGCAGGAGGTTTCTTCCTGTTAAAAGGGAGTTTTTCCTTCCCACTGTCAAAGTGCTGCTCATAGGGGGTCATGTGATTGTTGGGTTTTTCTGTATTATTATTGCGTCTACCTTACACTATAAAGCGCCTTAAGGCGACTGTTGTTGTGATTTGGCGCTGTGTAAATAAAACTGAATTTTCACGAAAACAAAACAGACTGAGATTAACAAACCCGGCATTTAGGGAACTTCCTGACTTCAAGCATTTTCATACAATGCCAAGGATTTGTATCCGGTTACATTTAAAACAACATCAATACTTTTGTTTCATTATGTCCCTTAAAAGATGGAGAAACAATGCACTTTAAAGCTCTAACAATAACATGTTTGCATGTTATGATTGAGTATTGTAGGATTAGATTGCCTATACGTAATCTTTGCTTTTTCACTTTTCGTGAGCAAGTAGCACCAGTATTATGTACTAGAGTAAACTATCGTGCAGCGACTACAGAAAACCTGTGAAATCAACAAGGAAGATGTCATGATGGCTTCTTCCAACTATGTCCTTCTTCTACTGCATGTCAACTTCCATTGAAACTGGTTATGTGTCACCCTGTTCCACAGATGAGATGGAATAAAGTCTCAGGTCCGTAAGTATTTGGCCAGTGACACAGTTTTGTCATTTTGCCTGTGCACAGCATTACAGAAGGTTTGGAAACAAACATTCAGGATATGAATGACGCGCAGACAAAATAATGTTTATGCGTTTCTACACACAGTACTAAGAAAACAATTATCTGAAATAATCCTATATAGATACAAGTGTATATTCAAAATAATGTAGCAATAATAAAATGCTGGAATTGGAACTTTGAAGAGACGCTGCTGACTTATCCAAAAGAAATCATGAATGTGTATACTGAGGATGAACCCTGAAGTCTAGCACTAACATTCATGAGCCAGTGTGCATGTGTTAATAGTTTATTGCTGCTAAAGGAGAAAACTACTTACTTACACAGTGCTGGTGCTTAAGCTAAGCTCCCTTATGATTCTGGCTCAATCCAAATAACTATACATGTTATACTGTGACACTGGAATTATGAACAACAGTTACATTTTAAAACATTTTAAAGTAAAACATTCAAACATTGCAACGCTGCCAGTAAAAAGCATATTTTTAAGAACCAAAATGAATTCCTGTTTCTAACCAGTCACATTTGTAGGATTCATCTCCAACAGTTTAACCTCGAATCAAACCTGATAAAACACTTAAGGATCACATGACGCATCATGCATTCATCAAGCCAATCATACAGTCACAGGGGATGACCTTATCTTTTAAAGGCTGTAAAGAAACATTATTTAAAAGGAGTTCTTTTCTCATGACTGCTTAATGGAAAATGTATCTAGTATTTGTCTAATGCTTTAATAAATATACACATTTAATCTTGATGTTAGCGCACACAGTGTCTGATATGCAGATTAGTGTGTATAGAAGCTGGAAGTGGGACACTTGTTATCTATGCATGAACACACAGTTAGCCCTGTTTGCAGGAACAGCCAGTTATCTGACTAAAATGTTCAAAGGCTAATTAAGACAAACTTTGAACTCTTGCTAGATGAACAGCTAAACTGTGTCCAACCAAGACCTGCAACACCAAGGTATTAATAACTCTAAATGGCAAAAATATATGTTTTAATATCAGAACATCACAAGACCTCATGTGTAGTCTGTTAACACCCTGATACATGAATCTAAGAATGCTGCAGCTGGGATGTAGTGCAGCAGCCATATCCATCTTTCCATTTCATATTTCACCAAGGCCACATGTGCCAGTGGGCACAGACCTGAGGTCAGAGTGGGGAAGTCAGACATCTGTTGATTTGCTCAGTTTCTTTTCACTGGAAAACAAAGCACACAAACACGATTTATAGAATAAGATCAGAAGAAAATCCACAGAATGTAACATGCTCACATGCTGAAATATGTCACAATAGCCAAAGTACAAGACACTTCTATGGATTCACACTGACTGTTGGAAGTCAGGGAATACTCAAACCAGCACTTCCAGTTCCTGATTCCATCTCAGTTCAAAATGTTTGCTGTCTTCTCTTGACTACTACTACTACTACGCTACTTTTAAGATTAGCAAAAAATAAAGTTTCAATTCTAAGTATATAGTTAGGGCTGCATCAAGTGACCCTGAATCCTCCCTTAGTTATGCTGGAATAGACGTAGGCTGCCGGGGGATTCCCATCATGCACTGGGTGTTTCCTCTTCAGTCACCTTTCTCACTCACTATGTATTAACAGACCTCTCTGCATTGAATCATATCTGTTATTAACCTCTGTCTCTCTTCCACAGCATGTCTTTTATCCTGTCTTCCCTCTCTCACCCCAACCAATCACAGCAGATGGCCCCGCCCCTCCCTGAGCCTGGTTCTGTCGGAGGTTTCTTCCTGTTAAAAGGGAGTTTTTCCTTCCCACTGTCGCCAAAGTGCTGCTCATAGGGGGTCATATGATTGTTGGGTTTTTCTTCGTATGCATTATTGTAGGGTCTACTGTACAATATAAAGGAGGTGACTTGTTGTGATTTGGTGCTGTATAAATAAAATTGACTTGACTTTGCACATTTAGCTGTGATTCTACCTCTCAAACCTAGATCGTATGTAAATTGTGTACATTTAAAAATATTTATTGTGGCATGTTTTACTTAGGTTTAATAAACTTTGTCTCTTTTTTCAGGTTGTACACTGAGACATTCCCCTTCAACTAGTTACACCATAGTAAAGGTGTTTTTAAGGAACATTTTATATTGTTAGCAGGGAAACTGGCTTCATCTCAAGTGTTTGGATATCCCTATAACATGTGGAAATATTTAAGAGGCATTCTGATAGTATAGTTGTAAAACATAACTTTACTCTTACCGTAGCTCGTGTTTCAGACGAGTCAGTTTGTCTTGCAGACGTTCATTTTTCACTTGCGTGGGATTATCTGGGACGAACCAGGCTGCTATAAACTTGCACATCACTAAAACATGCTGGAGAAACACAAGAAAATATTCAGGTGGATATTTCAATGTTAAAAACAACCCAGTCTGAGCCACGTGTGATGAACAAACCTCAAAGAGGATGATAAAGGCAAAGCGCACAGCCAAGACCATCCAGAACTGAGACTTCAGCGAGTAGTCGTTTTCATTCCTGTAGTCTCTGTAGCTGCACATGTAACACAGTCCTGTTAATCACATCTGTGAATGACTCGTATATTTACACCAAGCAGAGTAATTCTGCTTATGTTAAAACATAATATATCTGTTATGTTTTAACCTTGAAGCACTTTGGTTTTAAATGTGCTATATAAATAAAGTTGGATTGTATTCTCACCTGCACTCTGTGATGCTGAAGTTATGCCTTTCCCAGGGATTTATGAATGCATCGAAGTTTGAACTATTCATATACGCTGTTGACAGAGTGTCATTAATGTAGCCCTCCATGCAGCTGCAACAAGAGCACGAAACACATGAGACGACACAGAAACCAGTCATCTCACATCTTCACACGTTTCTCTACCAGCTGAAATCTGACTGACTCTGTGTAATCGAGCTTTCCCTTAGCGCACGGGCCATAATGGTAACGATAGACAAGTCGAGGAATAAAGTCCGATGTGATTCCAATAACCAGACCATTAGCGATCACTGCCAGCACACCGATGGCCTCCAACAGCTTTGTCCACACACCTGCAGACATATTAAACACACATTATATAACATTTTCAACCCACAGTGAATGTTTTGTGCTGACTTATAATGGACATCAGTGAGTTTAATCCAGCTCTTGATATCTTATTGCTATAAAAAAAAAAAACATGAATACTGAAACTTTGAATTATGGATCCGTTTCTGAGTATTTGGAAACTGAGGCCATTTTGCTGGTCAGTCTCTTAAAATGACAGAGTGGCTTTATTGGATTCTAACCAGACAAGCTTGTTACAGGCACAGCTGCACTTATAACAAGCAAAAACGAAAATCTGAAAATTGGGACTGTATATAAAACTGGCTGTAAGTCTCTAATGGTTAATGCAGTAGTTCTGTTGAATCCTTGAAACGTTAAAGTCTGCACTTCACTGTAGTGCTGTACTGTGTCATGGTATAAACCCACACAGCTCACCGATGTCATTAGTCTTCTTGGGTACCAGCCGTTGCTCCAGGCGGACCATTTTGATAGCATCCAGACGGATCTCAAAGATGTTGTTGACGAGGGCTAGAAGGGGTGCGAGGGGAAATGCTGCCACGAATATGGTGGTGAAACTAAACTGGATCACTGGACAACACAGAGATAAGAATTTCATAGATTTGAAGTCATTTCAGAAAGCATTCACATTTGTTTCATGATGAAAGATAAAAACCTGGTGTAAAAAAAATTATTTTCACCAGTTCAACAGTCAACTCAGGGCACTTTATGATTTAACCTCCTAGGACCTGCGTCCACATATGTGGACATCACTTTTTGGGTTATTTAGACCAAAATACTCAATTTTGCTCTACAAGGGCCTGATATCCACCTACGAGGACATTATGCTGCTACTGTTCTATCAAAATTTTAAACGAATGTCCTCTTATGTGGCTCTCATTTTTCATAAAAACAAAAATAAGGTTAAAAAAAAAAATCTGGTAATTCTTTGTTTTTACATTCATCGGGCCCCAATCAGCCCAAATATCAAAGAGAAATTAAAAATGCTGCTGTGGAAGAGTTCGGGTCTTAGGAGGTTACGGTAGAGATCTGAAAAACGTCCCTGGTGCCAGAACCCTGGCGATCAGATGATCCCCTCTGTTTAGGAAAGATATGAAGGACATGCTGGTGCCCAGTGATGTCTACTGGAGCAAAAGCTGCAGCTGATTCAGCTTGTCTCTAAACTGCATCTGCTCATGACTGTCCTCCAACATTTAACCTTTGCACAAACATGTCAGGCATTCTCACTCGGGTGCCATTTGTGTGAGAAACAACTGACCCTGTAATCAGTGAGTTGTTTTTTGAAGATGTGGTCAGGAGACTAAGAGCACCCACCCATTTCCAAAAATTCATTGAACAGGCTGAAGGCATCACTGCTGGCCAGGTGGTAGTTACGCAGCCATTCACGATGTTTGCAAATGTCACATGGTTCAATACATCCATTTTCCTCTCGACAAGCCTTCCTGTAACAGTGACCGCATTTCCTCTCCAGCTTCTTTGCAGCTTTTTCATTCACAAGTCTTTTGCACCAGCTGGAAACCATACACATGAAGAAGTACAACACATTGATTACACCATTTTCGATGAGGTCCTGTAGCTGCTGAGCCATTTCCTTAAAGGAGAGCTGTAATGAAAACAGCACACTTACGGTACTGTGAACTCAACGATGTTGTTGAGAGTCTGTTTGAGCAGCATGATCACAGCCATCTGGATAAAGAGGTCTGTCAGACAGCCGCTGGGATGACACTAGAACACACGACAGTGATGAGTGTTAGCACTCAAACATATATATGGATGTTTGATTATCTCCATACCTCTTCCAGTCGATGCCCAGCGAGACGCACATAGTTTCCTGGATGGCCATTTATCCTGTGACGAAACAACGTCACATAAGCAGTCAGCTGGGGGAACATCTGTTATAATGCTCTCAGTATCATATCAGAGTAATGACAGCATGGTAAGTGTACAGTAACGTACTCTACACTATGTTCTGTGTCACTCTGTGAGGAAGATCTTCCAATAAGAGTTCATCCGCTGACCATTTTCTAGCTGACCGTTTGCATTAGAGAATTTTATTTTACCTTCCGACTTTCCAAGATGTTCATTTTTTATATATTTAATATTTTTTTATATATATTTTACAAATGCATTTGAGGAGTCTGAACAATGACAGGTTGGATATTTCTATACATGACTAAAACATAAATAACAAAAAGTAAAAATCTAACTTGGTTTGCTGTCAAAACCCAAGATCATTAGTCAGCCAATCATTTAAGCTCTACTTTGTCTGTCATCTTAATGTTTAAAATAAATAATAATAATAATACAGAGTACCTGCCCAGAAAAAAGGCCACATAAAAGAGAGAGGAGAAGAGGGTGAAGAACTGGAAGGTGAACATCTTGACTGTGAAGCTCCTCTCGGTAGCAGCAAGTGAGTTCAGCTTCTCTGAATACAAACACATGCACAGACAAACAAAATGTCTTATATTTCGTTTTCTCAGGAAAACATGTCAAAATTAGTTTATTACACATGAATGAGCTAAAATATAATGGCCTGCTTATCATTGCCACAGGCTGTGCTGTGGTTGCTGGCACCAGGACAACAGGTGCTTTAAAGCTTTCAGTTTATGCTTCGGAGCTTCAGCTGATCACAACAAAACCTCCGCCTACACCATCAGCCAGCCCAATGATCAGTCCCCACTTAGATCAGCACCACTCTTTAAGAGCACCCAAAGCTTTCCCTTTCCTGTCAGTAAACATCAGCTTTACTGACACGTTTTGCTTCTCCAGCTCATGTGCCAGAAGGCCGTCAGGAGCAGAATCACATGATCTGTGTTTCCCCCTTTTTCTGATTGGTCAAAATAGTCTGGCTCAACTGTGAATATATTAGTATCGTTATTGTTTGCAGTGAAATAAATTGCTTCTCACCAATATCACACAACTTCAGGGAGACCCATCTGTTGACCTGCAGGTGGAGTTAAAGACACAGAAGTTAATTATACGCATCACGTTGGTTGGATCCATACAGCAGCACTTTTTCAGGAGATTCCAGTCAAACTGTCCTCTGCGTCTTTCAGCTTGAAGACTACATGTAAAGGTTTTTTGTCTAAAGAGCATTATCAGTTGAGTTCTATAAAAGGCAAAAACCCCATACCTGTTTTAAATTAGTCTGCTTTTGCTTTAATCCCCCTGAGGGCATGCTGCTCTGACTCTTTGGATCTCCTCGACTGAATATGGATAGAGCAGTGCTTTTAAAGGCTGGCACTGGCATGCTGGACGAGGATTATGTTGGTTTGGTCGAAAAGAAAGTAATATGTAGGTATGATTATACAGTGACAAACAGATGACTAGTGATGACCCTTGAACTGAATCAGCTTGACCCAGAGGGTGAGGGTTTTGGTCCAGACAACGAAAGCATTGGTGGACAAATTACATCAGGTGTTTTGATCACATCTTGTATATTGACCTGTCAGATCAGTTTCAGGGGCAGGTTGAATGCTCCGATAGCTGTGAGACGCTCTGGCACAACAAAATTATTTTACTCACTTTTACTGGCTGCCAGGACTGCAGGAAAACAAAAGAAGTCAAGGATGAAGTGTCAAGACAGCAGAGACCATCAGACCTCATTGGCCCAGTCCAAACGCCCACGTAATAGTCGGGAGATTTCAAAATCCAACTGAAATGCGACTTCATGGGTAATGGTAAAGGTAAAAATCAGGAGGGAAAGAACGCGACTTAAAGACGCAACTTTCTTTCCAAACCTACACAGACAATAAGGAGAGCAAATCTCCTGTATGTCTGTTGCCAGACAATGTGGAGCAGTTTTGATAGCAAGTTTGGCCAAACAAGTTTCAAATACACTATCCTTTGGTTTTCTGTGCATGCTTTTGAGAACGACAGCCTCTCTGTTTTAGAGGTTCACCATCAGTTGGTCCCCAGACTCATTACAGGGCAAAAGATGCAGAGGCTGAGGCCGACTGTTCACTTGTGCTCTAAGTCAACACTCAAAGCACTTTATATTTTGAAAATGTACGTACAAATATATACAATGCATTTCCTATGATTTTAAGTGCTTTCTAAATATCACACTCTGACAGTGTCAGTGTCTGGCCAAAGGCCATTTGGAAATGAGGCAGCCCACAGCAGCCTGAGCCACAGCAGCCCAGACTAGAGTGCTGCTATAGTAGACAGCAAACACAAAGGGAGACCACTGTGTGCTCCCCAGCTTCAGCTGGCTGCAGCCCACGGCAAGATTTACAGAAGAAACTTGTTCAAACAGCATGTTTTTGGCTCTGTTTAAGCAGGGTGTGCAGGTTGGCTTTTAAACTTAACATGCTGGGAGATTGTTGCAGTGTGCAACAATGACCAATCAAAGGGGTCCCCTGGATAGTATTTTAAGCTGGTTAAACGGAACATGCTCTTCCTGTTCATTCTGCCAACACTGAGTGATGAAGATCCAGGTATACATACGCGGGTCATGATCTGAATGGTGATGTAGTGCAGCACAGCTCCAAGAAAAACAGATACAAGGTTGGCGTTGTCTTTCAAAAACTCCCATTTACTCTCAGACATCAAGGGCGCAGCGACAACTCGAAATACCACCAGAGCATGAGCGAGGCCGATAATCAGCATCAACTGCAAAACAATCACATCAACACATACTTTTATTCAGTGGGCCACAATTTCATTTGGGTTTTTTTTATTTTAAAAGTCTGATTTTTATTTTCCATAAATCAGGTTCATGTTCTTCAAGATCAATCCAGATTCTGCACCTGAGAGTTATATAGCATTACAGTTCTTGTTTCAGGACTTTAAAGTGGTTGTGAGCTGGTTTTAGTCAGCGATGTGTCCTAGAGTTTCTGAGAAAAATCACACCAAGGAATGCTGCACACAGGCCCCATCCCAAACTCCATCCACAGCACGTGTTCAGTTTTACATATTTAGAGGTTTAGATGTGTGATGCATGGTCCAGGTCTCTTACCATGAGTGTGACCAGGATGAGGACCAGGGTACTCCGTAGATAGGAGTGTCTGAACTGTTTAGCTTTGCAGTTTGGATCATTCACTAGTTCCATGATCAGTTCCTCCTGATGAGATGCGCACACACAGATATTCACACATTAAACATATATAAAGTAGAAATTTGTGTTAATATAAGGGTTTTAACAAGAGCAGTAAAGGTTGAAGATGACAGAAATAACTTTATGTGACAAATTAAATGTCTTATCACTGCAGACGGGTGATGATTATCAGCTGATCAGAGTTCTTTATGCACACATGAAAGTCTTGAACTCTTCATGTGTGCATTTTGAGATCAGTGAATGAATGTTCGTGGTTAAGCCAAGTCAGTCATTATATGAGAGCAGACCCCAAACGACAGCATGTAACATTTTATTGTACGCAGACACAGCTAAAGGTCTTACCTCCTCTTCACACCAGTCATAGACCTTCCATTTAGAAACATGTTTAGCTCTGTGTCTCTTCCACAGCTCCAAGAACAGAGTGGCTAAAATGACACATTTTAATTCACCCAGAAGTACAAAAGAATCAGACATCAGATCCAATTTAATTACACATCACAGATGCTCAAACACTCACCCCAGATTGCCATGAACATTGCAAAAGCCACAGTGCCGTCATTGTCAAACAAATGTGTGACCTGTGCAGACACAACACGTGTGTGATGAAGAGCAAAATAATAACAATCACATCAAGAGCAGGACTGTTAGCTCTTCACTTAGCTCTGTATCATTGGGGGGGGAGGGGGGGGCTTTAAAGGGTTTTTGCAGCCAAGAAGAAGAAATACTGTTGGGAGGGGACTTTACAGCTGGTAGGTGTATTTTTGAATGTTAAATGATTTGAACTGTTTATGCATACACCTGAGACAACACATGAGAACAAGATTAACAGAAGAATTAAGGTCACCTTAGCATAGGTGCAGCTGTCTGACAGTTGCCATGTCCCACACCTCTTTTCACAGCGAGGACACATCGTGATGTTGGACTCGCACACTTCCTTACTGGGGACCAAAAGTATTATACATGATACAATATTAGGCCTTATAATACTGGTATGGCTCAGCCATGTATTTTAAATTTTTATCTTTAAGATTGTCTGAGATTCATCGTTTTGTATAGAAACAATATAGCACATGATGTTATTACATAAGAGGGTTGGTGTTGAAAAAGGCGAGGCCATAGAGAAACACTATAACACCCAGAATAGCAGCTGGTACCAGCAGTTTAGTGTACCAGGCAAGCCAGAGGTAGTACAGAGCCACCTTCTCCCCGAAGTACGACCTGCAAGGAGAAAGCAAACAAACACATGTTGGTACACTATAACCCTGCACTTTACCATTTACCCTTTAAAATAATGAACCAGGTCAAAGGTTCCCTTTCTGAAAACATGACAGTTTTCCTTCTCTGAAGAAATCCAGCGTAAAATCTATCATTGCTTTATGAAGCCAAGAGAAGTTGTCACGTTCTGCTAAAAGGTCCAGCAGATGTGCAACAGTAACAAGTGTCGGGTTGAAAAAAGGAGACAAAGCAGTAAACTTGGTAAATAGCAAAGAAACAAATCTCCATGCTCAAAAGGGGTTTTTTATTTTAAACTAATGTTTCTATTACTAATTAAACTAAAAGAGACGACCAAGCCGCCATTACCTTTAAAAGAGGGAGAACAAGAAAACCAGGCATGGTCACTACACTGCAAAGCAGGAGCAACCAGCCACCAAGCACACGGCTCACTAACTACAAAACCAACCGGCCTGTCTCACACTAGAGTGCACATTCAGTGCAACTGGATAGTGTAGTGTAGTGCACTCCTTTGGAGTGAGAGTTGCGAGTTCCAGTCCCACCCTGTATCCAGTGAGGGTCCTGGCTGGTCCCCCCGTGCTAAAACTGAGCCCTGGAATGGCGCACCACGTCTGCAGCCTGCCCGCAGCTCGGACACAAGCATCTCACTACATGTTCACTACATGTTGTACTGTGTATGTGACAAATACAATTTGAATTTAACTTTCTTAATTGCTGGTTAGAGTAGGCTGTCCCTTATCAATAGTACATTTGTACAATGGCTGAAACTAGCATCACTGAATGAACAACGGGCTGTTAAGTCTCTTCATCATTAATGTGCAGATTGTCACTGATCAAAGACGACTGCACATTAATGATGGACGTGACTTGGCCGAGTGACGAGATGTTTCTCCCACTGAAACGCGACGTCCAGATGCACAGAATCAACTTTTGGGATCATGACGCTGTTAGACAGAGAGAGAAACCATCAAAAACAGTTACAGGGATAGACCGACTTGATGTCATTGACCGGCTGTCTGCTAAACAGAGCTGTCCATCGAGCCCATTTTTTCCTCAGCTCTTTCTGCTGCTTTCTCTGAAAGGCACAGGGAGGGGAGGGGGGACAAGGAAGCATCAGGATTTCTGTAATATGTAATACAAAGAAGATTTTATGGCCAATTCAAAGCACAGATTGAAAGCTAATGTCTTTTCTCACAGTTTCAAATACTAAATTGTTCTCAGACTTTCTGTACATATGTAAATATTTAATAAGGATCTTTCATCTGTTTTGTATTTTTATGAACTGATGGAGTTTCGTGCTCACAGAATCAAGTATGTTTGGCATTTATCAAGACGAAACACACTTTGAAGAGCTATAAACACAAAGACAATACTTGTATTTCTATTACACAATTAGTCATTTAATAAAATCTACAGTGCTATTAATGCTCAAATTCTTAGCCAGTATTCAGTGCTTGTTTCGTACTTTGTTTCTTTACTGTGCTTCAGAACTGAATCTGATTTCCTAGTGAGGCTGTAGTTTGAGTTGCTTTGCACGTTGTCCGAGAACATGGCGAGTAAAGAGCAGCAGGTTAGTCTTACTCACTTCATGAAGACAGAACATCGTTTCAAACACATCCTTCATTAACAGCTCTTCCAGGTTTTCTGACACAACAAAACATGTTTACATGAAAAAAAGTTGCACATTAACATACATACAGTACTTCCACGTTAGCTAAAGATTTACAGATTCTCTCACCTCCTGTGTTGATGTACGTGTGATGAAGGATGAAATGAACAATTCGGATCCTGGAGAAAAGATAAAAGGCTCAAATGAACACAGTGTGGATGCGTGGCGTTTTTAGGATTTATTTTTGGGCCTTTTTGTCTTTATTTGACAGTTGTGTAGTGAAGAACAGCCAGGACAGAGGGGAAGAAGTAGCAGGGGAAACACACGGGCTGCAGGCCAGACTCACACTCAGGCATTGCTGCATTTCGATGTGAAACCTGACCCTCAGATTAGCACAAATGAAAGAAGACCTTCCACGAGGAGTTTTATTAAACGGTTTCATTCTTGCATTGTGTAACAGTCCACAAAGAGCTCTCACACTAGTGTGCATTCAGAAAGTATTTGCATACCACTTGTTTCACATTTTGCCATTGCAGCCTTATTCCACCTCACAATCCTACACACAACACCCCATAATGATCAAATGCAAACGCCTGCTAGGTGGCTGGGTTAATCCAGAGTTCTTTTGGGTTTGAGAAGGATTATGTTATTTATTGGTTCTCACCCCAACCGGTCGCAGCAGATGGCCCCGCCCCTCCCTGAGCCTGGTTCTGCTGGAGGTTTCTTCCTGTTAAAAAGGAGTTTTTCCTTCCCACTGTCGCCAAAGTGCTGCTCATAGGGGGTCATATGATTGTTGGGCTTTTCTCTGTATCTATGAAGCGCCTTGAGGCGACTTTTGTTGTGATTTGGTGCTATATAAATAAAATTGAATTGGTTAACAGTGTTTTGTATTTCTCTGCGTTTGAGTTTTCTTATTATCCTGACCCCTGGTATCGCTTTCTTATTTTATCATTTGTGTATTTCATCTTAGTTAGTTATTGATGGTTTAACAGTACATCTTTGTCTTTCCTTGCGGTGTTCTTAGTCTCATCTTTGTGTCGGTCTTCTCTCCATGGTTGTCTGTCTGCCTCCAGTTCATGGACCCTGAACAATGTTCAGTCAGGTACAGTAAGGTAAATCTGATTGAACATTGTGTTATTGTATGTTTATCTCACAATATTAGGAACCATGAGGCAACTGTTGTTGTGATTTGGTAATAATAATAATAATAATAATAATAATAATAATAATAACTTTATTTATAAAGCGCTTTCAAACAAAGTGCTGTACAACTGTTTAAAACTGTATAATTAATTTAATTAAAAACTGAACATCTTTGGAGAGATCTGAAAATGGCTCTGCATCGTTGCTCCCCATCCAACCTGATGGGACTCTGATGGAAAAGGGCTCGGCGGGGGTGAGAGAGAGAGAGACAGTGAGAGAGCGCAAGAGAGAGAGAGCGAGCAAGAGAGCGAGCGAGCGAGCGCAAGAGAGAGAGAAGAAAGCACCAACATCTCCTCCTGCAGGAAGAGTTTGTCACCTGGTTGCCTGGGTGACGGCTCCTTTCTCATCTCCACAACAGTTGCAAGAGTCAGAAACTTTCAGCAGGTACTGGTAGACTTCAAACATCTCACTGGGAGCACGTATGCCAAAAAAGTCTTTGTTGTCATGGGTAATCCTCTGAAACACACACATATACACATGCATGCGCACACATTATCATCACTTATTCATTCAGCTGTTCGTGCTTTGTTACATCAGAGATTTTTGGAGAAGCTCACAGTGATGTGTATGTTTTTCTTTTTCAGCTGTGCTATGAAGGCTTCCTGTCTCAAAGTCTTTTGCTCATTGTCCACTTTATCGGCGACCAGCACATAGTCAAATGTTCTGTGGGTGGGCTGTTCAAAGACAAAAATATATACATGTATACAAATATATATGTATATATACACACACAAACAGAGAGGGAGAGAAATGGGAACATTGCACCGAGATAGAGCATGCAAACGAGACGAGAGACACAAACCGTTTCAGAGTTTTATCCTGAACATAAGCAGGAGATAAACCTGAATGTTTCCACGTCTGATGTCACACAGCTTTGTATATTTTATGTCTGCATGTTACAGACGACATTTGTCTGCTGTTATCTTGTTAATGTAGGGAAGTTTTAGAGAGCGACAGCAGATTCTTACCAGCGAACGAAGTAAAGGCTCAGCGTCATCCTTCTTGCTGCCCCACAGCTCCATATTTTCCTTGCACACAAACACACATACACAGTCAGTACTGAAATATACTCCACCACATGACATCATACTACACACATTTCCAATATATTGGAGACAAATTAAAGCAAAAGGCCTCTTTCAAACTTTTGAAACTAGAATTCATACATTTTGAAGTGAGAGTCAAACTCATAAAGTACAACACAGTTTGTCACTCGGTGCTCTTCTGGTAGCTCTTACAACAGTGCTGCTATGAAGCAGTCACTGGCTCGGTACCTGGAACAACTTTGTAATGTGTTATGTATCTTCACACTATGAAACAGGGAGGCCATAACCACATATGTAATGAGTTGTAACACACTTACTCATGACTAAATACTGGAAAAGCAATGCTTACAAGCACAGCTGCCAGTTATCCTGCCTGGAGGATTTTCTTTCTTTAGCTAAAACACTATGAATGTTTTTCATTTCCACAATTTTGGAAATATACGTCATTGTTCATCTGTAAAACATGCAACTCTGCACCTGTCCATGTCTGAGACGGATCATCTGCTGCCAACTGCACCTTCTTCATGTTAACACACACAAACCATTTTAATCACAATTGGATTCAACATTCAACACCAACCTGTTTCTGCTCAGCTTCTACAGTTTGTAGCTGGCATTACCAAATATACACCTAAAGGTACGACGTGCTTCACAAAGTCTTTAAGAGCTCCAAATGAAGTTCCACATTTAATGTTGAAATGGTTTATTATTAACGCCCTTTCCTTTTCTAATATCTTTCATGTACTTAGTTAAAAAACAAAGAGTACTAAGACCAGTGTGTATTTATTGTAGAGGGAGAGCATTCACAGCAGGTTGGTCTGGACCGATAGCCTGCTTGTCATTGACCTGACAATTACAACCAGTTTCATTTTCCTTAATCAAGTCAGAGTGCAGAGTCCAGCTGACATCATTACTGATGTAAATTTAGTTTCACTAAATCATCCAACACACGTTTATTATAGTCACCGTTTGCTATGAGTGGAAGCAGGATGTCAGTGACACATTTCTAATAAACATCCGTACATTTGTAAAGTTTAGAAACATGAGCAGAGTGTCAGACTCTGTCCTCTCCGGCCTGTGGCTGCATGCAGGCCCAGACCTGCCCGGAGCTCCTTTGTTTCTGCTGCTTGTGAAGCTCGTATCAGTGTTAAGTGGCTCACAGCATTCACACAGTTACTATCTGTCAGTGGCAACCTTTAGCATGGGTGTGACCCAGTGCCCATCCTAACCTGAAACTGATTTACCAGCTATTGGGTTACTTTCTTTAGGTGCAACCTTTGAACATCCTGCTTCTCAAATACAAACACCGTGTTTTTATTCGGTACTACATGTCAAGTCAGTACAGACTCGCCTGGCATTCTTCACACTAAACTGAGAATCAAGCCTCACGACAACAGGACAGGATTTCAGACTGTTGAAATAATCTGAGAGTAGCTAAAAACGTTTCTACAAATCAATAATAAAGCAGTATTTTCTTCGTGGACATGATTTCATTCAGCTGCATTTCTATCCAGGTCAGTTTCCAGTAAAAAGCCAGAGACGCCCCATCTCTGTCAGAGGATGAAAACACAGGCGCTCCATTTACCTCGACCTTCTTGAAGAACATGCTGAAAGGTGCTTCAGAGCAGATGTGGGTTCCGTCTCTCGACACTTCTCCACCCAGCAGCTCAGCAGTGTCTCTCCATCACTGCCGCAGGAACTTTGATGGAAACTCTTTCTAAACCAGCTCGTAGCGCTTCACTTCCGCATATTTTAGCTCCGTGTTTGTCCGTGTGGCGGTACAGGTGTGCCTTTTTACCTGTAGCACTGACGTCACATTTCAAAACAAGACTGTTGCGTTCAGGTTCCCCGGGAAGTGTAGTTCACTTGAGCATTCAAATCCTGAGAAAAACAGTACCTGTCCTCTGATCTGTGTTTGGCACGTTTTTAATTCCGTCTCAGTCAGTGTACGCCACACTGCACTCGCTTAAACTGTAAACGGGCTTCTGCTCTTGTTAATGCTTTAACTTTGGTTTTAAATGTCATATTTATCGGTTTTTCCGAAAAATAATGATATATGACACAGTGCTATACATCTATATATGTGCGTGTTAACTTATCAAATTTATACTCACTGTAATTAATTCTGTTGTGATCTAAACTGGCCACACAAATTCACCAAAGTCCCAAACTAACATAATGACTGGTCTGTAGGTCACCTCCTCAACCATGTAAGCAACAGCAGCTGCAACAGAAGGGCTCAGCTGGAGAGCGACATTGAGAATATTCTTCAGAGAAACCCTCAATCTTTTATTTTGTTTCCTCACTTTGAAATTCACAGCACAGCTTATTTATATCTGATCATTTAAAATAACAAAAAGACTTCCTCTTGTGTCCTTTGTGAAGGTGTCTGCTTCTCGACTACATGCAGCCCAAACTGCATGGGTGTAGTTTCACAGAATCAAAATAAAATGCAATGACTGATTCATGGTTTCAGTTGGGGAATCTGTAGCTGTGACTCCAGCCTGTCTGATGAAGCCTCAGCAAAGTGAAACTTGGAGCTGGTCTGTTTACATGCCATGTTCCTGTCCATGAGTTTTCTTCAGCAAGCCAAGCTACTTCTTGGAAAGACAACCTGAACACACCTTAAACATCGTCGGAGTTACTACAAAGCAGCCTTCCTTGTTTTAAAAAACAGAATCACATTTAAACTTTGCCATGAGTCTGTAACCATGACACAAACAGCAGGAACACTGTTCCTGCACAGCCGCACACAGTGAAAGGCCTCTGTCCTTTTCATGTTTAACAACACATTTCTAATTTGCAGAAGATAACAAAACTGCCGTCATCCCTAAAGTTGCCATGCAAAACTCCAGTTATAAAGCCTGCAGGTCAAGTACAGAACCATTACAGCATCACTGATACAGTCTATATGCAAACACAGGCTGTTAAACGCTGAGATATGTAGGAAAAACTGTAACAGGGAGTGTGCACAGACACACTTTGTAATCCTGGTATCCAGCTGTGCAGGATGTAGTTAAACTTAAAGGTGTGTTATGTAAGGTGTGTTAGCTAGTCTCAAAATGAAGGCTGAGTTTAATGTCACAGCTTCTTATTCACACTGAAATGTGAGCTCTATTTTTGATGCAGAACTTTCACACTTTTACACACACACAACATGTGGGAAATAGCGCACTGTTACACTGATTCAATACAAAAAGCACCTGTTTGTCACCTGTGCAGCTTAATGCAGAACAACGCAACATCTCAGGCACAAATTCTAACCAACATATTGTGGCATGCAGAAAAGTGTCCATGTCATCTCGTCTTTATCCCCGAGTTCAGTAAACCAAACTTAGCACCAAAAGTAAGAGAAAAACAGAATTCACTTTCGCGTCCCATTTATGGATATAATTCACTTCATGTTTCGTTCAGTTTATGTTCTAATTCTACTTCAGTTAGATTTGTCTTTGGCACATTTTCACATGAACATTTATAGTAAAATAATCCTATTTAATTCAAATACAGTGGAATTCTTACTTCTCCCTTTTAAAACTCTGGAGACAAGCCGAGGATGAGCCCCTCAACTCTGGACCTGGGCCCGCTGAAGGTTGCCAGGGATTGCAAGTGGACTTGGATCAGAGGCTAATTTTTCCCACAGAGATCGTAACAACTACTCTGCGACCAGACCTCGTCCTTTGGTCTAACTCCTCAAAACTCAGTCGTTGAGCTGACGGTAACATGGGAGGAAGCAATTGAGGAGGCATTTGAGCGTAAGAACCAGCGGTATGCCAACTTGGCAGCTGAGGCAGAGGACAGAGGCTGGAAGATCAAGGTGCGTCCAGTGGAGGTGGGGTGCAGGGGCTTTGTTGGCAGTACAACAGCAAAGCTGCTCTGAGAGATTGGGATCAAAGGACAGGCACAACGGCAGGCTGTAAGATAGATAAGATAAGATAAGTCTTTATTGTCATTGCACAGTCATACATAGTACAGTAGTACAATGAAACTGGAAAACTGTCCTACGTCGGCACTACATATAACAACACGACACGATATGACACATCACAACGCAACACAAACAACACAACACAGTATATTAACTTAGTAATAAAAAAAGAAGAAGTGTATTGCACACTGTTATTATTGCACATTAATTATTATTGCACCTCGTTATAAATGTCCATCCATCCATTCGCTTCCGCTTATCCTGTTCAGGGTCGCGGGGGGCGCTGGAGCCTATCCCAGCTGTCATAGGGCGAGAGGTGGGGTACACCCTGGACAGGTCGCCAGTCTGTCGCAGGGCCAACACACAGGGACAGACAACCATTCACACTCACATTCACTCGCACATTCACACCTAGTGACAATTTGGGTTATCCAATTAACCTATCCCCACAAGCTGCATGTCTTTGGACGGTGGGAGGAAGCCGGAGTACCCGGAGGGAACCCACGCAAACACGGGGAGAACATGCAAACTCCACACAGAAAGACCCCGGCCTGATGGTGGAATTGAACTCAGGACCTTCTTGCTGTGCGGCAACAGTGCTAACCACCGTGCCACCGTGCTACCGTTATAAACATAAATATTATTATTGTTATTGTTTTAAACATTGTTACCTCCCCCCTAAAAAAGTCCAGGGAGGTAGCCAGTCAGGTCAGCTGTTAGCATTGATCAGGGCTGTTGTGAATTAGAGAACTAGCTAACACTGCTGAGAGGACCAGTCACTGGTTATGGCTAAAAAGGGCTGACATCACTTTGGCAGCTAAGGCAGTCAGCTAACCGCGAGACAATTACCATTTATTTGTATTTATTTTATGCAACTTCTTGTCATTTTAAAAGTCAGACATTTGGAGGTTAGTGGCTCCAGTCCAGCTCTACACACACACACACCTGGATACACCAAGGTCAGGCTCTGAGTGAGGCCTGTCACTATCATTATCACAATTATACTACACTATTATACTACTACTATATACTACATTATACTGGATCATAATAATGGATTGCATTTATATAGCAATTTTCAAGACCCTCAAAGCGCTTTACAATGCCACTATTCATTCACTCTCACACTCACACACTGGTGGAGGCAGCTACAGTTGTAGCCACAGCTGGGGCAGACTGACAGAAGCTGCCATATCGCCCATCGGCCCCTCTGACCATCACCAGGCGGGAGGTGAAGTGTCTCGCCCAAGGACACAACGACCAGGACAGACAGAGCTGTCGTCCCACAGTTAACTTAAACATATTTATTTTTTTATTTGCACTCAAAATGAATCAACTTTCAGCAAAACCCAATAATTACAGTTCTGTGTTAAACAATTACAAAACTTTCAGATTCACACACACCACCACCAAACTCAGACATTAGAACAGTTGTTTCTACTACTCAAACTACATTTCTTATTTATATATTAATCAAACTAATTCTGATTTATATTTGACCAAAAATGCTTTATTATTAGGAAATAGAGAAAAGCATTTTTACTCACATAAGGCTGGATATTAAGACCTTTTAACCTCTCTGAGCTGTGTTGTGGAGGTGGCTAGTTGGAGGATTTCAATCTCTTTCTACTAATGCATAGCTTGGGAAACAAACAACAACGTGTGGGACTAATAAAGGTTATCTTATCTTATCTTATTGGAGAATTCATTAATGAAGCAGAACACGTGAAGTAGGCAGAATCTGGACTCATCGTTGAGAATAACTTTCCCCCACATGTTCAGGTTCAGTGGACATGTTGCTGATATTGTCACGATATTCATGTTCGATGTTGAAATACCTGCAGCCCACATGCACCCCATCGAGGCAGGAGAATGCCCGATGGTAACAGAATATGACTAAGTGCAAAGTATTAACTTGACCTTCAAAATCCCCAGATCGCAGTTCAGTCTAGTCTGCAGGAAGAATGAGTCTGATCCACGAGGGCCCTGCCTATAAAAAAATCTGGATTTACAGGATCTGTAACACAGGGGACTCTCAGAAGTCTCGCAGAGTCGGGTCTCCCTGGGTCAGAGCTGTTTCAGCAGCCGGAGGAGCCACACAATTTTAGACGAGTAGTTTACAACTTTACAACAGTTTTATTCCAGAAGATGGCAACAGTGTTAAATCAATGGTTAAAACTGACTTATCCAAACATTTGTAATTTGGATCCATTTCTTCAATTAAAAAAAGGACAGTTTATTCAGATTGGAAGATGTAGCAAATAATAAACCCTTCATTTTACTTAACATCTCTTTACATTTTGTGTACTGCCTGTCTCATTCATTAATGTGTTGGTGAAACTGGTGATGAAGGTGTGTTTATTTGTTTTTAATGGTAGTAATTACTATCACTGGGAAAACTTTCCATTTCTTATTTTCTCAAAAACCTTTGAATTCAACACTTGATCTCACAATACCAAATACAACAGGAACTAAAATTCTACAATAAGGAAACTGGAAGTATGAAGTGAAGCACTCTGGAACATCGCTGCTGGGTGAAGCAGAACAAACACAGGCATGCGGAGTAAGAGTACAGTTCACATATGACCGTACGATGAAACACTGAGCTGCTGACGGTGAGGACGTCACTGCCGTCATCAGTTGTCCTCACAGCCGGGACGCTTCCTGTAGTTTTTAGTCATCATATTCCTGAAGGAGGTGAACTGGCACCTGGACTCTTCTACCTTCTTTTCTTTTTGCACCTCTTTCTTTTCCTCTCCTTGACCCATAGCTCCACTCGTGTCCTTCTCTTCATCTTTTTGTCCTTTCTCAGTTTTGTCTAGATGTTCTTCTGTTTTCCTTCCTTCTGCCTCTTTGTCCTCCTCCTCCTCCTCCAGTAGGTGACTGAGATGCATTCCTGTCTCCTTTGCACTCACAAGAGAAAGCTGATCATTAGGTTGTTCCTTCGGCAGTTGCTTGGGTCTGAAGATCATCTTGTGCTGGAGGTCACAGGGGGAACTGCCTCTTGCCTCTTGCCCCAGGCTGGACAGGAACTGATAAGCCACCCTGCTATTTTCCTGATCGCTGCTCTCATTCACATCCTCCAGACTGTAATGTGTCCAGCGCTCAGGATGCACTAGGTAGTCTGGGACTAATCTCTTCTTTGGTGGTGTGGGACAGATGGATGACGGATGGCTTGTGTTTTGACTGTGAAGTGAGGATTCGTCTGCAACAGTGTTCTGATTTAGAGAGGAGAAAGTCTGCCTGCCAATACTGTCTAGGCAGTCAAAGATACTGTGGCTGCGGTCAGAGAAGGCTGAGGTTCCTCCACTCAGACTGAATGAACTCTGAGATATGGGAATAGCTGCTGGTGCACACACATCATCATCATCATCATCATCATCACTGTGGTCTAGGTCTGGGTCAAATGGAGCTCTGCTGGGTTGTTGTTCAGGCTCAGATTCATCACTGGCTGACAGCTGGTCGCCATCGTCACTGTTTATCATATCACCGTGCTGTCTGACATGCTTCTGATCACACATCTTGACACCAACACTCTGACGAGAACCTGATGAGGGAGAAAGGAACAGAGCTGTGCTATAAATAACCATCATAAGGCCAACAAGGCTCAACTGTTGTTCCTCAAAGAACATTGCAAAATCAAAAAAAGCATTTCATGCTATTGTTTTGTAATTATATTTAAACTTGTTCTCTTGACGCTGCAGGGACTCCTGTTACAATGACAATAAGGATATACAGATTCTGGACGAGTCAAAACTGGATGCCAATACTTTGTGTTTTCCACAAACTCTCCAAGTTTTCAAACTGTTTCAATGTCTCTGAGCTTCTTTACTGGAATGCATCATTACAACGGTGGTAGAAAACCTACGATTGTACACTCGAGTCTGAAATCCAGCTGTGGCAGCCACAGCACACTACAAAAGAGGGGGTGAGAGGTGCACGACCGACTGAAGCACGTGACACAGGATGTGATGTCAAATTCAGCATGCAACACCCTCGACATGGCGATAATTATTAATAACAATATTTAAGTCATGCCACTAATACTGTAGAGTGAGCGTAGGCCATAATAATACACTGACCTTTATACTTAAGTGAGCACTCAAAGCGCTTTCTGCTGCAAGCCTCATTCAACCAATAACACACATTTCATGCAAGTGCTTCTGTTTACATTATAGAGGCTTCCTTCATACTGCCATCATTAGTATCATTCCCAGCTCTATCTGTCAATGAGCAGAGACACCACCCATCAATTAGTTTAAAAACAGGAATGTCTCAAAGAACTGGATGACCTCTAACTTTCTGCTTCCAAGTTCAGATCAAACGGAGATTATTGTACTCGGCCCTAAAAATCTTGGGAATATCAAAGCTGATTCTTCCTCTGGAGAGCATTTCCTGCAGTAACACTGTGAGGAATCATGGAGTCATGTTTGACCAGGACATGTCCTTCTCGCCTTCAGTACTCAAGTTAAACATTGCAATCAGTGGCTGACAAAGTGACTGCTATACATCCTTCACTTATTCGGGTAAAGAGTGGCACTAACATAAATTCTTTTTAAAGAGAGATGCGGCCAAGAGGACAACAGAAACTGTAACCGTAACCGGTATAGCTCTGACTTACTTTATATAACCTTTTTGCAAACCCTGTTCTCCACAGCCTATCTAACAATAGAAGTAAATGTACTGCACGTTGGAAACACAAAGAAACATCGAAAATTACTTTCTGGCACAGCGCTGCGCGGATCTCCCGGGTTACTGATTCTGCGCAGTCCCGGCTCCTGTCCAGCCAGCTAGCACGCTAATGCTAAGTGCTGTTGCGCTGCAGAGCAGCGGTAAGAGAACTGCCGGGGATCATTCTCAAAAAACATTTCACCCTGTCATAGGTTTACCTGACTGCTGGCGCTAACACCGACCCGGTAGTTTACAACGACGCGTAAACATCGACTTCCTCTACGCTTGCGTCTCAGAAGCTGCTGCCCCCAGCGGCCACAAACTGTGTCTGCAAAAGGATCAGACGAGCCTCCCGCGAAAAGTCTACACAGAAAAGGCGCGTTTCACTCGGGAAGCATCCTGACATATACTATGCACCGTTTTATGTTTGGAAGGAGAGTGCGGTGGCTGCCTTTTGTTGACACGGAGAAAGCTTATGATATATCGTGGAATGTTTTTAATAAAAATTAAAGGAGATAGGAATTAATAGTTCAATGTTTGTTTGTTTTTATATTTTTTACATGATCGGTGAATACAAGTAAGAACAGCACAAAGTGTTTCAGGGATTTGTTTTGTTTTCTGAGAATGGTTTCTCCCAGGGAAGTATAGAGAGTCCACATTCTTATCTATCATTATTACTGGTAAGTTTGAACATTTGGAGAATGGATTGGGCTTTTCTGATGATGGCATAATCTGGAAGATTGGTAAAATGTAATGTTTGCTTTTAAAAAGATAAAAGAAGAATTTAATAATAATGAGGATCATCCATGTCAAGAGATTTTAAAACTACGTTGGGGAAAGGAAAAAGGATGCAATCAAGTCATTTTGGCTGCACAGTAGACAAGATTACAGGGATTAATGTTAAGGGTCTGAACGGGATGATGGGAAGGGCCAAATGTACCACTGTCCAGTTGACTGTCTGTCCTTTGCCAATAATTTCAATAATTTTATAGTCGTTTTGATGCTGCAGATTTTAAAGAAAGGACAATGGACTGTGATGGCTGACGTAGCCCAGAGCACTACAATTCATCTGTCTGAGGAAATGGTTGGCAAATGTTTGTCTATGATTGAGCCATATAAAGCATTTTGAAAGCTTGTTAAGCACAGTTGAAGGGGAACTTAGGATCTTGATCAAACTGTTTTGGTTTGTATTAAATACTTGAATAGTTCCTAGAATACGGAAGACTAGTGTAATTAAGAAATAATTAAGAAATAATTAAGCCACTTCTCAACAGGCCGGGTTCCAAAGCCCTTAGTGAGTTTCGTCCAGTGGCCCTGACCCCTGTGCTTAATGTATGGAGCAAGTGGTTAATAAATAGCTCACCTCTTCAAAAGTGGATCAGTGGGAAAAAGTCACAAAGGGCACAGGAGGTGCAATGTTGTTGATTTGACTTCTGCCTTCAATGCAATGAGGAAATACATTTTACTTCAGCGAGTATTTAACGTGTGTGTGTGGGGGGGGGGAATAATAACCTCATTTGTTGATTTATCTTTGCAAAAGAGAAGAGCTTGTCCCAAATGCACAGGCAAGAATGCACATCAAAAGAATCCATATAAAGAATCCTGCAATCCATGTTGCAGGAAAATGAACTTTTTTTTTCAAGAAGAGGCAGTATAACATTATTGTTCTTTACGAAATATGAGAGAACTGTTACATAATTTACAAAACAACAAATTGCAGCTGGACATAAAGATGTTTTGGACAAATTTCTAGTTCAGATGTTCTTTTTTGTTGAGTTAATAGAGAGAATATAGTTTATAATTTTATTATTATATATTATAAATATATGGCTTGATGTATACTCAATCATCCAGGAAAGGAAATCTCAAAGGGTTGATTCTGTGTATCTGGATGGAGCATTTTCAGTGGGAAACACGTTTCATCACTCATCCAAGTGACTTCAGTCTCAGCTGACTGCAGGTTTCCCTATAACCGTATCAACAGCACATTTACACATTGACTGAAACTACCACTGGCAAACAATAGGGTGTGAGGTCAGTCCTAGATATATATGTAGAAAGTTAGTATACCATTCACACTTCACTCCAGTTGGTGGAGGTACTGCACCAAAACGTTACTTGCTAACCGCCAATAAGAAGCCGAAGAAGTCCGCTCCAGTGTATATTAAAAACTCAGTGTTCAGTTCTTTTTTAATCAATTTAATCAAGGGACTCTGACACAGATAGTTGAGCATTGCTGAATTACTCTGAATTTATTTATTTTTTAATCTGGCATTCGCAGAATCAGTTACAGATGTCATTCCCTCTTCACTCTTAAAAAATGGACAACCTATCTGTCTGGACCCTATAATGACATCAGTGTCCTCTTCATTAAAACAAAAATAATTGCAACATACAGTCTGTATCACCATATTTTCCAAAACAGAGGACACTTGACCCAGTTTTTAACATATTTAAACGATGCCTTCGTTTAAATATGTTAATTAAAAATGAAATTAAAAAATGGAATTAAATAATGGTACAGAAATAAGGCCTCATCTGTATAAGAAAAATACGACGGTACGAGGGAATTTTTTTTGCAGTTCGTCTGAAAAGCTGCAGTTGTGCTTTGGCATTTTTTAAACATCAATAGGCGCTGATGCACGCAGTCTGTCCCGTCTGTGAGCGCAGAACAACCACAAAGCTGCTGCTCAGGGATGAAGTCACACATATGAGTCCTCTGTGGGAAAATCCGGACATTTTCATTAGTCTCGAAAATCCCCCCGGTTTTTTGCTGTTTCACCATTACACTGACATTTCCCAGTGCTGATATGTAAAACCATTAAAATACAAAATCTTAAAATACAAAAATACAAAATCACCAGACCTGGCATGTGTGCAAAATTTCATGAGTTTTTGAGCATGTTTAGGCCCTCAAAAAGGCCCTTGTTTTTCCTGAATAATAATAATAAGAAGAAGAAACGGAGCAGACACAATAGGGCCTTCGCACTCTCAGTGCTCGGGCCCTAATAATAATAATAATAATAATAATAATTATTATTATTATTATTATTATTATAAGAATCATCAGGGCGGACGCTACTCGACACGTCTGCACTAGGGGGCGGACCATCCCGCAGCTGCCCTGTTGTGATTGGTTGAGACACTCCAAACCGGGATATTTTGAAAACAGGGTGGCTGCTGCTAGTTTTGTGACTGTTTTCCGAAGAGACGTTAGTGGCTTTCAGCCTAAACGTGCAGAAGAAAAGATTTTACAAGTTCTTTATGGAGCAGGATTCGCGGGATGCTGCGTGTCCGGGGAACGACGCGTCAGACGTGGTCGTGGTTAATCTGGACTTGGGTAACGGAGACACGGACAACGGCCCGGCCGATAAAGGCTACGGCGGGGCGGATATAAATCGAGGTGAGGTCAGCAGCAGTGATCATCCACGTCCGCGTTGTAATCTTTTAAAACAGGAACCAGCTTGTAGGTTTCCTGCCGTGCATTTGACTGCTCTAGCACTGCTTAACTGACCCATGTGTGCTAATGACAGCGCATATGTGTTTGTAGCAGGCCTGTCACGTTAACGCTGTTAGCTTTCATGTTTCGCTCACGCGACGCGTCTACGCAGACGGTTCTGCAACAGTGATGCAGATAAACGTGCACACATCGTGCTGTAGGCTGAACCTTCAACACTACTGTGGCACTAAGCTATGCTTACATTTTGAATGGCTCTTTCAGCCCTCTGTGCAAATGTACCACATGCTAGTATACGCTCCAGCTGTTAGGTGTCGCAGATTAAGTGGTAACGCTCAAACAGATGTGTGGTAGACTTGCTTTTCAGGAGTCCCTACAAACCAGGAAATAAACGCTGAATATTTCATTTATGAGGTTAATTTAAACACAGTCCGTCAGTCTTATTGCTTTTGACCAGTAAAATAGTCCATGTGAACAAAGATTTTCCTCCATGGTGTTTCCGTCTTTAACAGCCTTGTTTAAAAACGAGGAGGAGAAGAAAGATGAAGATGGCAGTGATGACGACAGTGGAACATACTACTATAACACTGAAGCGTCGGGGACTGGGCTGCAGAGACGTGAGCCACCTTCGGGAGGAAGTTCAAGTCTTCCTGACACGTTCCAGACCAGCCACCTGTTGTTCTACGAGAGGTTCAAGGCCTACCAGGACTACATGCTCGGTAACCAACGTCTGCTAATATTAATAATCGTAACCCTGAGAAATTAGACTGCTGATCTCAGTCCTTGTGTTCTTGTGTGTGTAGGAGACTGTAAGCCTTCAGAGGTGAAGGACTTCACAGCAGACTACCTGGAGAAAACGGTGGAGCCATGTGACTGGTTGGCTCTTTGGTCTACTGATATCTTTGATGTTCTGGTGGAGGTAACGTAATGCTTTCATTAACCTGTGATCACACAGTCTAGTCATAACGACGCTGTAAGGACCGCTTTCCATCCCTCTCTGATGACACGTGTGAAAGCGGAGTCTGCAGGGTGATGGCTGTAGCTGTGTACTCCACTCTGCATCATGTTTAGCTGCGTGCAGCAGTGCAACAAGTGCAAACAAAAACCATCTCAGCTTTGTCAGCTTTATCAAACACCGATTGCATCTTGAACTTGTGACAGGAATGATGTTTGTGGCTCACACTGACTTGATGTCATTCATGACAGAATGTAGGCCAGCGAGTCCTTTACAGCAATTTAAATGCCTACAAACGATGCTGGCTGCCGTTCAGCTGTAGTGGTTGTAGGCTGTCAGTGCGCCGTCTACCTCAGCTGTCAAAATGTCTGTTGTCCACATCATTTACTCTGGAGGGAAGTGTAAGTGTGAAAGGAGTCGAGATGCGTGGATCAGTCACTTTTGGCTCATGACAGAGATGTTGACGATATTCTGAACTTTTCTGTCACTAAGTCTTGCCTGTTTTATTTTTGTGCAGTCTCTGTTAGGAGAAAAGTTGCTTAAAGTGGATCTAACGTTGCCAGACTCTGACATTTAGTGAAAAAACTTTTATATTGTTTAAGAATGTAATCTAAGTGTTTATCAGAGGGAAAGTGTGATTTGTAGGACACTAGAGCCTGACATGCTGGCATGATGTTAGCTTATGACCAGCTGGTCTTTATCTGGCTTGTAGTCAGCTGTCCTGAGACAGAAGGGCCAGATGTGTAATCTGCTGTGACAATTTCAGGAATAAACAAGCATGTTCATACATTGTCAAAGGAGCTTGCAAAGAAAAGCGTCTGGACTTGTTTAAGTTACTTGAAGACGTTTCACCTCTCATCCGAGAAGCTTCTTCAGTTCTAAGGTCAAATGGTGGAGAGTCCCAGATATAAACCTAGTGGGAGTTTCCCCCCACAGAGGGACAAAAGGACCCCTGATGATCCTCTAATCGCCTGAGCCAAGGTGTGAAACTGGGTGTGGGTCCCAATCAGCCAGAGTTTCGGGTGAGCTCATTGTGAAACCTGGCCCCACCCTATCATGTGATTTCCTGAGGTGAGATGGCCCTCACACCCACTCAGGGTGGGTCCTTGGTCCCTCTGTGGGGGGTCACTCCCACTAGGTTTATATCTGGGACTCTCCACCATTTGACCTTAGAACTGAAGAAGCTTCTCGGATGAGAGGTGAAACGTCTTCAAGTAACTTAAAGAAGTCCAGACGCTTTCCTTTGCAAGCTCCTGAGGCTACGATGACCTGGATGACTGAGAACCTTCACAGACACATGTTTATGCAAGTTTTTCTGTGTTGGAGCCCTGACTTCAGTTCAGGAGACAAGGCATGAGGTGAGGAGGAGGGGCAGAAGACAGAGGCCAGTGGTGAAGTCATGTAGGTTGAGAGTTAGGCATTTGTCATCTTTAAATTTAAAAAGTACGTATCTGGCGAGTCTCCAGTGACATACAGAGGTCCAACCTGAGCGCTGGATTCGAGGTGGCGGGCCAACATAGCCTGTGCTCCAACATTGCTCCTGTGAACTCTTAATGGATAAACGTTTTTAAGAACACATCAATTTGTTAGGAAATGTTATTGCACACTAATCAATGTATATTTATGAGTGCAGCAATCTTTTTTACTAAAAACATTACTTTCTCTACCTTTTTAAAATTTCTTTAGTTTTTCTGAAAGTGCTCAGTGGTTATTTTATAGTTTGGAAACACCACCCACAGTGCTATAGTGTTAGCTACACTATGTCACAACTATAGTGCACTGTAACGCTGTTGATGCCATCAGTGACTGTAGCTCACTGGAAAAGGACCAAAGAGGGGGCTGCACAGTGTCTGCTGCCTTTACAGAATGTAAATGCACATAATCAAAGGCGCAGCAAACAAACGTGCGTGCTAATGTAGAGCTTGGAGGACGTTGGTTTGTAATCCTTGGGTTGTGGCTGCTGGTGGTTTCAGGTGCGAGACGTGGAAGTGAAGGACCTGAAGGCACGTGTGAGGCTGGTGCTGCCTCTGCAGTGTGATACCAGAGGCGTTGAGCTCCATGAAGAGGCCATGACGTCTCTCCTGGAGGCCACTCAGCACAAAGTGCCCCTGCAGGAGCTGCAGGTGGTCTACGAGGAGTCTGGGGACATTGATCAGACTGCCCTTGCCCTTGAGCATGTAAGGTAGGACTTGGAGGCCACGGGGAGATTACATGTTGTTGTTTTGCCCTGACGTATATGTGACATCCTTTCCTTTCATCTGCAGGTTTTTCTATAAACACATCTGGAGGGAGTGGGATGAGGAAGAGGAGGATGATGACTTTGACTACTTTGTCCGCTGTGTGGAACCCCGGATACGACTGTGAGCACTCTAGGATGATCCTATATTAAGAAGTGTTGGTTTGTGCCCGTAGCCCTGACTAAAACATGTCTTATCGTAGCTACTACGACATGTTGGAGGACAGAGTCCCAGCAGGCCTGGTGGCAGAGTACCAGTCCTTACTGGAGAAGTGTTCCAAGTGCTTCCAGCAGTTCTCCGCGTTGCGCAGTGGCCTCAGTGCCGACTCGGACTCGGAGCTCGACAACGTGTCCATGGTAGAGGGCCTGAAGCTCTGTGACCAGCTGGAGAGCTTCAAACGCAAGCTGCGCATCATTGAGAACCCCCTGCTGAGGTAGTGTGCATCAGGGCTGGGCATCGTCACTGATTTCTAGAATCGATTCGATTCAGTTCGATTTGAATCTGGGAAAATTGCCTCAGACAGTCAGAAATATTATAATTCAGATCAGTACATTTCCATATTTCTGTATCAATAAAAAGGAAACTGACACACGCAAGACTTTATCAAAGGTGTGAGCATCACAGCAGAGGCCTTTGTGTCAAAGTAGCTGAGCATAAAACACAGAAAAACATGAAGGAGATTTTCCTGTTCTGGATTTTATAAAAACATTCTGCAGTACATCAAAAACAAAAGAAAACCATTAATCAACATATGAACGTTAGCTCTGACGTTACAGCGGTTTTATTAGAGATACGGCTAACAGGCATTTTGTATAATTTTAAAGAGTTTAAATTTGTTCAGTAAGTAAGTTATTATTAATCCTTTATTTATCCAGGTAAAAAATCTCATTGAGATTAAAAATCTCATTTCCAAGAGAGTAAAGGGGAAAAAAACAGCGTCCGACAGGCTGTAAACAACGGTAGACTTGTGTGTAACAAGCAAGCGAATAATGCAGAAGAGGTGAAGCGTAGTTTGGAGAGAGATCAAACTAACAGCGCAAAAAGGGCGTGAACACAAAGCGCCGACCCGCCGACGGATCAGAAACGGCGAGCTGTCCGCTTTCAGCCCCGACCGTGTCCGTGCTGTCGGGTGAGAAAGTCACATCTCACTGATTCTGATCCGTCGGCGGGTCGGCGCTGTGTGTTCACGTCTCTGTGCAGAAGCCGTGTTCCTGCTCTCATTACTGTCTTAGCTGTTTGGTGGTTGTTGAAATTTTGAGGTTTAACCTGAGATTCTGGCATTTCGGGCAAAATAAATTTATATTAAAAAATCGATTCAGGATTTTAATGAATCGATTTCACGTTATCCAAGCCAGAATCGATTTTAATCGATTATTAAAACCCTCGTGTGCATGTCCTTCATTGTTCCTTCTCACGCCCAGTGTTCTACACCCCTCCTCTCATGTAGATACGTGCTGGCCTATAAAGGAAATACGAGGCAGCAGTGTGTGCAGAGCAGAGGACCTCGAGCATCAGGCGCAAAGGTGGTTCATGTGGTTACTGCGTCCTGCAGCACCGTCCAGCTGCAGTCTCTGCTTAGTGCCAGACTCATTCCTCTATGCTCATCTGAAGACACTGAAATTCAGGTCAGTTGCACAGAAGCATAGCTGCGTGTCCAAAGATCACGTCAGCGAATCGGCTAATCGAGACGCATACATTTGGAGTTTGGACCGGATTGTTTCTTCTTCTTTTCTACTCTACCTGAACTCAAAGCGCTTTTTACAACATGCCTCACACCCACAAGCACTTCTTTCTATCCTTTCTTTCCTTCTTTTTAACGTTCACACTCCGATTGATGCATCAGAGAACAACTTGGGGTTAGTACCTTGCTTAAAGGTATTTGGCATGCAGACTGGAGCAGACGGGGATTGAACCACCAACCTTCCAGTTAGCAGATGACATGCTCAAACCCCTGAGCTACAGCCACCCAAACCTTCACCTTAACCCCTCGCACTGACAGCATTCATGCTCTAATATACACCAAATTTTAATGTTGTTGTCTTGTAACCATAGTGAGGCGACTGTAAGCTGCTAATGGTGACTGTGTCATGTACGTAGTTCCACAGAGAGCCGGTATCAGCTGTGGATTCGTGCTATCAGGGCGACTTGGTGATTGTTCTCCCAGGAATGTACAGTGTCAGCAGCTCCATCTTCATACCAGACTCCATCACCATAGAAGGTAGGACACTCACGCCATGCTTGTGTAGAAGTGATGCTAATACATGGAAACCAAAGATGTCAATTCAGATGTTTTATGCATGATGTGCCGTTCCTCTTGAAGAGCCCTGTTTGTGTGTCCATCAAATTAAGAAGTACATGCAAGCTCGCCATGGTTGAAATGAAGGGGCCACTATGTTTTACGCAAACGTTGGTTATAAGTTATTAACCTGGGAGCTTCACAGTGCACTTCATAGTTGTATGTACAGGTAGACTGATCTGTGATGGTCACATGCAGCTACACTTCAGGACCCCTCGAACATTGACACCATCAGCGGAGCTCCTGAGCTGCAGCTGAGCCCAAACGTTCGCAGGTTGATATATTACAAAAAAAGACAGCACATACGCTGGTGCTGTGATATCATATCACCTGTGATAGCACTCGTACATTAATACAAACATTATTATTGCTATAGCAACACCATTCAGGGAGACGAGATGGACATCAGTTATGAAGGTGCTGACGTGGAGCCGGGTGTAAATGCCTGCACCTGCTGACACGTCTGAGGGTGGATCGCACACATTTCCATCTTTGTCACATTTTCTTCATCCTGAATGCCGCGGTCTGTTTGCCAACTCAGCTGAGATCTCCTCTGATCATGGTTACAGTTACATGCAGCCACCATTGAATGGAAAGTGTGTGAAATGCAGAGCCCCTTTGTGTGGTTTCAGGGGCTTCTTTAACTGTGTGTGTGTGTGTGTGTGTGTGTGTGTGTGTGTGTGTGTCAGGCTTTGGGTTTCCTGATGAAGTGGTGATTGAGAAGAAAAGCAAAGGTGACTCATTTGTGGAGTCTACAGGCGCTGATGTCAGACTCTCCAACATCAAGTTCATCCAGCATGATGCCATTGAAGGCATTCTGTGTGAGTATTACGTGCTCTGAGCTGCCATCACACTAACGCATTGTGTCATATTCAAACAGGCAGGGACACAGGAGCTAACCTTTACTCTTTAAAAACCCAGCCGCAAACACTAAGACAAGTGCAGACGTAGGCTGATTACTTCATTTTGGGTGTTGTAGCTTTCCTGAACAAAGTGTCAATCAGAAGAACAGTAAATGGTAAATGGTCTGTATTTGTATAGCGCTTTTCTAGTCCCTAAGGACCCCAAAGCGCTTCACACTACATTCAGTCATTCACACACATTCACACACTGGTGATGGCAGCTACATTGTAGCCACAGCCACCCTGGGGCGCACTGACAGAGGCGAGGCTGCCGGACACTGGCGCCATCGGGCCCTCTGACCACCACCAGTAGGTAACGGGTGAAGTGTCTTGCCCAAGGACACAACGACCGGGACTGTCGGAGCCGGGGCTCGAACCGGCAACCATCCGATTACAAGACGAACGCCCAACTCTTGAGCCACGCCCAGTATTCTGTATAACTTTCAAACGCACACCTTAAACAGATAATTCTGAGGAAATGATATCTCGCTAATTTAGAAGATCATCATTTAGCCCGGAAAGCCAGTTTGCTGCGTTATAAAAAAAGCTCTCCTTAAAGCTACAACATCTGACTGATTTTCATGACTAATTGAAGAAAATATAAGCAGCCCTAGGTTTGTCTCTAGCACTGTAGCCAGGCTGACAAAAAGTCTGTACCACAGGCCTTCAGGCTGGCAGTAGTTAAACCGTTACTTCACTCAAGCCATCACCTGACCCGGCGGTCTTAGCTAATTATAGGCCAATCTCCAACCTTCCTTCATATCAAACATCCTTGAAAGAGTAGTTGTCAGACAGCTAACAGATCATCTGCAGAGGCTTATTTGAAGAGTTTCAGTCAGGTTTCAGAGCTCATCACAGCACAGAAACAGCTTTAGTGAAGGTTACAAATGATCTTCTTATGGCCTCTGACAGTGGACTCATCTCTGTGCTTGTCCTGCTAGACCTCAGTGCAGCGTTCGATACTGCCGTGTGTGTGTATATATGTATAAAAGCTGCTGCTGGTAATCAGAAGTATAAGAATATTTTGTAGATATTTCTGTATATTTTTGAATTGTGGTGTAGGACGAAGAAGAAAATAATCCTATAAAAGTAACAACAACTTAAAACAAAAACTATCATTACTCTTCAATGTTCCTTTTAGCTTGTTAATTTTCACAAATACTGTAAAGGTGTTTAAAAATAAGCAACTTTTGATGTTTTCAGTTTAGTGAGGAAAAATCCAGTCTGTCTTCAGCTTGAACAAGTGTATTGAAATCTGGCTGAATGTCTAAGGTGGCTATTCAAAGTACAGCTAAGAGGTGATCATCAGTGACAGAGGATCTGGATTTGTTGAACTTCATCACTGAGAATGTGTGTTCACATACGTAGGTAGATCCTAAGTGGAGTAGAATCCTCTGGGCTTGTGTGGAAAGTCTTTGAGTGGAGAGTGAAACTCGGGCAGTGGGACTGACCTAAACTGCTCTGCCAGTAGTGTGTCAGACTAGGGAGAAGAAACTGTGTGCATTTCACTCTTGGCTGTGTTGAAGTCTTGAAATTGGCTTGAAAACTCACCATGCAATGCTTCCAACATGGATGAGTACCTGTGGAGGTGATCAGCTGGTGGTGTGGCTTCCTTGAGTGTTGGCACGTGAGTGAGAATATTGTCCCACATTTGGCTTAAGAGAAGCTGCAACTTTCTCTTGAAAGCCCTCACTGCTCTGTACGTTGCATGCACAAAAAGGCCCTTGCTTTGCAGTTTTCCCACACCGAGCCTCCTGACAGCTGTGTGGTAGCTTACGTTTTCCTCCAAAAGTGCAACAAACTGTCTGTGATTCAGTGCTCTGCTCTGATGAAGTCCAACATTTTTAGCTGTCAGACTTGGTCAACCATCTGTTCTCACACCTATCGCTTTGTCCCATTTCACGCCCAGCTTCTCCAAGCATGCATTTAACTTTGTGAAGAAATGACTCCCTGTCCCTTTCATTGACTGCATGGCTGCCAGCTCCTCCGTGATTTTGAAGTCTGCAGTGATCCCACGTAAAAAGACGAGTAGCTGGGCAGTGTCACGTACACCGCAGCTCTCATCCACAGCCTGGGAAAAGTAGTCAAAGTCAAACATGACCGAGGGGGCCAGGGGTAGCTGGCATCACCTGACGCTGTGCAGACAGAAGCAGATAATACGTCGAGGGTTTTCAAAATAAAAGCAACACAGTTGTATTGCATGCACAGCATAAACACTTGTTAATTTGTGCTTACAACATACCGTATGTGGCCCGTGTAAAATGCCCAGGTCTGTTTTAGGTCGTGTGGTCAGTTGGACTGGAGGTTGTGTTTATCTTAGGTGCGTGGTGTTGTGTTGAGGTGTGTAGTAATGATGCCTTTCTTCTCGTTCCGGTTTGACTGCCAGGTGTGCGTCAGGGGACTCTGAATATGGAGAACTGTGTGCTACAGTGTGACACCACTGGAGTCATCGTGAGAACATCTGCCCGTCTCACCATGAACATGTGCGACCTGTATGGCTCCAAGGTGAGACCTGAACTCCACCCATCACATGGTTTTCTGGAAACAAAAGATATGGCCAGTTCCTCCATGCTGTGAAGTAGGGCTGCCACGATTAGTCGACTAGTCACGATTACGTCGACTATCAAAATCGTCGACGACTGATTTAATAGTCGACGCGTCGTTTGAAGCTTTGTAAGATCCCAAAAGACGCAGGAATGAGTAGCAGGATTTAAGAGTGTAATAACGGACTGAAACAGAAGATGGCAGCACTGCATGTACAAGGATGCCAGCTGCCGTTGAACCCCGAAGAAGAAGAAGCAGCTGTGTCCCAGAATTCATAGCGCAGCTCAGTTTCCAACAATGGCGGCAGCTAGTTAGTTTTAATATTACTCTTATTATTCTTTCTGGGTCACAAAATAAATGTTTAACATATTTTCAGGCGAGAATGTAGCTGTGTAAACCTCAAATATCTGCTCAGTTTATCAAGACACCGCATATTTTCAAAAGCGCTCCGACGTTTTCGGAGACGTCTGTTACCCACTAGCTCGATAGCTAGCCGGGGGCTAGGTCACTAGAGCCGTGAGAACACCGGACTCCCGGCAGATCGTTTGCAAACCCACCGCCGTCTTTCGCTACTCAGGTTAAACATGATATATGAGTCACTTAGATAACTTAAACATGTTATTGTTTGGCTTTTTTCAGTATTTTATTTGTTCCTGAGTAAATCGGTTTGGCTGAGATTAAAGTTATAGTTTTTACACAGCTGAATAAACGTCAAGCAGACAGCTGATTATCAGAAGTGTGAGATGCTCCAGAATTTACTCCGGTGTCCTGTTATATTTTAGATAGCAAGGAGTTTATTAAACTTTACCGAAACAATCTGCAGATTTCATTAAACTTTAATAAACTATCATCTTGTCTTTATTGTTAGTTAGCACAGACCTTAAACACTTAAAGCTGTAAGCTAATGATAGTTATATAAGAGCAGATGCTGCTGGTGCAATAAGCTGTAGTTTTACGTCCAATGGATGATGCTCTAAGTAGTCGACTAATCGCAGAAATAATCGGTGACTAGTCGACTATCAAAATAATTATTTGTGGCGGCCCTACTGTGAAGTATGTGTTACACTGGAAACTATGCTGACCTGCCAGCTAATGACCTGACACAAGATCAGTAAAGCTTTGTGTAAAAAAACAAAACAACCCTATGTCCCAGTGTTCTTGTTGTGTGTGACGGTTCTCTGATCAGCTGACTGGTTATGCTGCTCCTTGTCTGTGTGCAGGGGGCAGGTGTGGAGATTTACCCCGGCAGCGTTTGCAGTCTTGTTGGTAACGGCATCCATCATTGTAAGGATGGGATCCTCATCAAGGTGAGATGAGATTCATCTTGCCAATATTCATATTTCTGCCAACTCCATCGTCCTGACTTTGTAAAGCTGTTATCACTGATGCTGTATTGTTAGTAGGCCTTTTACCCCCATTGTGGACACAGTAGTGCTTGTGCTTTGAGTGGCAGTGATGCAGTGGTTAGCACTGCTGCATTGCAACAAACAGGCTGCAGGTGTGATGCCCAGCGTGTGCGTGTGCGTGTAGGACTTTGCTGATCAGATGGATGCAATGCCTTCCATCACCATGGAGAACAATGTGATCCACAACAATGAAGGCTATGGGGTGATTCTGGTGAAACCCAACAGTGGGGAAGAGCCCAGCATCCCTGTGGGCAGAAGTGAAGGTGGGTAAGGTGGTAATGTGAGGCAGCTTTGATAGCCCAGTGCACAATCTATAATCAGCTGCCCCTTTCCTCGCAGAGCACCCTGATGCACACACACAAGAGGAAAAGCAGGGAGGATCTTTAGACCATCACTTGATCTCCACCTCATTTTCAACACCACCTGTCAGCACCACGTCCAGCAGCAGCCCCTCGCTACCTCTTTTGGCTGGGTCTGCTAAGAACAGCTCAGACGGTGATGCGGCTGCGTCTACAGGCAGGAAGTGGCAGTTTAGCCGTCAGCTAAGCAGGAACGTGGAGATGTCCAGCCAAGCTGTTGAGGATCTGAAAGACCACCAAATCTTTGTGTCCTTTCAAGGAAACCAGTTCAAGCGCAACGGCATGGGCGATTTTGGCACCTTCTGCTACTAACACTGTGACCTAACATTGCCACGCACCCCTCGGCATTTCTGCCCAGTGTGTATGATGACACTAATCTTTTTGCCATAAAATAAATGTTGCAGGAATGTGTTGTTCTGATTCACGTGTGTGGAGCTGTGCACAGGCAGGTCTAAATATCAGCTCTGATGTTAACGTCCAGTGGCTGTGGATCAACCCTTCCTGTGGAATTTGCACAAATTCTTTTATCCGTTTTATTCCTCTGAGCTTTTTAAAAAAGAATTTAAATCCACGTTTGGTTTCTGTTTTATTCTGAGGTGGTGGCTTGCAGAGTGCTGAGGTTCACACAGATGCTTTTTGGAACAATGAGTTCAGATTTTTCAGACGTGTATGACAAAGTTAACAGTTTAGAAAAGTTTTATTTGCCATGTTCTGAAAACAGAATAAAAATTAACTCTACAGTTTAATATTTAGAAAGAACCAAGTGTGGTTGATGATGCATTTTGTGAAATGGATGAATAAAATACATTTTAAAGTCATATTTCCATCCTCTTCTGTCTGGATGTGCACCTCACCTGGGACAAGGAACACATGTCGGACGGGTCTTTGCTGGCAAACTTGTGTGGCCGTCCTTGACCAGTTCTGTGCAATTCCATTAATGAAGAACAAAAACAAAACGTACAACTCCTTTTTAAATACCATGGTTTATGTAGTTAGGTCCTTATATATGTTTAGACACTGACAGGGGGGTTAACCTCTTTACTGAAACACTCCAAATATAGTTACATAACAGACATGTTTTTGAGTCTCAGCTTTCAGTGTATTCTTTCAGGATATGTTCTGTCATCAATGTCATAAAAGAGCTGGAGCTGATGTGAGGTGTGGTGCTTTCATGTGACAAATTTTGCTGTGAACAGGCAACAAGAGGTCAAAGTAGATCTCCATGCAGGTGAAACAAGCCATCTGTTATGTTGCGGGTAAGATTGACCCAGAACAGAAGTGATGTCACATGTCATCTGCATCACTACAGAAAACGGAAAAAAAATCAAAATTATAAAAGAAAATAGTAAAATAATCAATGCCAGTGTTTCTGACACTTTTAAATGAGTAAACATGCCCAGGGAACATAATTGGTGTTCCTTGAAACCAACATAACAGAAAGTCAGAGTGCTGGTGAACATCCACAGGAGACAGCAGTGGTAGATGATCATTTCCATGGTCAAGAGAAACCCCTTGACAACAACCAAGTGAACAAAACTCTCCAGGAGGAATAACAATATCCAAGTGTACCATAAAGACAAGACTTCCAGCTCTTGAAAAACATCCTTTGGCAGATGAAGACAAGATCAATCTACCCGAGTGATGGTGTGGAAAACCTCATGATCCAGAACATGCCACTGCCCCTTTAAACAGTTCAGGCAGTGTGATGGCTTGGGCATGCATGGTAGTGAGTGGCACTGGCACACTGGTGTTTATTGATAATGTGACAGAATTCTGAGGCGTCGATTGCCTGATCTTCACTTATTGAAAGGAAAGGCCCACAAAAGAGCAACTGGAACTGCAGTAAAGGCCTGGCAGAGCACAAAAGAGGACACCCAGCATCTGCTGATGTCCATGAATCAAAAACTTCAAGGGTTTTCTACCAAGTATTAGAAATTTCCATTTTCTGTCATATAATTTGTCCGATTACTTTTGAGCGCCTAAAACGAAGCGATTGGGTTACAAAGAAATGTTTTAGCTCCACAATTTAAAATTCATCATGTACAGAACCCAAATTAGAAAAATGTCCGTCTAAATATTTCTGGACCCAACTGTATTTACAGCATCTAGACAGCTGACACTTCACAGCCTCACCTGAAGTGGCTGTAGTTGCCAATGTCACTGAAACGTGCTTATTTCAAAGTGTAATCGTCTCCAGGGATGCGTCTCCTGCTACAGTGACTGTAGCACCACTACTCCAGCACTTACTGTGTCGCAGGCCTTTTAGAAGCAAATCCCGCCACGTCGCTTCATGACATTTTTCAGGCAGTTACTTTGAAAAACAGATCGAAGTAGAGGTGGGGGGCAGGATAAACTTCAACCCTGACCAGTGGGACATGAAACTGGTCAGCCACCTGTCAGATCTGATAAAAACCAACTAAATGTGCTTTTCCCTGCAGGTCTACTTACAGCACCATGAGTGTTTGCACAGATTTCAGTGTAGAAGTATGTCTGGTTTATAAAAATGCTATAAGGCACTGTTAGGCAGAGGGCAGGCCTCAGGTTGCTCCACACCAGATGCTGCTGGACTGCACCACAGATGACTGTTCAGACCTGCACGGGGGTGGATTCCTGACTCGGCATGTGCCCAGGCTGAGAAGCACTGCGTCATCCTCGGGTGATTTCAGAGTCCACATGATAACGTTTTCATGGCTTGGGATGAGCTAGAAAAGCTTTGCGCATTAGTGACGCCTGAAGTTGTCCACAACATTTGTGTCACTTAAGAGTCCAACTGCTCACATTGTACAGAAACCATGTAAAGTGTATTTTCACGTCCATGAGACAAACAAACAAACAGCTGCACATGTGACAAAGACACTGGACAAAAACGTCATTTTATCTTAAGGAGTTATACAAACATTTCATGAATCCTTCTGTTCATCTTGCTATTAACATGACACCAGTTTACTGCTGGTGGTGTTAACTTTATCCTCCGTCCCAAACAGGCGTGAACACAGTCCAGGCAGTACAAGTGACACAGAATCATTCCACATAAGGCAGAGTGTTAGATGTTTTTAAGCAAAGCGCAGTGCAAAAGTCCCATTTGTGTCCAGGTCTTCTTTAATCAAAATATTGCTTCATGTGTTCAATAAAAAAATAATCTCAGGTTACGTGCTGGTTAGCTGTTGAACTCCACAGAAAATCTGCCAGCGTCCTGTGAAACCTGCTCAGAAAGACCCGAGCTGTGGATGCCAGCTCACTGGTAGTCTTCAGAGTCCTGGTTACTGCTCATCTCCAGCTCCTCAGCGCTCACCATGGCAGGGTTTATAGCAGCGTACCTTGTCCCGTGAAACTGGCGCATATGAATCTGTAGACAAGTTAAAACAACGTCAGCTGACAGCGTACGACACACAACGACATGATCAGTGAGCGAGCACAGCTCATCCAACATGAAAATCATCCTCCGTCATCTAAAGCTGCAACAGACTATCCTGCCTGCAGAAGACGAGTTCGGCTAGAATGTGTTTGTGGAGAAGTGCTACACAGGAAACAGACCTGGAAGAAACAGCCTACCTGTATGTAGAGGTTGACCTCAGCGCTCCTGCACAGGTACGGGAAGTTTCCTCCCGTTTTCAGGTGCGCTCTTCTGGCGTTAGGATACAGCTTATACATCTCCTCTTTGGCTTCCAGTGACAGAGCGCTCTGATCAAACACCTCAACATCCAGAGGAAACACCACATCAGGTGACAGGAGCAGCTGAATGGGTTCTGCTATACTTCATGACAACTCTGCTTTAACACTTACATCTATGATGGTCACAGCAACGTCCTTTATCTTGTGTGGCTCCACATACGAGTTCTGACAGTTGAGCGTTAGTCGCGATGCTAACTCACTTTGGTTCAAACTCTCCAGCTGCGGGACCAGGAGGGGAGACAGGAGAGAGGTGCACAAGGTTACACTGCTGTGTTCACAGTGGGCAGTCGGAGGGTCACCCACCCACCTCTGGCTCTATTCAGACACGGCTGATGGAGCACAAGGATGTCACTGCACTGGTTTAAAGAAAGCTGTCGGCAGCAGTTCAGGCTGTGTCGATAAATAAAAGGTGTTCAAATCAAATATTGAGGTTTAAGAATTGTATACACTGAGTTTCAGCCTCATATACTGGGTTTCCGTATATATTTGTATAATTGTTGCACCCATTTTCCAATTTCTTAATTAAATGGTCCTGTTCTTCAGCCTGAAAGAACACCGTGTTTAGCAAAGTGAAATATCTCTGCCTTGGAAAAGCTGATCGAGCAGTAAGGTATTCTGTGGTAACAACACTGTACAAGTAACAGACGCGCACACACTTACCCTGTCTACCATGAAATCAATTGCATCTGCCATTTTAGGGTCCACAGGTCCTTTTGCAAAGTTTCCCAGAACAATCTTCTTCAGCAGGAACGCTGGCATCAACCAGAAACTGAGGGACAACACAACACACGTGAAATTGACCAAACACTTTGATCCATCCACCATCCATCCATCCATCAAAAGCACCTGTTTGCAGTCCATGTCTGGTTAAAGATGGAGGTGTCGCTGAATGAGTTGCAGAGGATGAGCGAGTGCACTCGGGGAGACTTGTGTGTATACTCAGCAAACTTCTGAGCCAAGAATCCTCCCAGAGATGCTCCAAACAGATGTACCTGAAGAGTCACAGCAACACCGTCACACACTCGAGGCACACCTCGAAGCGGCCATGAGCTCTGCACCTTAATACACGTTCAGTTAAAAACAACATGTGAACGGTAACCAGCAGGAGTGAGTGAAAGCTGTCCTAGTTTTGGGTAAACATCTGTTCATACTGTGGCCATGATGGCGAGTGCCAGCGGTGTCCAACAGCAGGTTTCACGAGGTCGCAGTTCCAGCCAGTCAGATGTAGCTCTGCATCCATATTCATGTCATGATTACATCCACACGCCTGCCACTGTCAGCAGTTCTGCTCTGGTGTGAATGGACTCCGCTACACACACTTTCTATCACAGTATCTGCAGAGTGCAGGAACTGCTTTCCCCACAAGGGGGCACTGTGGTGGTTCCTGAAGCACACTGCTCATTAGCCTAACCTGTGTTTTAGACCCTGGCAGAGTTCTGCATGACCTCCGTTTCTGCTCTCAGCTCACGGTCAGGGTGCTCGCACTCATAAGCTGCGGTTCTAGTGCTTTGGCCAAATCCACTGAGCGGGATCAAAGCCGACTGAAGCCTGACTGACACCAGCATGTAGGGATTTCAAAACCCGACAGCCTTCCATAATATTGTTTGTGTGTAGGCATTTATGAGTTCTTACTGAGATAAGGTGACAGCGCAGTTTAAAAACAATGATTATTACAGAGCCCAGTGCAGTCAGAGCCCTCTCTTTCTTGACCACGGTTGAGGTAAAGTTGTCAGCAGGAGGTGGGAGGACTGTTTGATCACAACTAGGGCTGCCACGATTAGTCGACCAGTCACGATCACGTTGACTATCAAAATCGTCAACGACTAATTTAATAGTCGCTAAATTGAAGCTTTGTAAGATCCTGAAAGACGCAGGAATAAGTAGCAGGATTTAAGAGTGTAATAACGGACTGAAACAGGAGATGGCAGCACTGCATGTACAAGGATGCCAACTGTCGTCTAATGCCAAAGAAGAAGAAGCTGTATTGTAGCTGTGTCCAAATTTAAGGGCCGCATCTTTTGGAGGCCGTTACGTTACAGCAGGGGTCTCCAATCCCAGTCCACGAGGGCCGATGTCCCTGCAGGTTTTAGATGTGTCCTTGATCCACCACAGCTGATTTAAATGGCTAAATTAGCTCCTCAACATGTCTTGAAGTTCTCCAGAGGCCTGGTAATGAACTAATCATGTGATTCAGGTGTGCTGACCCAGGGTGAGATCCAAAACCTGCAGGGACACCGGCCCTCGCGGACTGGGATTGGGGACCCCTGCGTTACAGTGACGTGACAAAAGCCATCCAAGTTCAAAGACTCATCCAAATGCGTCCTCCTTTCCCCCAGATTGGAAGGATGGCTCAGGTGTGTCCTTTGTGGCCCAACCTATCCCACAATTCATAGCACGGCCCAGCCAATTCCAGTTTCCCACAATGGTGGCAGCTACTTAGTTTTAATATTACTCTTTCTGGGTCATGAAATAAACTTAAGATATTTTGCAATATCTTAAATATCTTTCTAACATCTTAAATATGTAGCAGTGTAAAATTAAAATATCTGCCCGGTTTATCAAGACATCACATGTTTGCAAAAGCGCTCCGATGTTTTCGGAGACGTCTGTTACCCACCAGCTCGATAGCGAGCCGGGGTTCAAGGCTCCTTAGAGCCGGCAAGAACAGTGAACTCCCAGCACATCGTTTTCAGACTGTGCGCAGTCTTTAGCTACTCAGATTAAACTTGATATAGAAGTCATTTAGATAACTTAAAATGTTATTGTTTGGCTTTTTCAGTGTTTTATTTGTTCCTGAATAACTCTGTTTGGCTGAGATTAAAGTTTAAACACAGCTGAATAAACGTCAAACAGAAAACTGATTAAACTGAAGTGTGAGATGGTCGAGAGTTTACTTCAGTGTCCTGTTATATTTTAGATAGCAAGGAGCAGACGGCCGAGTTTATTAACCTCCAGAGAGACAATCTGCAAATTTCATTAAAGTTTAATAAACTATCATCTTGTCTTTATTGTTAGTTAGCACACACCTTACACACTTAAAGCTGTAAGCTAAGGATAGTTATATAAGAGCAGATGCTGCTGGTGCAATAAGCTGTACGTCCAATGGATGATGATCTGATTAGTCGATTCATCGCAAAAATAATCATTGACTAGTTGACTGTCAAAATAACCGTTTGTAGCATAATCACAACTCTGGTCTACATACAGATCAGTCACCGTCAACACAAAGTACGGCCTTACTTTATCCAGTTGCAGATGATCCAGAAGCTTCCTGAAGCCATCGCAGAACTCCATGAGATCCCAGTAGACGGGATACTGCAGCTGCAAATCACAGCACCAAAACAACGCCATCACCTTCAGTTAGTGGTGTCAGGCATATTCCATTATCTGGTTATTAAGTTTGTACTTGGAACAAACTGTGTGGGGTTAGCAATGAACATTTCAAGCAGGTCCATCATGTCCCCGACTCAGCGGCAGACACTCCCACAGTTTCACAACTTCCTGACTCGGGCTGGGTATCGTCACTGATTTCTAGAATTGATTTGATCCCGATTCACAAGGTCCCGATTCGATCCACGACTCAATTAGATCCAATTTTAACTCAGACATTCAGAAATATTATGATTCTGATCATTTATCAGTACTGACACTTGTGAGACTTCATCAGAGGTGTGAGCATCACAGCAGAGGCCTTGTGTCAAAGTAACTGAGGATAAAACAGAAAAACATGAAGGAGATTTTCCTGGCCTGGCTTTTTATAACAGATAACCTTAAAAACATTCTGCAGTAGAACAAAAATGAAAGAAAACCATGAATCAACATCTGAATATTACCTGATGCTGCTGAAGTGAAGCAGAGCAAAGTTACAGAGGTTTGATTAGAAACACAGCTGAGCGTTTTGCAATTTGGCATAATTTTAAAAAGTTTGTATTTCTTCAGTATGACACAGCAGAAATGAGGCTTTGTTGTTGGAAGTCATTAAAAAAAACAAAAAAAACAGCGGTGGACAGCGATGTTTGACTGGTGGGTAATTAGCAAGTAAATAATGCAGAAAACAGGAAACTGAGCTGTTCAGGGATTTTACCGTGGTGGCAGCAAAGCAGCAGAAGTCAGAGGGAATTCATGACGATGTTATCAAACATGAAGTGTAGTTTGAATCTTTTGGTTTCGTGAATGTTGGTCGGAAAGTGAGAAAACCTGCAGCATCAGAATCTGTGAGCTGTCGGCTCACAGATGCACCTGATGCGTCAGGTCCACGCTTTGTGTTTGTGCTGAATCCGCTCACCTGCTCTCATTTACTGTTTTAGCGGTTTGCTGGTTGATGAAATGGTTTTGTGAGGTTTAACCTAGGGCTGGGCGATAGGACCTAAAATCCATTTCACGGTATAATTTGAAGCATGTGCGGTAACGACTTACATCGTGATATATTCTGTTCTTCTGTATAACGTGTTTTCCACACTACAAGGGGCAAAAGCCTTTAATTTTCTCAAAGATCGACAGTGCGCCTCATGTATGAATTCTGGTTGTGCTCACTGACCTCGAACCGATTTTATGCGGTACCCGCTAGCTTCCACCTAAACATGACATAGCATGTTCTGACTGAGAGATTTCTGAAGCATTCAAACGTACAGCTCTGCTGTCACTTCCAACATAAATGAAGACAGGAAACTAAACAGCAGTGGCGTTTGCAGGGTTACTGAAGTTGGGCTAGCTGCTATATAATGATGTGCTACGTGATCGCTAGCTACACAGCTATGTTAGCATAATATAAACAGTGAAGCTGGAGGATGAACGCTAACTTTTTTTCCCCCACTCGATAAAATTTAACGTGGGGGTCTGATGGTCAGGGACAAATGTAATCGCATGGCAGGATGCTGTAAACGGACCAAACTTCAGTCAGGAGAACAACTGAGATGATCCATCCACAATACGAGGTTAGTCATTAATATACTGCAACAACATGGGAATAGAGAGGAGAATTCAGCATTAATGAATCGATGGTACGGAACTGGAGGAAGCGCAGTTTTTGGCTTTCCCCATATTTCAAAAGTACTTCATCTCTTTGCTATGACTGTCGCCCGGCATAATTTGCAGATGATACTGCTTGCAGCCGCTCCCATGCTTTCGTCCAAAACAGGCGCAGCTTAATGACACCATCAACATGCGTTATCGCGGTAGAGCGGTATAGTCAAAATCCGTGGGCCAGATTTATATAGTTTCTGCCGCCCACCTGTAGTTTAACCTGAGATTCTGGTGTTTCTGGCAAAATACATTTATATTTAAAAATCGATTCAGGATTGAATGAATCGATATTGCTTTATCCAAGGTAAAATTGATTTTAATCGGAAAATCAATTATCAAAACCCACTCCTAATCCCGACTGAGGCTTTGTGCTACTGTGGCAGAGCGTCTCATCTTCCAGTAGCAACTGGACTTAATATGTTATTCAAAGAACTGCCAAAGAAATTTGAGGCAGACTATCCTGTGCAGAGTTACTGCACACAATAGTCCACCGGGATCGCTCACCGAGATGACTCTGTAGCCCCAGCCCGTCAGAGCCAGCACCTGCTGGAAGAACACCTCCGCTGTGCCGCTGACTGGAGGGAGGAAGATGATGGGACAGCGGACACTCTTTGGCCCAGCGTCGTACAGTGACCACACCTTACTGTCATCGTCATCAACAATAATCTGAGGAGAGAAACACATGACAGAGACCAGCTGCCTATTTAAAACAACATGCCAACAGAAAGACTGCAGCTCTTAAAGGTTGTGATGGAGACTAGGGCTGGGCGATATGACCCAAAATTCATATCTCGATATTTTTTTTTAAGTTTTAAGTTAAGAACAAAAAGAGAGTTCTAGTCACACTGTGTCCCAGATGTCACACGGGCACTTTTATTTACATACAGCGTAGATGTACATGAAGAAATTACTCAAAAATAAATTATCAGCATTTATTAAATAATCATGGTCCATAAATAAAAGAAAACAATGTTGTTTTTGTGCATAACAAAAAGCTCACAATTATGCAGTCAAAATGTAAACTAATAGACGCTGAGCGTAATAACAAAGAGACTTCACAGCTGCACCACGTCTCTGAACAGGTGCCATTTGTGGTCCTTATACACACACAGTACGGTAATATTACGTTGAAGCACAGAACGTATCACTCCGCGAGGCTCCTCCTCGGTAGCTGTAATCCTCCGACAATCCATCAAGCGGTGCAGCTCCGTAGCTTAGCAAAGTCATATTAAAAATTTTTTTGACAGATTGCTGAGCGCCGTGTTCCACATAAAATCGGTTCGCGGTCAGTAAGCACAACCAGAATTCATACATAAAGCGCGCTGTCGATTTGAGAAAATGAAAGGATTTTAGGCCGTGCAGCCCCTCCGGGCTGCATGTCGTTAGCGCGGTTAGCTCGCTAACACGTTGACACTGTCCAGCCCCACGCACGGGGCGATCCGCGGTAACTCGCTAACGGAGATTTTCCTCTTTCATCTTGTCATTGCCTGCAGGTGAAGCTATGGGGGAGGGGGAGTTGTGTTCAGTGAAGGAGAGGCGAGGCCGAGTAACGTTGCGTAGAGACAAAAGTGGACGAAAGAGGCAAACCTGCGGCTCCACAAGTATAATTATAACGTAACATAGACTATATCGATATAAACGATATTATCACATCTTATATCTCGTATGAAAATATATCGATATTTTTAAAAAACTCGATATATCGCCTAGCCCTAATGGAGACCAAACATTTTACAGTTGCCGTTTCCTGAGCCCATTCAGTCACATCTCTGTTTTTCAAAAGCATTCATTATATGTTCTGATTTTTGTACATTTTATATTCATTTCATCATTCAGCGTGAATGTGATGCCAGGTTCTTTGTTGGCCATTCTACGTGCCGCCCATCTGTGACTAAATGCTCACTACATGTATCCATGTTGGAGTTTTATTACAGCGTTCACTAAATACAGAATGATGAGTGCTGCAGGCCTGGCTCATGTTACATATATGCTGCGGTAAACGGACTGCTTCTACTCTACCCAAACATTTTTCTATGCATGTGCTTTCTATCCAGCATTCATTCTGTTGGATGCCTCGGTATATGCTGTTATTTTTGGGCCTCTATTCTGAGTGCGCCTACATAATTTTTGCAAATACAAATGTTGCATTTTGAGGAGAAAATTATTTTGAGTGAAGAAAATTCATTGCTGCTTGCAAGAAATGTATTTCAGTGTTTGCTATTATCCACACACACACAAATTCTGATTGGCTGTTTTGGTGTCCAATCAGCTCGCTAGCTACTGCATTCCAGAAACACTGTCCAAAGTGTAGCTGAATCCAGTGGAGTGGTTTGGTTTAAACTAGATTAAAACCCATTTTTGGGTAGTGTCTTTAATTATTTTAATTTAAAATATATAATTTTTAAGACCATTGTTGGTTTTATTCTAGTTTAAACCAAACACTCCACTGGATTTGGCTAGTAGCTAAATCTTTATCTAATATCTTTTATCCTGTCTTTCTCTTCTCACCCCAACCAATCACAGCAGATGGCCCCGCCCCTCCCTGAGCCTGGTTCTACAGGAGGTTTCCTCCTGTTAAGAGGGAGTTTTTCCTTCCCACTGTCGCCAAAGTGATTGCAATAAGTTTCTTAATTATTTTGTGGATAAGGTTGCTAGTTTGAGACCTCCGACTCTACCTATTGCTGACCCAGCCATGCATGGTTCTTGCTCAAGTCTGTTCTCTGCTTTTCTACCAATTGTTTTATCTGATTTAGAGAAACTTGTGTTGAATGCTAAACCGTGTGGCTCTCCAAATGACGTTGTTCCTCCCCGTTTTCTTAAAAAGGTATTTCCTATCATCGGACCACATATTCTGAACATTATTAATACTAGTCTTTTGTCTGGTCAAGTACCTAGGGAATTTAAGCATGCAGTCATACATCCTTTACTTAAGAAACCAGGCTTAGACAGTTCAGTCATATCAAATTTTAGACCCATCTCTAAGCTTCCCTTTCTTAGTAAGATTCTGGAAAGGATTGTTTATACTCAGTTGATGGACTACTTGAATGACTCTAAATTGTCAGAAATCTTTCAGTCCGGCTTTAAGCCATTCCACAGCACGGAGACAGCCCTCGTAAAAGTTATGAATGACATCCTGATAGCGACAGACCGTGGTAAATATGCAGTGCTGGTCTTGTTGGACATGACAGCTGCATTTGACACTGTGGATCACGATTTGCTGATCTCCCGCTTACAGCACTGTGTGGGAATTACTGGTTCGGCACTTTTGTGGTTAAAGTCCTATCTTTTAAATAGGACATTTTGTGTTAAGTTGGGGTCGGCCTCATCCTCTGTGGCCCCTCTGCTTTGGGGTGTTCCACAGGGATCTATTCTTGGGCCGTTATTGTTTTCATTGTACCTCTTGCCCCTTGGCGCGATTTTCCGAAAGCATAAAGTGCCATTCCATCTATACACAGATGACTGCCAGCTCTACTTACCTTTTAGTCATTCTGATAGTCTCCCAACTGGACCTCTGCTTGACTGCCTTACTGATGTCAAAGCATGGATGGCAAAAAACTTTTTAAATTTTAATGATCGGAAGACAGAAGCAATTTTATTTGGCCCAAATCGTTCTTCTCATACTCTGGATGTTGATCTTGCAGCTTTGACTTCCCAACTAAAGAGTTCGATCACAAATCTCGGAGTTAAAATTGATTCTGCACTCACCTTTGATGACCATGTAAACGGGGTGGTAAAATCAGCATTTTATCACCTCAGACGTTTATCAAAGGTTAAGCCCTTTCTTTCCAAGCGTGACTTGGAAAGCGTTATTCATGCCTTTATTACCTCACGTTTAGATTATTGTAATTCTCTTTTAACAGGGGTTGGGCAGGGCACTTTGTCACGCTTGCAATTAGTGCAAAATGCTGCGGCACGATTTTTAACTGGTAGAAGAAAATTTGATCACATCACTCCGATTTTGGCCTCTTTACACTGGCTTCCAATTGAATTCAGGATCCGTTTTAAAGTCCTTTTATTGGCTTTTAAATCCCTAATGGTCTGGCACCTGTTTATTTGTCTGATTTGTTGAAGCCCCACGTCCCCACTCGTTCCCTTCGGTCAGCTGAGCAGTTGCTGCTTTCAGTCCCAAAGTCACGGCTGAAACTTAGAGGAGACCGAGCGTTCTCTGTTGCCGCGCCGATGCTTTGGAATAACCTTCCTCTCCATATTAGACAGGCTGCATCAGTGCCAGTTTTTAAGTCTTTATTAAAAACCTATTTTTATTCCCTGGCTTTTAACTCTGTGGGTAACTGACATTTTTATTTTATTTTTTTTATTTTTTATTGTTTTTTAACTTTATTGCTATGTCTGGTTTTATTATTATGTGCATATTAGTATTGTACAGCACTTTGGTCTACCAGGTGTGTTTTTAAAGTGCTATATAAATAAATAAATAAATAAATAAATAAATGATGATGATGATGATGATGATGATGATGATGATGATGGCTTATGGGGGAGGGGGGGGAGGTCATATGATTTTTGGGGTTTTCTCTGCATGTACTATTGTAGGGTCTACCTTATAATATAAAGCACCTTGAGGCGACTGTTGCTGTGATTTGGCACTGTGCAAATAAAATTGAATTGAAATTGAACACTTTTTACTCTCTACTGCACAAATATGGGCACTGCACAGCTGTGGATTAAATGAAGCTTGGAAACAAAAGATTTTTTATCGTCCATGCCGCCCTAGTTTAGCTGTCCGAGCACGTGATGCTGAAAGCAGCGGCCCTGTGACTACTGCACACAACATCAGTATAAATGTGACCATGTGACAGATGGCTGACTGACCAACATGTGTTAAGGACAGAAGCCTTCAGTGCTCACATGACAACAAAGCAGGAAGTCTGCAGTGGCAGAAAGCCTCATGCACACCAGATCTGAGGACAGCCAGGCATTCAGTAGCTCACAGACTAACCACTTGGAGCCTAACTATTTCCTGGCACGGCGACAGAGTGAACCCATGTTCAGACAGCACCACCAACAGCAGTGTGTTAGTGTGAGCAGAACTAAGCTGCTGTGACTCTCCCTGGAGGAGTGTCACTGGAACTAAAGAGAAGATATCGTGATGAAGAGCAGCTCTAACACATGGACGGGGGAAACGTGGTACATACTAGCACATAGTAGTACTAATGTACTAAAGTACTAATGTAGTAAAACTAGTTTGTGGTGCAACTCAAATGCGGCTGCACCAAAATCCTGTGGATCATATGAGATGTTGTCATGTTCAGTGCCAAAGGTCACACCGAGCACACGACTGGTGATCTGACCACAAGAATGCTTGTGCATCCACGTGTAACCCTCCATGTATTCATGTGCACTGTCACAATCACTATGACATTTCAAAATGAAATACACTGCCATGTCAGAAACACACGTATAACAACATAAACAACTCCAAACAACGTTTTTAGAGCGTTTCCTGCTCAGTCATCTCTGAAAACTCAGACATGGATGATGATGATTCTGAAATTATACCTTCATATATCACATACATTTACTTTTAAAGTCCTATCCACCCACCTTTCCCCACTTTAAAGTCCGAGGCCAAATTTGAACATGAGCATTTAAAAACTATTAAAGAAAAAAGTCTAAATTGTCTTACATCAAAATCAGGGTCTGTAATTTAGAACAGACGTTAAAAAAACCTCAAAGTTGTGTTTCTAATGCCACTTCCTGTAAACTCTCCCCGACTCCTCCAGGGTATGCTCGCAAAAATATTTAACAATCATTTTGTAATTAGTCGAACTACATGTGCAAACTCTAGACTGCCTACTGACATTTTTGTTTTCATACTGCTCAATCCAGCACGAAAGTTAAATAAAAATGGCTTTTTCTTCGTGTTGTGGTTCAGTGGAGCAGAAGGCCTCGGTGAGCTCGGATCATAGTTTCGGTTCCAGCCCGCCTCCGCCATGCACCTGTACTAAACAGTAACCTGGCTTCTAACCGCAAGCGAGTTTGTTTTTCCTCGCAGGCACAGAGAGGACATAACAAGTGTGTACTTCCTTAATGACGCAGTGGGCCGAGCAGCTCTGTGTACTCACTCTCTTCAGTGGCACCGTGCTTCTGAACCAGTTGTAGTCCGGAGACACTTTAATCTCGTCCATCTGTGGACACACAAAGTAGCAGTCACAGGATGGCGGCGTGCTTCGGCCGGGGGAGGTTCGGGGAGAAAACACCACCCGCCGCGGCTACCTGCTGTTAGCTCCGCGGCTAACTGCACGAGAGCACCGGCTAAATGACTTACCACAGATGTTCACCGCGGCCCGAGACGCCGCTGTTCCCGTGCTACCCGTGGACGTCAGTCACCGTATTCGAGACTCCAGGTCCATGTCGGGGTACCGTTTCTTAAGCGGCCGCCTGCTCATGTGACTCTGCTTTCACACACTTCCGTAAAAGCTCCTGGCTGCCGCGTTCACCTCCGTGCCACTTCTTCTATTGGTTTAATGAAGAATGAATCGAAAGCTTCCAGCGCAGCGCCCCCTGCTGTTTCCTTTCAAGCTAATAATCTAATTTATCTAACGCAAATATGGCGTAACTGCTCCAGGTTTGTATTATCTGCAGTGATGAGGATAAAACACAGAAAAACATGAAGGAGATTGTCTTGGCCTGTTTTTATAGCAGCCAACCGCCTTAAAAGTATTCTGCAGTACAGCGATAAGTAAGCAAATCATGCAGAAAACAGATTTTTGATGGTAAACTGTTCTTGGAGCACAACGAGAGAGAGAGAGAGAGAGAGCTGTGCAGGAAGCGTGATATTATTGCGGTGGAAGCAAAACAGCAAGAGTGAATCTGTGACGATGTTTTTCAAACATGAAGTGTAGTGTCGTCTCCCAATTCAGGGGGTGAATCTTTCGGACCGATTTGAAAGCTGATTATGTCACAACGAAGGCTGCTGCAGAAGCAGATGAGGAATAATAAATGTTAACCCTTTGCACATTTCATGTAATTTTGCTTGGCAGTTTACTTATTTTTACTGTTTGTCCTTTTTTGTGCTCCTTTATTTCATCTGCACTTGTCTGTTTGTGACGTCTGCACTGTGCCGTGTTTTTGTTATTCAATAAATGCATTGCAAAAAACAACAACAACAAAAACAAATGCGTCCTCCGGATTTGAAGATGGGTCGGGGGTATCCTTCGTTGTCCACGCTATCCCAGGATTCATAGCATGGCAGAAGAGTAAGCTTTTAATAGTAAGTACTCAGTTTTATGTCACTCATTTATGCGGCGAAACAAACGTTTTAAGAAGCCTTGCACTTCCGGCCTGCGAAGGCCATGTACGTCGAAGGATGCCCCAAGAGCACCTGGCTGCAGCCACTGTGGAGCTCCACAGTACAGTGTACCTTCTCAAGGATGCGGCCCCTGAGTGGCTGAGTTCCACATTTCCGCCTGTAGGTGGCGATGATGCAGCCGCAAGTTGGTTACTACACAAACATCAAGAACTAAAGAAGAAAGTCGCCGCGTACTGTTCTGTTTCAGCGGTGTGGTTCCGAGTTTTCTTCAAGGATACGGTGACTGTTACCAGGCCATGGATAGCTCGTACCGCTCAGACACTTCGGGCTATAACAGCAGCTATGTGCACTCGCAGTACAGTCACCCCGGGCTTCACGAAGCGCGGGAGCCGGACCTCACGGCTCCACAGTGGACGCCTCCGCCGGCTTACGACGCTCGTCCCTTCGGTGTGGGTTTCACGGGGCCACCTTTTGCCCAACCTTATGGATTTGACCCCTCTGTGCCCCCGCCTGGTTTCGGCTGCCCACCCCCCGGACACCTCCTGAACGCGCCACTCCCAAGCATCCCCGGAGCCCCCCAGCAACTCCAAACACGGCCTCACGCTCCTCGCTGTGACCGTGAGCTAGCGTCAAACCGCAGCCACACGGAGCACCGCGGCCCGGTAGCGACACGGGATCCGGACGATGATGTGACCCGGCAGAGGAAGCAGGACACGAAATGGGTCAGACAGTTCTTACAGGCCACAGGGAAGAAGAGCTGCGGGAGGCTACAGAGCCAGCACTCACCGCAACTGAGCTCCATCTCCTCCCTCAGACAGGCTCTGTACGGGGCAGCTCAGCTCATTTCACGGCTGGAAGACCTTTGTCACACTCTGACTCACTCTCTGCACGGTGACGGTGAGTGGACGCACTCATACTTAAGGGCTTTAGGCATCAAGGCAGAGCTGGCGGACAAAGCCAGACTTCTCGCCGACACCTCACGGTTAGGTGAGCTGAAGGCTCAAGTGTCCCGGGCTGCTTGCAGGAGGCTCCGCAGACTCAGAGCCAGGAGAGAAGCAAAGACGGAGGAGAAAGACGCGGAAGAGCGCAGGTCTCTCAAAGAGACCGCTGTAGACAAATGGAGGATGAAACTGATGCAGGAAGTGGAGGAGAAGAAAAAGGTATGAACGATTTTGTCAGCCACGTGTTTAAAGAGTTAACTGTTACACTTCCCGTGGCTGTAATCATGGCCAGGGTTTCATATTATGAAGCCAACTGCATGTTTGGGACAGTTTGTTCCACTTTTGGCTCAGATCATAGTGCTGCAAAGACTGTGTTTATGAGCGGCAGCCAATCAGACTGCAGCAAGCTTAAAGAGCGGTTGGTACTGAAACAAGAGGTGCTCCAAAGCGCTTGTGTCAGGGCTGCATCAAGTATGGAGAATGAAACGCTCTGAAGAGGGCTCATTATGGCCACAGCTTGTTCCGGTCATAGCGCCTGTCGTCCTGTGTGGTGTTGTTCCAAATGCTAACATCAGTGTTTGTGTTGCAGGAGAAGGAACTGAAGATGGCTGCAGACTCTGTCCTTTGTGAAGTTAGGAAGAAGCAGGCGGATGTGAAGAGGATGCAGGACATCCTGAGATCCCTGGAGAAGCTGCGTAGGCTGAGGAGAGAAGCGGTATCCAAGAAAGGTGGGAGTAGGTGTTGTATCGAGCTGGATGCACTCTCAGAGTGGACTCTCCCCCTGTCTATCAGGTTGCAGCAAACCTGAATCTTTCTTATTAATTTATGCTGGAGTCTTTAATGCTTTAGTATTGAATGGGCTTTGCAGACTTCACCATGGTTACAGTTGGACAATTTTTCCGAGCCTTAAAAACATTTGACAGACCCCCAAAAGTCGTTGGTGGCGTTTGAATGTGTTCTTACTTAAAGACATGTTATTTGCTATAATGATTAGGGGTGACATACATTTTTTTTCTGAGATGACACAAAAATGGGTGTCTGGTGGGATGCTACGAAAGAATATTTGAGGACGAGGATTATTTCCTTAGCTTCCTTTTATGAAGAAGACAGCTAATGAAAATATCACCACACAGGAATCTCAGCTAAAAGGAGGCTTTACATTCTTATACTAAGAACAAGGCTATGTTAGATAGCCTTTGATTGTGCTGAATGGGATTATTTGTTTAAGACATTAGAAAAAGTTGGCTTTGGCCTTCGTTTTGACACATGGGTTTATATTGGTTGCATTTTATTCACAGAGATCCATGAGACAAGGTTGCCCCCTCAGCCCTGGGTTGTTCACAACTGCCATAGAACATTTGGCACAAAAGTTGAGAAACAACATGAAAGTTGCTGTGGACAGCAATCATCATAAACGTATTTTATATGCAAATTCATAACATGACATGGGCAGAATAATGCCCATGTTAGGACAGTCCCCTTATACTTTATTCAAACAGTGGCAATTTTGGTGGTCCTCAAATGGTCTCAGATACTCCTGTATACAAATTGCCTCCGACTATACTGATATGGTCAAAGCAAACATGAGACCAATGCTGGAAAAAATTGGTAGATTGTTTAGAATAAACCTTACACAATGATGACTGCACATGTGATTTATTATATAATATCTAGTATCCCACTTATATATTCAAGATTCTTACTTTAAAGAACTGGATAGTTTGATTCAGCAGTTTCTCTGGGGCAGGTCAAGTCAAGTGGCCTTGTTGTCAGAAAGTTCCTCCGAGACCTGGTGCTACATATTACATATAACAGGCAATCAACAAAAGACTATATAAAGTACAAGTGTGCCAAAATTGCAAAACAAACAGTGCAACACCAGAACTATACAGACACAGGACAGTGCAGTCACAACACTGCAACAATGACAGTGGGTTGTGCAAAAAGTGTGTGTATGAGGAAAAAAAAGTGCTTGTGGTAGGTGTGTGTCAGTCCACTCATTGAGTGTTCAGGAGTTTGATGGCTTGGGGTTTGGTTCCCAAACTTTTTTCGCTGGGCCCCCCTTTGTTTTGCAAGAAAAATGTTCGCCGTGCGCGCACGCACACACACACACACGCCCATATTTTGGTTTATTTCACACCTCAAACATTTAGTAAACAGTTAAGCAAATACAAGTAATCAGCAATAAATTACAGGTAGTAATAAAATAAACTACTAACTCTTTCACGCTGCGTCCGCACCTACACGGGTGATTTTGAACACGCAGCTGTTTCGTCCACGTAAACGACGTTTCGAATCAAAACTGAAATTTTTTTTAAACTCTTTTGCTGTAACTGCTGTCCTGCTGTAACTTTACTGTATAAAGAGCAAACATCTCCAACATGTCAGGAGTATTTAGTCATTATGAGAAGTGTTTGTGAACTAAAAATCAAGAATGTGGGATCCTGTTAGTCCGTGATTTAAACAGCTCAGCGCTGCTCCTGACGCAGGGAAAAGCAACCCTGCAGGGAGACCTACCTCTGCACCTGTGCAGGTGAAGCCAAAGGGAAGATTTGCTTCACCATATTTTCTAGTCTTTGGCTTAGAATGAAGTTGGTTTGGAAACATATTCAGCGATGCTTCATCTCCTGCTTTGCGTTTGTGTGGGCGCCCGTGCTAGCAGTGTCCAAGCATTTTGTTTTTGTTTTTTTTCCCCTTTTCATACTGCACCCCCCTGCAATGGCTTTAAACTCGCACATAGATTCAGACATGAGACATGTGACTCCATTTATGCCAGGTGTCGTGGAAGTTTAACACTGAAAAGTACAGCACTTCTTTAAATACAGGTCATCCTTGACCCCTCAGAGAAAGAGAGAGTGTCACCTAAAGACTGTTTCCTGCCTCATCCCACCACTTCCTGAGAGATATTAGAACAAAAATCTCCACCTGTCGAATCCCCCCACACGGCCCCTGGGTGTCTCCAATGTCCTCACGAAGCCTAGTTGAGCGTGCAATAAAGTTGAAACTAAATGCTGTCCCGCATGAATTCAACTGAGTGACACAGAAGCGAAACGTGTGATAAATAATAAAATACATTTCCATCACACAGGCATTGTGACTGAGTTGCAAAACGATGAGGTGTTCAGCAGCACCCTGGAGCAGCTGAGACTGGTGATAAAGAGGAGGACTGTAGTTTACTCGGCAGAGGAGAAGGCCCTGATGGTGATGCTGGAAGGAGAGCAAGAGGAGGAGAGGAGGAGAGAGCGGGAGCGCCGAGTGAGGAAGGAGAGAGAGCGACAACTGCAGAGGAAGCACAGAGTAGACTCCATGCTGTTTGGGGGTATGGCTGTGCACGTGTGTGTGCGTGTGTGTGCGTGCACAGGATATGACTGTGTTGTCATCCACTCCTGTTGTGTTTGTTTGATAGAGGAGTTCCCAGGCAGCTGTGCCCTGCAGCCCTTCAGAGACTATTACAGCCAGGCGGAGCACTCGCTGCCTGCGCTCATCCACGTCAGGTCAGTCTGCTCGTCACACATCTTTGTACACTTTGCTTTCTCTGTTGGGCTCTTTGTGAGGAAAGTGTAGAAAATATGAATAATAATATAATAATAAATTTTATTTATAGGCGCCTTTCAGACCCTCAAGGTCACCTCACAGTAGCACGTAAACAATACCATAAAAAACATAAGAAAAATGTACATATAGCAAACATGGTAGATAAAATCTAGACATAAACAGTCATAAAAGTATAAAAGCAAATATAAAAACTGAGCAGGTAAAAATGGCCTAAGACAGATCAGGTGTATGCAGTTCCAAACAGATGGGTTTTGAGACGTGATTTAAAAGTGGTGAGACAGTGTGTGGTCCGGAGAGCAAGTGGGAGTGCATCCAAAGTCTCGGGGCAGAACAACTAAAGGCTCTGAGTCCAATGGTAGTCAGGCGAGCAGGTGGAACTGACAGAAGGGAAGCTGAAGAAGAGCGGAGTGTACGAAGGGGCGAGTATGTGTGGAGAAGATCGGATAGATATGGAGGAGCGAGGTTATGAAGCCCTTTGAAAGTGAGAAGCAGGATCTTGACACGGAGGTGAACTGGGAGCCAATGGAGCTGTTTAAGAACAGCTGTTATATGTTCAGTGGATCTAGTTCTGGAAATAATACGAGCAGCTGTATTTTGAAACAACTGCAATTTATGGATGATTTATGAGGTAAACCATAGAGAAGAGAATCACAATAATCCTGACGAGATGTGAAAAGAGCATTGACAAGTATGGCGGTACTGTGTGGTGTGAGTGAGGGACGAAGACGGTTAATATTACGGAGATGAAAGTAGGAAGACCGAGTGATATTATTTATATGTGCTGTGAAGGACAGAGTGCTGTCGAGGATGACACCAAGACTCTTAACCTGAGGGGAGGGTGTGACATCAGAGTTATCAATGGATAACAAAAGACTGGTTGGAACTGGAGTCAGTTTTGATCTGGAGCCTATTAAAATTCTGTTTTATTGCCATTAAGTTTAAGAAAGTTGTGAGTAAACCAGAGCTTGATTTCACTTAAACAGTCAGAAATGGATGTGGGTGGGAGAGTAGCTGTGGGTTTGGAGGACAGGTAGAGCTGGGTGTCATCTGCATAGCAGTGAAACTGGATGTTATGCTTCCTAAAAATATTACCTCGGGGTAGGAGGTAGATGATAAAAAGTAAAGGACCCAGGACAGAGCCTTGGGGTTCACCGGAATTAACTGGAGTAGATACTGATCTGTGACGGAGTAATTGAACAAACTGTGAGCGGCCAGAGAGATAAGAGGTAAACCAGGCGAGTGCTGAACCATTGATGCCAATAGATGCTAATCTGTGAAGGAGGATGCGGTGGGAGATGAGTCCAGAGTCAGCTGCAAGCAGAAGATCATTGGAGATTTTTACCAGAGATGTTTCTGTGCTGTGACATGAACTGAAGCCAGACTGAAACTGTTCGTACAGGTTATTGACAGTGGTTAAACTGGCATCTTATGAAAACATGGCTCGTGGTCTATTAGATAAATATTATCAGTATAACTGTATTTGGTCTTCTTTCACCAGTTGGCTCTTTGCCACTTGATGTACATGTAGGTAAGTGAGTAGTGGTTGGTGTGTGCAGAACAGAGTACAACAGTGTCCCAGCCTGAGTTGGCTGGGACGTCCACTCTGGGGAAGCGTGGCAGCGGTGTTGAATGTGGATGATCCTTCTCGCTGCAGAATGAAGGGCTTGGGAATGACAGCAGCTGCTGACATCCTCTTCCTCGGCACCGTGTTCAACATACCTGAGTGCTGCAGACCTTCAAACTTCTGCTTTCCTCGAGGTGTTCACACTGATGATGATGAGCTAACTAAGTGTGTGTTACTCCCACTCTTCATTCCAGTGGCAGCAGCAAGGCTCGTGTGGGGACGTAACAGCTGCAGTTGCGTCTGGTGTTTGCATTTATCATAGTTTTGAATGTTCCCACATGTATAATGTTAGAAGTGACAGAGAGAGGACTCGTATGGCAAAAACAGCTGTTCAGTAAGAGAACGAGCTATGATTCGTATACCAGCAGTTTGACTAATAACATGAGTTCTGCCACCCACGTATTTGTGTTTCAGAAAAGAATGGGACACATGTTTGGTGGCAGTAGATCATCCTGGTAGTTCATCCGTTCCTCAGAGCTGGGTCCTGCCGAACCCCCCATCAGACCAGGCCTGGGCCTCCGCCCTGCAGACGAGTGACACGGACTGTGAGAACCTCTGACTGGTCCTCGGCTGCACAGTGCAACAACCAGGTGACGGTGACAAAGATGGCCGCAGCTTACCTGGAGCTTTCAACGCGCTTCCATCGACGCTTAGACGAGAGGAGCAGCAGTCTCTGCATTTGAAACGGATGTAAGCCTTCTTGGGACAACAGGAAGTGTTTTATCTGTGAGGTGCAGCGTGGAACAGCCCACAGTATGGACTTATGCCTGTTTTCTTTACTCAGTAACAGTTTGTATTTTACTCTGATGAATTTTCTAAAGACAAAATAAAATGAACAATATGAAGTTGTCACGCAGTTTATTATCCACAGCAACATATTACTCATGGTTCAGTGCCCATGTGTTTAGGAGAAAGTGTCACCTGTAGCCCGACTCACATGAGAGGGGTAAACGCTGCTCGATCACAGAGGAGTGGGCACAGCAGGACGTGTCTGCGTCCTCTGATCGTGGCTTTTCTCAGCTCTGTGGTGTGCAGCAGCTTCATTTCTATTCAAAGACTTTACACTATATTGTTAGCTACAAATACTACAGCCCCCCTTTAAGACGTCTGGTCTTCTGATTAGCTGCCCTGTATAAACATCGGAGCCAAGAGCTGAAAAGGTGTTGATCTCACAGGGATCACGTGTACTTTCTTTGACCTCTTCGGTCATGTTGCCATGTTTAATGATTGTCCTCCACTGTGAAAACACGTAATGCACCTAATAAAGTGACCGGGAGGTAAGTGTGGCCACTATGTTGTTAGGTATAATTAGTGTGTGTTAAGTCCTTATTGACTTCAGAACAGCCTTAGTTGTCACGCTCAAGAACCCAGTCTGACATTATTTGGGCTTTACCTCACAACGGCTTATCCTAAAGAAGATGCCTGCGCATCAGCAACAATACTTGGGTAGACTGGCGTTCAACAGTGCTGAGGAGGCACTAAGGAGCTCTTCTGCAGACAGTTTAAAGCAGTCTGGTCGTTCTCCCCTTATTGCTGCCGCAGCTGCTGCCACCAAGCTGCTCATTGTGTGTGTGTGTGTGTGTGTGTGTGTGTGTGTGTGTGTGTGTGTGTGTGTTAAAGATGCCATCAGATCATCAGTTTCTGAAATTCTCAGGTCAGCCTGGCACCAAGTCCCTTCAATCACCTTTTTTCTTTGTGCATTCTGATATTTAAACTTCAGTAGTGCGTCTTGATTGGGTCTAGATAGCTAAAGGGATTAAGTTGCTGCCGTGTCATTGGCTGATTATATACTTGAACACCTAATAAAATGGTCTGTGTATATACACATATACGTTCAGACTCAGACAGGTGCCCTGGAGTCTAACATTTGTGTGACTTCACACAAATATTAGGGACATGTGGGTGTCCTTGTGACTGCAGGCACCATCTGATGTCCTTACTTGCTTCTCTTGAGCTGTCAACTGTGTACACAGTAAGTCAGCTGATGAGGGTTACTGGAGATCAGTGGATTAGTGTCCCAGGTGGTTCTCTAAGTGATGAATGATACATCACAAACTAAGTGACTGCAGCTCTGACCACACAAAGACACAAGGGTAAGCTTTTTTTCTATTTTCAACAGTGTATTTCATTAGATCTCTCCGTGTGTGTATATACGTGTGTGTGTGTAGGGAGAGTGGGGGATTTAGAGCACATTTTATTGTATTTATGAAAGGCACATAGTCTGCTATGTGACTTAAAGAGTAGTGAGTGTGCAGCATCAGATAATTATACTTGTCTTAACAAGTCTTGCACAGCTTTTGAACTTAGAAATAGTCATATACACATTTGTTCTTATTCAGCAGCAGAAAGCGTCAGAGGTGACACACAAAGCCTTCAGCATCTGTGGTCTTTGGTGTTGCGAGTCCTCGGCCATCTGTCTGCTGGCTGTGTCTTCATGCTGCACAAACCTGATTAGTGCTGAGTGCACAGTTGTGTGTACCATCTCTCTCACACACACACACATTAACACCTAGAGACAAACTGTAGGTTTGTTTGTTTGTGAAAGAGGCCGTCCATTCTCTAATCTGAGCTCGAGATGACAGAAAGGAAAAGCTCATGATGACGGTTTTCTAGGAAAATCCTTTGTCGTGGTACCTGTGTGCTGATGACTGAGAAATGGATTGAGCGTTGTTGGCAGTCTGACATCTTTATTCAAGCCTGACTGAGCATGGAGAACACAACCGTACCTTACAACAAAAATTGTACTGTTTGACAAAAAGAGTAGTTGAGAGAAGATTTATGGATTGATTGTGCTGATGAGGACAACCTGTACTCACTGAACCGCTTCGACGTCTGATGTGCATCACCTTTATGAAGATGAAAATCGCCTGCTGAAGTTGAGTGGAATCCCTTCTGAGGAAGACCGGTGGAAGACTGGACTTGGACTTTGAAGCACAGACTTATTACTGTAGAATCTAAACATTCGACAGTTGTTGATCCAAAGTAACACTCAAAGCAGTGATGCTCTTACCTTTCTTCACATGCTGGAAAAAGTAAATACAAAAAGCATTAAAAGAAATTATAATAACCCTGTTATCACATAATGTTAATTGTTTTTATAACCTTATTGAATATATTAGCAATAACAATAATGTTTGACAGATTACAGAGAGAAAAAAGAGACGGTGTTCTATTTGGCCTAATGGAAATCTTCAGGCTTCTCGTGGGAGGAATCATCAGGGACTCTAATATAAAAGCAGAAAATATTGAAAGGCCAGCAGAAGTGGAGTGCACACTTCTGCAGTTAGAGCGGAGGGGTTAGAACAGGGCCACTGCCTGAACGCTGCAGCTCTCAGCTTGTGGAAATACAGATTGTTGTGTTTCCTTTCAGGGAGCACGGCGGTCCACATTACAGATCCACAACTGGAGGGATTGTGTGAGTTGTTCTATGGCTGACTTATCTTTGTTTTCTCAGTGGACTGAGCAGTATGGATGGTGTACCTCTGAGGGTGCCTCAGAGTGCTTCCTTTCAGGAACTAAAATATTCTGTCAGTACGACTGTCCCTGACTACTTCAACATCCTGCAGGAGACAGAGGTGAGTGTGTTTCTCTCTCTTGTGTTTCCCTGTTTGTTCCTCCTCCTTGCTGTTCTGTCTGTTGTGCAGTGTACCTTCTTTGCTGCACTGCTTTGAGCTGTCACCATTATTTCACTCCTTTAAAAAACACCAAAACAAACAAACCCTATCACACTGACAGGTGATAAGTTACAGGAAGAACCATGGCTCAATATCTGACTTTTTATGTTTTTTGTATGTATGTGATTAGTACACACTTACTAGCACTGCCAAATAAAAGACAACATTGCTCTTTACAGCTTTATGAGTATATGAAAGATGAAGGTCGATCTCGGACAAGAATGTTACAGCTGATCAGATTCCATACACAACATCACAGGTCTCTGTGCAGAAGAGTGCAGTCCTAGGATCAGCTGAGATACTGCACAGAACCCTCAAACTCGCAGGTAGAGGGCCTTGCACATACCACTAAAGGATGTATGCTTTAACAGGTAGCACTGGTATGGATCTGTCTTAGATTCAACCAGGTGCTGGAAACATTTCGTAGATTTTGGTCCATATTGACATGACGTCAGAACCCTGCACAGGAGGGTAAGCCACAGAAGATCACAGAAAAGGCTGGATGCTTGCTGAGTGCTACATCTAATCACTTTAATAGAAAGTAGATTAAATGGGAATGGGATAGAAAAGGTGGTCGTGACAATACAGAACATAGTCTGTCTGTTATTTTTATTTATTTATTTTTTTCATTTTTTTGTATACCACTTTGGTCTACCAGGTGTGTTTTTAAAGTGCTGTACAATACAAATTTAAATATAATAGTAAAATAGCAAAAACCAGACATTGCAAAAAAAAAAGAAGTCAGTCACCCACAGAGTTAAAGGCCAGGATGGAAGATAAGAAACATCTGACCCCAAAATAAAAACTGTCATCAAAGCAACCTGGGCTTCAAATCACCTCCAAAGGGCTACGAGGGGATTGTCTCCATGCCACATTAATGCAATAATTAATGGGAGAGCATCCCTATCAAAGTATTTTTCATCCTCATTACTGAGTACAAATCAACATACTTTCCAGATGTTAGACATTTCTGTATTGTAAATGGTTTTTAGAGTAGTCATTGGTAATAATGTGAGATGCTAGATGCTATGTTTCACAAGCCTTACATTAGCCAGTCAAGTGTTGTTTACACTCAACTGGCTAATGTTAGCAATCCAAAAGACTAAACAATAAAATAATGAAAAGCCTGTCATCATTGAGTTGAATTTAAAAATGTAGCTTCAGACCTACAGAAGGACTTACACGATGTTTGCATGTTTGACAGTATGGATTCAGTCTGGAGAACTGGGTGCTAACTGGGCTGCAAAGTGGCTTTGCCACCCAGCACCAGCTTAACCCCTCTTCCTCTTCATCAAGCCTGCTGTCATCTTGTCCACCATACTGGATGCTGTTTAGCAGCCCTCGACAGAGCCTGGACTTCTGCGAGCCCAGCCCTCGACAGCGGTCCCACAGCCTCAACTCCTCCATCCTGCGTACCAAGGCTACCATCTCACCTTCAGATGACGAAGAGGGCACTACACAGAAAGCCAGGACGAGTTCCATAGTGACAGTGAGTCCGGGGGAACAGCGTCCTTCTGCAAACTGTCAGCGTGGTCAGAGGAAAGCACAGAAGGCCTTTGTCCCTGACCTGCTGAACCCCCCGGCCTGTCTGAGCAGCCTGCCCCACCAGCGCAGAAAGAACCTGCGTCAGTGTTCACTGTCAGTGCTCGACACGCCCACACAACAAGATCCCAACACAGAGACTTATCCCCAGAGCACTTCATCACACACAGCCTCGGACACGAGGATCCCTCCCAGCAGAACCAGCACAGCCAGCATGGTAAGAGGAACACGTGAGCTGTGTGTTTATGTGTGCGTGTGCTTTTGAAACTTTTACTGCAGAATGTAATACACAGTACAATACAGCTGATGACTGTGATACAGCATCACTGTCCAGGGAAAAAACACTAAATTCATACAGCCGTCTTCCAGCTTTACTTTGTGTTTATTGTCATAATTTCAGTATGTGGCTGTTCATTCACGAGGCCATGTGAGTCGGCAGTGTGGCGAAGTCTCAGTAGTCTAGACTATTGATAGTTCTATTTCCTGTCTAAATATAGCTTGAAGCTCATGGCAGTACCATCACCTGAGCTGCACGGTCAATCTCGAGTATAACTAGAACCAGACAGGCTCAGCATGATAACAGGTTCACTCTGTTTATGGTCAGGGTTGTGACTATTGAGATGTGTCAGATATTCTCATGGGATTACATTTCTTTTAATGTCAGCACTATTAACTATGAAAGGAAATAAGGTCTTCCTATCCAGCTTTTCTCCATTTTGCATTTTCAAAATGTTTTTCATGGATTTACACTCTAAAAATGATCTGCGTAAAGTATGCTCTCTGAATGCAGCCAAGGTGCAAGAGCTTCACGAGGATTAGCTAGTGTGAATTCTCACTAAAGCTGCATGTCAGGTCTACCATGCCCTGTTCTTTCTCAGCCACTCGCTACATTCACTGCAGTCTGCCATTTCTTAGATATTCAGACCAGACACCTGTAGAAACCCCCCTGTCATGTCAGGCCCCAGGGGTTTGTCCTCCTCTGCTTTGGACTCTACAGCAGAACTCCTGTCAGCTCTAAACCCAGCGGAGAGAGAGTTGCTGGAGGCCATCACTGCAAGGGGCTACTCTCTTCATACTGCCATCACTGCCCTTCAGAGGACAGGACAGCAGACCCCAGATGAGGTCAGTGTTATATCCAACAACAAGGCAGTGCTGCTCGAAAACACTTGGTCAACTTTTGGCTCCAGCTGTCGGGATCATGCAGTCTGTTCTATAAACACTGATGCAGTACAAATACAGCTACTATAAGTCAGTGTGAAAATAGTGGTCACACTTGGACCTACAGCATTATGGGTCCATGAACCAAACAGAATAAATCTGAAAGGACAAGAAAGGATAGGTGAGAAACCAGGATCAGCCTTAACTGTGCATGGATTAAATAGCTTTAAAGAAACAAACTTAGTCCTTCAGCAACATTTGTTAGTTCTGATGCTGGAAGATTAAAGACTAGTGTATTTCATGATTTCACAGAGCTCACACTCTGATCTGAACTCTGTGCCTCAGTCAGTATGAGGTTCTCTATCATTGGCTTCGTCTGCTCACCCCTAACTTGTCGTGGCAGATGGTTGCCTTCCCCAGCCTGGTTCTGCTGGAGGCTCTTCCTGTTAAAAGGGAGTTTATATTTCCCACTTTCACCAAATTTCTTGCTCATAGAGGGTCACATGATTGTTGTTGTTTTTTTCTGTTTTCTCTGTATTAATGATTGGTCTTTACTAGAGATGATGCGATACCATTTTTTTTATGTCCGATACCGATATCATAAATTTGGATATCTGCCGATACTGATATGAATCCATATAGTGTGTTTTTTAATCAATATTTTATTTTTTTAATATTTTAATCAATCAATTTTAATATCTTGCTGCTTTTTGTATAAGTTCATACTCTGTTATACCTGTATGCAAAAAATACACTGCACCCAAAATATTTCATAGTTCAGCAAAATGGATCAATCTAATAAACTTAAACCTGCAGCATCCTCCCTATTCTGGTATTTTAAAGAGTAAGCAACCTAACTAATAGGGTTGCAAACTCCCAGCAAAAAAAAAAGAAAAAAAAAAGGGAACCACGCTCCACCTCATGATGCTTAATCAACGTAATCAACTTTAATTTGATGCAGTGTGAAAAAAATGCACAGAAATAAATTATTTTCCAAGAAATATTAAATAGATTCAACATCTTTCCTGCAGACTGCACAGATGGTACCTTCCCAAAGGAAAAAGTACTACAGCTTACTAGGGTATATTAGACTTAACAGTTACTATATACAGTAATGGACTTCTATGTATTTTACATCAGATTAAAACTTTGGGTGTAAGATTCAGACAATTAATTATTAAAAGCTCGACATTTTAAATGAGAATAAGAAAGAAAAGTATGTCTTTGTGCCCCCTTTTCCCTGTTCATGCCCTATCGGCCCCCCTGGCTAAACTTTGCTAGATCCGCCCCTGCACAGTTACCAGCGTCAGCTGCGTAGAAAAAGATCCTGGTGTAGAAAGTAATATTAAATAAATTCTAACAACAGCTTATCAAGCTTAAACGTGCTGCTGTCGTGCTGCTCTATTACATTTTTTATTTCTCTCCGATATCCGATCTAGTAATTTACGTCAGTATCGGACCGATACCGATACATAATATCGGATCGGTCCATCTCTAGTCTTTACATAACAATATAAAGCACCTCAGGGTGGCTGTTGTTCTGATTTTGCACTATAAATGAAATTGAATTAAATTGTTATCTTCTTAATCACAGTAATAAGAAATGACTGCCTTACAGAGCATATTATTGTGTTCCTGTTTGGTCTGGACACTGTGCTTTGTGTATGTTAGAGCAGAAACAGGTTGCAGTAATGTGTGGATGGTGGATTAGTGTTAGTCAGAGCATTACTAAAGTTTATATACGTTGTAGAGGAACATCCACAGTTTCAAAGGCCTGTAACAGAAAAGATTACACATACGTTTTAACGAAATGGTTGGTTTGGAAAGTAAGTTGTTGAGAAAGTTCTACAGGAAAGTTAATTTTTTTTCCCCAAATCACTTTAAACTTACTCTCAACTTCACTGAATATTGAAAACAACAACTGGCCCTAATATAATCCTCATCTGTCGCACTCATGCACCAGGGTTGTGTTTTTGCTTTTATTTATCACCCATCTGTAAACAAATGGAAAATATAAAATTACATTTTACAAATTAAACTACACATATTCATACTACTTTTTAATTTATTACATAAACCTTACCCAATGAATCAATCAACTGACTAACAAAAAATTATTTGGCCGTTATTTTGGTTAATAATGGAGTTCCACCGGGTTCTGTGCTAGGACTAGTTCACCCAGATACCCAACTTTATCTATCCGTAAACCCAGATAATGCGCAACAATTAGTTAAACTGCAGGAATGTCTTAAAGATGTAAACATATGGACTACTCAAAATTTCTTGTTTCTAAATGCAGATAAAACTGAGGTTATTGTATTCATTGAATCTGATTGGAAACAGTCAATAACTTTTTCCATGTGACAGCTCTTCTCTTGTATGAATGAATATTTGGCAGATCTTGAGTTATCTGGTGGCGTGTGACCACTTGTGTCAGCTGGGTTATGACATGTCCCAGGTGGAAGAGGCCTTGGAGATGTTTCAAAACTGTGAAACAAAGGTAAGTTTTTAAAGTTATCGGAGACAACAAAGCTTGGCACTTTTTGTCTGATGAAGTCAGTTCGATTAGAAACTTTAAAGAAAGTAAATGTTTTCTTTCTCGAGGCAAAGGAGTTCCTACACCTGCTGAATCAGTTCAATGAGATGGGCTTTCAGAAGAATGCCATCAAAGAAGTGCTGCTGGTTCATGAAAACCACCGAGATCGGGCCCTGGAGGAGCTGATGATGCGTGTGTCCTGATAAAACACACACACTTTTCACATTGATATCTTGCAGACAATCATCTGTATTCTAAAAATTGCAGTCATATCTGACCTTGTGCTGGTATGAAACAACTGCACACATATAGTTGATGCTGACACTGCATTGTTAGATGATCTATTCATATTTCTGAATTAACCCATATCTTCTTTACCACTTTTTTAGATTCGTTTTGGAACAAAAATACTCTGATTAAAGTCCTGCTGTGTCTAAATTTTGAAGTGACGTAAATATTTGTAGTAATTGTGAACAAACTTATTAAAAGTGTGAAATTAATTTACACCATGACCATCTGTTTTCTTCAAGGACTGTGCAATAAAAAGTGTATATTACAGGGTGGGTCCCACAAACAAACACGATAAAAAGCTACATTAGTGCTAGCTTTGCAGCTTCATCCATCAATCCTGCTTTGATTCCTCCGTAGACAGTCTGAACAGTAAACAGTCTGAAATAATAGTTTGGGCAGACTAAACCAATTCTTTAGAGGTGCGATTGAAACAGCTGCAGTGTGGGCTGTAATCCTTTGCCACATATTATTAGAATAGAAATCAGAATGATGATCACCAGCTTTTAAATGTGCTGAAAGCATCCCAGGGGACATCTGTGACAGACATCAGTGTCTCTCAGGTTCTGGCTTGGGCAATTTCCTAAAAGGGAGGGAGTGGGTTTAGGAAGCCTCATCAAAAATGTATATATGGATCCAATCCTGCCAAAACCTTTCATCTCACGCCGGAGCCTCCATTTGTTCTCCTCTATGGTGTACTCTGTGGTCACGTGTCTGCTGAGCGTGAACACAGAATCTCCTCTGACCGCTGCCGTGAACAGAGAGCTCTTGCTGTTCCCGTACTGACCGGACATCACTGTCCACTGATCTGAAGTCAGGTTGTAACAGTCCATCACACATTGTAAGAAGTCTTCACATGGTCCATTCCGCATCACATAGAGGTTATCCCTGTGGGCCACCATATGAAGACCATAACTGTGCTGGCGGATGAGTGTAGTGACCAGATTCCACCGATTGTGTTCAGGTACGTACTCATGGATGTCTGTGGCCCCTTTCCCTTTCCAAAGACAGATATAGATCCTCTTCATGGCTACAGTGGACACCACTGAGGCTGCAGGGCACGGGAGGGAGGAAACAAAACTCCAGTTCTGATCAGACAGCCCATATCTCTCCACTGATGACAGAGCCTTCTTGTTATACTCCCCTCCTATAGCATAGAGACATCCCTCATGACCTATCAGAGAGAAGTTGTAGCGTAGCTGCTGAGGTCCACAAATCACTGACCATGAATTGGCCACGGGATCGTAGCAGAATCCAGTCTCCACCACCTTCTTGCTTAAATCATACAATCCTCCGATTATGTACAGTTTGTCGTCGAGGACTGCCACGCCTGCCATGATGGTGCTGGTGCTCATAGGAAGATGTGTGAGGATTCGCCACTCTTTTTGCTCTTCATCCAGATGACACACTGTCCTCTGGGCATCCTGGAGCAGCTCAGTGGATGGAGAGTGACTGCACACTGCCATGTAGCTACTTGGGAGAAGAGACTCAATGTACTCCAGCAGCTTACTGGGTAAGCTACGAACCTCCTCCCCTAGGTCAGCGTAGATGTCTCTGATGAATAAAGCTGCTCTGTGGAACAACTCCCACTCTCCGTAGGTTGCAGCTGTATGAAACATGAGCAAGCAGTTTTGGGAATTTATAATATTGATCAAATGCTTGGTGAGAGCTGGCACCTGGAGAAAAGCCGTACACTCTATTGCTTCGACGATCTCGTCACTGTTGAGGATGGGTCGCTTCCCATCCAGCACCTGCAGCAGAACTTGAAATCCCAGATTCCCCACACATTTCAGCTGGACCTCCTCCTGTTTAGACTCTCTCATTCCTGACTGGAACAATGCTCTGAAGTACTCACAGTTTTTGACTACAGTGGGTTTATCCACAGTGAAAACACAGTCTTTAATGCTGACTCGCAGGCTGTCTGCTCCCTTATATTGTCCTGACTGTTGGCTCAAGTGTGGGCAGCTGCTGGACTCCATGACATCTGTTCCATAAATCTTCATTTCATCTCCGGTGGAACTGGAAACGACGAGAAAAGTTTGAATCACGCCAAACTACAGCACGTAGACTGCGTCGTACCACAAGCTTGAGCGAATCCCTCTGATCCAGACCAAGGGTATCTGACACTGTATAAACTATTTGTTTGCAGAGCTCTGACAACAGACTCTATACATAGCAGCTAGAGGTGTGTCACAGTTCAAGTACATTATGAGGACATGCAGCCAGAGCAGAAAGAGGAGCTGGATAGTAGCTGTCAGTGTGCTGATGATTCACCCTTCATTTGTGGCTGACAGTTCTGGAACAGCTGAAGCTTTGTCCTTGATCGACATAAGCAAGAAAACTAAAACAATGGGCTTTTCCCCAGGGGCAGGACCTCCACTGGTATCTTTATCTTATGTTTATTGTGTCTTTTTCCAACGTGTTTCCAACACTACAGTCGACATAAAGGCAAATGTACAGGTCTACACAGGTTATAGTAAGATTCTGCTCATAATTTCAAAATTAGAGTGAAGTTACTCACCCCGGTTCTGTTAGCCGTCAAGGCTGGGGGGCTGGGAGGAGGTGCTGGCCGTCAGACTGGGGTCTGGGATGCGGGGCCTCCCTGGTGGTGTGTTGGTGGTCCTTGTCGTCTGGGGCTGGGCGCTCATGTATGTACCGGCTCACTCCTGGTGGCCGATTGGTGGGGCCGGGCGCCTGTGGCCCGGCTGGGCTCCTTCCGGGGGGTGGGATGCCCTCAGGCCTCTGGTCTCAGGGCCTGAATCTCGGTCCTCTCTGGGTTAGGGTTAGGGTTGGGGTCCCCTGACACGCTTTTGGCAAAGTGTGTTTTGAGGTTTCAAAGCCACAGGGACATGGTGTTTAGAAAAAATGTGTCTCAACTGTTCCAATATTCCTGACACATACAGGATCTCTAACTGTTTTTACTTGGGCAGCAGTTGTCCATCTCTCCTGGATCAGCTGGAGCTTTCTTTGTGTGCCTTCTCAGCTTTGACAAATGACAAAAACTCAGGGCCTCCTTGATGTGCTGTTCTTCTGCTTCCCTGGCTGCTGTGCCTGTGGGGAAGGTGTTTGCTCTGTGTTGTAGCGTCCTGATGACACTCAGTTTGTGCTCCAGTGGATGATTTCCACTTCTTCCATGAACAAGTTGGCCACAGTGGGTGAAACTGGGGAACCCATGGCACACCCATATAGTACTGACCCTTGTATGTCAAATAGGTGGAATTAAGACACAGTTCTAAAAGCAAACACACTTGGTCGGTGCTGAGAGTGGTCCTGTTGCTGAGGTGGGGGTCATCCTGTAATATCTTAAAAGCTACCTCCAACACTTCAGACAGAAACGTGTGTTCCAGTCGACCACAGCATGTCTGTCTGAAGAGCTGCCACTCGGACAACATCCAGCACAGGGACGCCACAGGGGACGGTCCTATCACCCTTCCTCTTCACCCTCTACATGTCTGACTTCAGGTACAAGTCTCAGTCATGTCATCTGCAGAAATTCTCTGATGACTCTGCCATTGTGGGCTGTATCAGGGATGGACAGGAAGAGGAATACAGGAGTGTGGTGGACAGCTTTGTTGAGTGGTGGGAGCTAAACCATTTACAACTTAACATCACAAAGACAAAGGAACCTGGACTTTAGGAAGCATGCTCCTCCTCCTATCTGTCACCATCAGAGGGGCTGACGTGGAGGTAGTTGAGGACTACCGGTACCTGAGGGTACACAATGATCAAATGCTTCGATCGGTGGATCTGGATGTCACTGCCGTGGAGGTCTCCGAACCAGCTCCCCTCAGGTTGGGTTTAATAAATGCCAGATCGGTGGCGAATAAGACCTTCATCCTGAAGGATTTCTTTTCTTCCCATGCATTGGATTTCCTCTGTTTGACTGAAACACCCGGTGAGTTAAGCGTCTTTTCTGAACTGCTGAACTGCTGGCTGTGCTTATTTTAGCACTCCGAGAGCTACTGGTCGTGGCGGGGGGTTAGCTGTTGTTTTTAAAGCACACTTTGAGTTTAAGCAACTATCCTCATGGACACGCCACACAAGCTTTGAACTTTGCCTGTGTGAACTTGGCCACTCGCCTTCATTGCTGTGTGCAATAGTTTATCGGCCTCCTAAATATAACAAGGAGTTTTTATCTGAGTTTTCGGAGTTTCTCGCTGACTGTGCATCCCGGTGTTCCAGATCTACTGCCGTTTAGATCAACTGCTGTTGGTCGAACAGATGTGTGGCAATCTTGCGTTTCAGGAGTTGCTACCGACAAACCAGCATGCAAATAAACCTTTGAAATGAATGAAATGACACTAATATTTCACTAGTGTTGTAACATCACATGTCGTTAGAGTAGTCTGCCTGTTTCTTTTTTCTGCGAACAAACATTTTAGAGTTGGTAGTTATATACAGTCTGTATAAGTGTGGTTAATCTAATAAACATTTGTAAGGAGATGGCAGTTACTGTGAATTCACAGCAGTTACACAGTGATTAGTAATAAACAGAGTGAGTGGATTTAAGAAAGTCAGTGACTCAGGTGTGGAGATTGGTTGCCTCAGGGCTGTGTTTTAAGCCCCCTGCTGTACTCACTATACACATTGCAGTTATCCTTCTATCTTCTAGTCTCCCTCAGCATGTATCACCTGGAAAGTCACGCCAGTGAAGCTTAAGACCCTTAATGAACCGAACATCAACTCAAAATAAGCACAGATATGCAATGTGTATAAAATATTTCTAACCGTACTTGTAATAAAAGTTAACATAATGGAAGGATCCTCAAATGGACATCTTCAATCAACAACTGTAATGCAGTATCAATACTGTGAGAAATATTATTAGATGAAATAATGCTGTAAAGAATGTTATTAATGCAATTATAATGATGCAGATTATATGGCAGCAATAAAAGAATTTCTGTATCTCCACACTGTGTAGCCACATCAGACACCACCTCCATTGTCAAGTTTGCTGACGACACTGCTGTTGTGGGCCTGATCTCCGACAACATCGAGACGGCCAACCTGGAGGAGATTAGGAACCTGGAGACCTGGTGCAGGGAGAATAACCTCCTCCTAAACATCAGCAAGACTAAGGAGCTGATCGTGGACTTCACTAAAAAGCAGGCGAGGAATTACAAACCCCTCATCATCAGTGGCACGCCAGTGGAGAGAGTGGACAGTTTCCTATACCTGGGTGTCCACATCACTCAGGACCTGTCATGGTCCTGTCACATCAACACCCTGGTTAAGAAAGCCCGTCAGCGTCTGTTCTTCCTCAGAAGACTTAGAGACTTCCATCTGCCACTGAAGGTGCTCAAGAACTTCTAAATGGTAAATGGCCTGCATTTGCATAGCGCTTTTCTAGTCCCTAAGGACCCCAAAGCACTTTACACATTGTTACGAAATCAGTTTTACCCTGGTTCTTTTTATTCCTCGAGCATCCAGAGATGGCACCGGACTCAGTAGTCATTTTCACAAAACTTTATTCATCTTTACTCATCTTCATTTAAGGGAAGACTGGCAAGGGAAGACTTGCCAGGCCGGTGCCCCTCAGCAAAATCTACACTCCTTTGTCTGTGAAACACAGTTTTGTAGGGGCGACCCTATCATAAAACCCCCCACGGTGTGCTGCAAACTCTGTGTCTGTGTGCACGAGCACATGAATGCCTACATGTGCGCGTTCCCGCGTGTCTATGTGAGTGCTCGTGTACGCATACCTGTGTGTATGTGTGAGTGCGCGTGTGGATGTGTGTGCGTGAATTTCCACTCAGCATTAACTCCTCTCTGTTTTACTTTCACAGTTCAAGTGGGGGAGGGGTCTCCTACAATCTACTCCTAAGTTCACGACACAGTGAAGCCTTTATTATATTGAGGGCAGTGTCAGTGTCTCTATGTTCTATGTTAACACATTTCTAAACTCTAAAATAGGCTAAACATTCTACAACATCCAGTCATTCCCATTCACACATACATTGGCGACGGCAGCTACATTGTAGCCACAGCCGCCCTGGGGCGCACTGACAGAGGCGAGGCTGCCGGACACTGGCGCCACCGGGCCCTCTGACCACCACCAGTAGGCAGACATAGTATCTTGCCCAAGGATATTTGGCATGCAGCCAGGAGGCAGCCTGGGATCGAACCACCAACCTTCTGATTAGTGGCTGACCTGCTCTGCCACCTGAGCTACAGCCACCCACTTCTACTCCTGCACTATCGAGAGCGTCCTGACGGCAAACATCTGCACCTGGTTTGGGAACAGCACCAAGCAGGACAGGCGAGATCTGCAAAGGGTGGTGCGCTCGGCCGAACGCATCATTCAATCAGAGCTCCCTGACCTGCTGTCCATCTACACCAAGCGGTGCAAGTCCAAAGCTAGGAAGACTATGATGGACCTCTCCCATCCCAACAATGGACTCTTCTCACTGTTGAGGTCTGGGAAGCGCTTCCGCTCCCTTAAGGCCAAAACAGAGAGAATGAAGAGGAGCTTCTTCCCCCAGGCTATTCGGGCCCTGAACCAGGTGTAGGACTGGACTCTCCCACACACGTCACTATAAGACTGGACTCTCACACACATCACCACACGCACCACCACACATTTCCTATAATCCTATAATTCCTATAATTTATAATCTTTATAATCTTTATAATCTCTTCTGCTATTTGCACATTCTTTACTGTAAATTCCTAAGTTCATTTGTAAATTTTGTAGTAAACTGTAAATTGTAAATATTGTAAAACTTTTCTTCTGTCATTTAATGGTCGGGCATTGTACAGCTACAAGCATTTCACCCCCATGTCATACTGTGTATGGTTGTGTGTGTGTGTGACAAATAAAATTTGAATTTGAATTTGAAAATTTGATTTGGTTTGTCATCTGTTTTTGAGACTGGAGGAGACGTAGAAATCTTTTGTTTTAAATCGTAGTTAGGAAGATTCCTGTTTGAAAACAAGCACTTTTTGTGAGAAATGCAAGAAGTACATCTGCAGAAAGCACACAGTTACATTCTGTCCATCATGTGGACAAAATTGAAAATGTTGAGCATTGAAAAACTGAGAACGTTGGGCAAGTTCAAAAGAAATGTGTTTGTAAGAACGAAAAACCAAATGGTACCTACAATAGTTATGGAAAGTCTAACTGTTGTATGTCTGTGTTCTACATGTTTATCTGATGGGAAATAAAGTTGCTATTGTTTTATTGCAGTTTTTTGACAATTCTGAGTGGATTTACACAGTACGGGTCACAATGACCCACAACAAAATCAATGTCATTTTTTTGTTTTTCAACATAATACAAGGGTTCATTTCCAAAACTTGCATATGATCTTCAATTTGTAGCAGATCCACTATTACACAGCAGCTGGAGCAGTCTCCAATGGAGGTCAGTCCAATGCTGCCACCTGTGGCCAAGTACCATAGCCTACTACTAGATTAACTTGTGACACATCTGCACCTGCTGCTATGATCACATTGAGTAGAGGCTGAGTGGCTGCACTTACCCCTGGTACATCCACATCTACCCACAAACATGTTGAAAGATGCAAACCCAGCAATGTGGATTGTCAACACTGAAAACAATCAGTAAGCAAAGACAACAGGGATCAATTTTGTCTGTTTATTTAGCACCCACAACATTTGTAGTCGTCTTCTGCACAGGGGAAGTCCACACACACTGTGTGGTACCACTTTCCACAGAAGGTGCAATCTGCAAGACTGAATGAGATTGTCAGGGTCATTGTCTGACTGTTTATTACTAATCACCTGCTGTACATTCACAGTAACTGCCATCTCCTTATAAATGTTCGTTAGATTAACCACACTTAAACAGACTGTATATAACTACCAACTCTAAAATGTTTGTTTGCAGAGAAAAGACACAATTTTTCAATTCAATTCAATTTTTTTCTTTATTGTCCCACAAGGGGAAATTAGTTTAGCAGCAGGAGGATAAGAACAACAGAACAATACTATAAAACAATAATAACAATAATAATGATAGAAAATTCAAGGACAATTATTTGCCATTAAGGAGACAAGACGCAGTAGGGATAAAAGAGACCTGGAGTCTTTTAGTCCTCCTCGGAGGTACTCTAAAACGGCGGCCGGAAGGCAACAACTCAAACTCACTGTGAAGTGGATGGTTCACACAATTAATAATAGACTGAGCCTTTCTAAGCACGTTTCTATTGTAAATGGCCAAACGTCCATCTTGCTAGCGCCCTGAAATTTTGCTAGCGGTTTTTACCAGAAATCCCAACCGATTCTTATTCTTCACCGTCAGGTTACCAAACCAGGCAGCGATACAAAAAGACATCACAGATTCGATAAAACTTCTATAAAACAAAGACAACATCTCAGATGAGACATTAAAAGATCTCATTTTCCTTAAAAAGAACAGCCTTTGTTGAACTTTTTTAGTAGCGGCATCAGCATGAGATTCAAAACACAGTTTATGGTCAAGTACCACACCTAGATATTTATAACTCTCAACGATCCCAATATTGGCAGTTTTAATGATAGTGGGTGATGAGCTATAAGAGGACTTCCTAAAATCAATAATCATGTCTTTAGTTTTTGACACGTTCAGTGAGAGGAAGGACTCATCACACCAATTCACAAAATCATCTACAACCTGTCCATGGCCTGACTCGTCCCCCACTAGAAGACTGACGATTACTGTGTCGTCAGCAAACTTCAGGATGTGTCTGTTTGTGAAATTGCTGCGACACTCATTCATGTACAGAATGAACAGAAGGGGGGAGAGGCAGCAACCCTGGGGTGATGCAGTAGAGGAGGAGAGCACATCAGAAAAGACATGATTCACCCTCACACATTGTGACCTATTAGTCAGAAAGTCTGTCACCCAGCCGACCAGACTAGTGTCAAGCTTGAAATGATTGTAAAGCCTGTCAGCAAGTAAGAGGGTTGAATTGTATTGAATGCAGATGAAAAGTCAGCAAATAATAATCTTGCATGGGTGTGGGGGGCCTCAAGATGCTTATACAAGAGATGCAGGAGTGTGACAGCAGCATCCTCCACACCTCTCTCTGCTCTATAAGCAAACTGGAAGGGGTCAAGATGGTGTTCAACATGCATTAAAATCTCCTTCTTAATTATCTTCTCAAATGTCTTCATCACTAAAGAAGTCAGAGCCACAGGCCTAAAATCATTCAGTGCCTTAGGAGAACTGCCCTTAGCAACAGGAACAATGACAGCATGTTTCCAAATCTTAGGTACTGTCTGTAGCTCTAAAGAAAGTGAGAAGATATAGTGAAAAATCCCACTCAGCTGATCAGCACAAGTTCTCAGTACCTGTCCACAGATGTTATCAGGTCCAGGACTCTTGCTTTTGGTGTGTCTGAAAAGATTAGCTACCCCTGTCTCATCAATACAAATAGATGGGGGAGTGATAGTCCTTTCCCTCAGTGTGCTGGTCTGCCTAGAGCAGTCAAAGTTCTCAAAACGAAGGTAAAAACTGTTAAGATCGTCTGCCAGATGTTTGTCAGAGGTAAACCCTTCTAGGGTAATGCTGCTTTTACCTTTCGTCTGTAACCCTGCCATTGTTTTCATACCAAGCCAAGCTCTTTTGAGGTTGTTACTACTGAGTTCTGCCTCAATCTTATTTCTATACCTCATCTTGGCAATCTTTATTGCAGCCCTCACCTCCTTCCTCAATATTCTCACAGTGGGAGCGTCTCCCTCGTTAAAAGCAATTTTCCTTTTAAGAATCAGATCCTTAATATCTTTAGAGAGCCACGGTTTGTTATTGGGGAAAGTCTTAAATTCTCTGACTGGAACCACAGAGTCTTTGCAAAAAGAGATGTAGCTACACACCACATCGGTGAGTTCATCCAAATCAGAAGTGCTCTCTTGAAACAAGGAGCAGTCAGTGCAATCAAAACACCCCTGAAGGGCAACACAACTGTCTTCTGTCCAGACATTAGTCCGCTTCACACAGGCCTTCTCCCTCCTAACCACAGATCTGTAGACAGGGAGGAGGTGAATAACATTGTGATCCGAAGAACCTAGCGCAGGTCCGGCCACAGACTTGTATGCCCCCTTAATTGGTCCATAACACAAATCCAGCGTTTTGTTATTCCTTGTAGGACAAGTGGCATATTGAAAGAAATTGTTCAGTGATTTCTTAAGATTACAATTGTTAAAATCACCGAGAATAAAATTTGGAGCATCCGGTGAGAGAGTCTGCAGATTGTGTACCACTTTAAAAATGGCATCGGCAGCAACTTTAACGTCAGCCTTAGGATGAATGTAAACAACAGTGACAAAAATTTGAGGGAACTCCCTCGGTAAGTAAAAAGGCCTGACAGATACTGAAAGGAGCTCGATGTCAGGAAGACACAACCGCTCCCGCACAGTAAAATTATTACACCAGCCCTGGTTGATATATAAACAAACCCCTCCTCCGTGAGATTTGCGTGTTACTCCACAGTTCCGATCCAGCCTGACAGGGGTCCCAAAGCCGCTGATTCGCAGTGAAGCTAATCAAGTTCGCAGATGACACCACCGTCATTGGGCTCATCTCTGACGGGGATGAGTCTGCCTACAGGAGGGAGGTTGAACGTCTGGTGTCCTGGTGCAGCCACAACAACCTGGTGCTGAATGCCCAGAAGACAGTGGAGATTATTGTGGACTTCAGGAAGCACACAGCCCCACTCCCTCCCATCATCCTGACTGACACCCCCATCACCTCTGTGGACTCATTCCGCTTCCTGGGTACCACCATCACCCAGGACCTGAAGTGGGAGCCCACCATCACCTCCGTCATCAAGAAAGCCCAGCAGAGGATGTACTTCCTGAGGCAGCTGAAGAAATTCAACCTGCCAACACGGACGATGATGCAATTCTACACTGCAATCATCGAGTCCATCCTCACCTCCTCCATCACCGTGTGGTACGCTGGAGCCACTATCAGGGACAAACAGAGACTGCAGCGTGTTGTGCGCTCTGCTGAGAAGGTGATTGGCTGCAGACTCCCATCTCTGCAGGACCTGTACACCTCCAGGACACTGCGGCGTGCAGCCCGGATCTCAGCTGACCCTTCTCACCCTGGACACAGTCTGTTTGACCTGCTCCCCTCAGGCAGGAGGCTCCGGTCCATTCGCACCAGAACCTCTCGCCACAAGAACAGTTTCTTCCCCTCTGCTGTTGGACACATGAACAATAACCACATGACTGTCCCCGCCACTAACACATGACCCTACGCTGTGTTACTGCATCATTTCATGTCTGGCACTGATCACCACCTGCACTCATGTATATATCATGTATATATCTTTCTACGTAGCACTCTTAATTCTTATTCTCATGTATATATCTCATGTATATCTCATGCACATATCTTTCTTTCTACATAGCACTTTAATTCTTATTGTTTGCACTGAAGCACCGCAGCAAATTCCTAATGTTGTAAACCTCAACATCTGGCAATAAACCCATTCTGATTCTGAAGTGTCACTGTCCATATCGGTCAGCCATGTCTCGGTAAGCGCCATCAGACAAGCCTCCCTGTATTCCCATAGATGAAGCACATTCCCTTGTAATTCATCCGTTTTGTTCCTAAGAGATTGGACATTGGCCAGAATCATAGAAGGCAGAGGAACACGATTCCTCCTCCGAAGTTTTCTTACACGCTGACGCACACCGCCTTTCTTTCCGCGTTTTCTCAAGCGGCGGGGCTTTCCAAAATTAGTCTTTGACCGGGGAAATAAATCCTCACCAAGAATCACATCTGTCCGAGCATTAGAAGAGTCGTGCATAGACAAACAGGACCACCGTAATCCAAGGAGTTCCTCGCGTGTATAAGTGATTGTCAGTGAGAGTGAATGACTCCAGGTGAATATCGCCAACAACAATAAAACTAAGGTGTAGAAGATCTCCATCTCGGCAAAAAGTTAAAACCACGGTTAAGAACAGAGTTAAAAACAAAGGTTAAAAACAAAAAGAGAAAGTAAATGCCAATAAACACCTGCTGCAGGTCGCCACAAGAGCAGCGCCCGTCTCACAGCTGGTCGCCGCAGGCAGACTACGCTAACGACATGTGATGTTACAACACTAGTGAAATATTAGTGTCATTTCATTCTTTTCAAAGGTTTATTTGCATGACGCACAAACTGACAAGTTTGAAAGGTACAAATGTGTTGTGCATGAAACGAATTCAAACGTGGTGCAGATGTGTGTCACAGGCTGATCTGGCTGTAGGCTGTGGCACTTGGCCAGAGGTGGCGCTGGTTGATTCGAGTCCATGTTAGAGCACAAAGTAAACTGCTCGCTTTAGTTGTGAAGCAAAAACGCTGAAACCGGAGAAATAAAACGTAGGAGAGGAACGATAACGACGACGATTCTCACTCCCTTAGCTCCTCCGCTTGATAAAATGACATCCATCAGTTTTGGAGTGCAATGGTCAAGTGTAGCCATTCAAGACTTGCAGTGGTTATTCTCTTGAACTCCTCCTTTATCTGTAGACCACACAAACAGAAGAATTAAACCTTGCAGACTATTAGCTATACCGCATTAATGAATGCTCTAATACATTGCGCAATGACGTACTGGGAAACTCACAGAAAACCTCCGCCTACCCCACTCCTGCTTTACAGGTGAAAATAGAGCAACAGGACCGCTGAGTCTTTGACTTTATTTATTTTCTGCTGTGTTTTACTTGCATCTATTTGAAAGACTGAGTGTAAACACAAAAATATTTTATTTTATGAGCTGGAATGTGTAGAAAATAGGTTTAAATGTTAAACTAATTTATTCAAGTCAGAGAATGTTGCATATAATTAAATGTTTGCTTGATGCATGAAGTTAAAAGATTAAAACTAATAAAACAAGTTAAAAAAAGAGACTTTTCCATTTGATTACATTTTGTATGATGGATTATGCAGAAAAAGTAGAATTGGGCTGTCACGGTCTCGCTGGCAGACCGTGGGGATGTGGGGAAAGGAGGACCCAAAATGCAGGACTCTACAGTGCAACAGTGTTTATTTACAGTGGTGACAATCCGAACAACAATAAATCCCCCCGTGCGATCCCAACTCCCGTTCCGTGTCTTCTCCTTTATCCCGTGCTCCGTGCTCTGTCTCCGTTCCCTGTGTACTCTCCGTGTGCTGCCTCCTGGTCGCCACAATTCCTCCTGAGGAAACACGCATACCAAAGGCAGCCGTGAGTACAAAACCTAACAGTAGACTTGCACTAACCTTGCACAATACACTTAAGACTGACGGGAAGTCACTCAACGATCCAGCGTCGAGGAGCTCTCAGCCACACTGTTTTGAAGCTCCTCTGACGAGGCTTGATCGGCGCCAGGTGTGTGTGGATTCCTGGGTGGGACCGGTCAGCTGGCAGGGCCACACCCACCAGGCCTAAAAGTGCCTGCCACGACCGCACCCTCACATACACAAGCACACACCCCTAAACACCTGACAGTACACCAACACGGAAAAACAGGACAGCAGACACAACCATAATAACAACAACCACAATAATGATAATAATAATAATAATAATAATAATAACTACAATAGTAGTCCACACTGCTCACGGACCCCGAATCCCTGGAACTGGGTCCGTGACATGGGCTGAAAAATCTATCGCTTTATCACCTACTCAGGTTGTAAATCGTGTTTTTAAAAAGTAACTAAGTAACTAAGTAATTAATTACTTTTGAAAATAAGTAATCAGTAAAGTAACGGGATTACTTTTTTGGGGAAGTAATCAGTAATTAGTTACTGATTACTTTTTTCAAGTAACTTGACCAACACTGACTATCAGTAACATCATAGCACCACCCAGCTGTATAGAAACTCCGTCATGCTAGCTCACGCAGTACGAGTTATTGTAACTGACTGTAAAAAGTCAGCACAACGAAAATAAACTCCAGCTAAACTTGGTTTATATCTGACCCAGATAGACTGCAGGTCATAACTGAGAAACACCAAACACTCTTCATGTTATCATTCATATTTCATCCACACAAATATTTTATTTCTTTTTGTCCACTGGGCAGGTGACCTGCAGAATCATGTCTGCCCCAGCTGGATACCTTTTCACACACACCGTGACGTCAGACACACTCACTTCTGCTTAGCGCACAATTTCACTTCATTCGTCAACCATCCACACACCACGTACTGCCCAATAAATACTTTGCAGTGTATTTCACCCTTGGACTTCTTTTACGTTTGCGGCAGGAAACGCGACTTACTCCAAAACCCAGGCTACGTGTACACAACAGATCACAGAATTCTAGTTTCTAGGTATGTGTGTGCATGTGAGTGTGTGCATGTGTGTGCATGTGTCTGTGTGTGTGTGTATGCGTGTCCATGTGTGTGTGTTTTTGGGGATGCATTTGTGTGACCTCCTGCTCACCAAAAGGGTCATAAAGGCAGGACGTTTACTAAAGAAGAAAACAGAACCCTCACATAGGCTGTGCCTATAATAAAAGACTACAGCCTCCCCCCACCATTCAACAGGCTGGGGAGGGGGTCACAAACACAGGAATGTGCTTTTTTTCATGTATTCATGTCCAGGTTTGTTCATGTTCATGTCAGGGTTCTTCATGTTGTGTTTTAGTTCACCCAGTTTAGGTTAAAGTTTAGTTTTGCATCAGTTTGCCTTGCCCCTTTCTTTGTACCCTTCGATCAGCCTTATTGAACTGCTGGAGTGATGATGTCCTATGACAATGAGATTATCACATGACATTTTTGAATGGGGATATTTCTTTTGAACTGTTTTCAATTTAACGTAATATTTAAGTGTTTCTTAGTTTCAGACTAGTTGGTTAGTCTATTTCAACGTTTTAAACCATATCCCAGGGTTTTTACTTCACCATTGATGGGGTTTTAACAAGAAAATAAAAGACAGAGCTTAACTCTGTAAAGATTAGATGAAAAATACTCAAAGGATAAATTCAATTGGTTTATTATTTTGTTACATAAGTTGAAAAAAGTAAAACAAGTAACTACAGAAACAACAAAAGAAAAGTTAAACAAGTAAATGAAGGGGGGAAAGGAGGAGGGGAGAAAACCCCAACAATCCCCTCTGAGCAAGCACGAGGCGACAGTGGTGAGGAAAAACTGCCTTTTGACGGGCAGAAACCTCCAGCAGAACCAGGCTCAGGAGGGGACAGTCAACTGCTGGGACTGGTTGGGGGGGGGGAGGGTGAAAAAAGATGAAGAAGGTGGAGAATATGTGTTGGGGGGACAGGAGAGGTGCAAAGTAAGATGGGGCACAGGTGGAGGAGGACGAGGCTAAATCATCTGAATAAGCGGCAGAACCAGCCTTTTTTCTTCTTTTTCGGGTAGTTTTCCACGAGCTCGTTCTCCAGGATAAGGGTTCTCAACTGATCGTTTGTTTCTGCATTCTGCTGCTCGAGTTGCTGGCATCTTTGCTCCATTTCTTTTAAGGTTGCTTGTTTTTTTCTAAGCTTTTCTTGCTTTTTGTTGTGCATCTCTTCTAACAGCTCGTTTTTTCTCTGGATTTCTTGACTCGTACGCTGCAGGTCTTCATGCATTTTCTCTTGTTGTTGCTTTTGTGCCTGCATTTCAATTATTTGGCTCTTCAAGTCATTGGACTTCAACAACATCTCCTTAATGACCTTTGAGTGTTTTCTCTTCATTCCATCAATCCTACACTGCATCTCTGAACATCGTTTTTCCAGTATTTCCTTTTCTCTTTGCAGTTCAGGAGTTTCATCACAAAGTTCTAGCAATGCTAGATTCCTTCTCTCAAAGTCCTGGATAATACGTTTTTCTTCTTCCTGTTGCTTTTTTTCTTCAAGAAGCTCTTTATTTTTGCGCTTTATTTGACCAAACCTGACTATCAGATTGTTGTACAATTTCCGTGTGGCTTTGAGTTTGTCCTTCATTTGTATTTCCTTTTCTCTTTTCAGTTGAAGTGTTTCCTCATTTTTTTTATTGCAAAATTCTTGCAATTCTAGATGCCTTCTCTCAAAGTCCTGGATAATACGTTTTTCTTCTTCCTGTTGCTTTTTCTCTTCAAGAAGCTCTTTATTTTTGCGCTTTGTTTCACCACACTTGACTTTCAGATCGTTGTACAATTTCTGCATGGCTTTGAGTTTGTCCTGCATTTGTATTTCCTGTTCAGTCTTCTGTTGGTGGATTTTTTCAATTGTTTTCTCCGCTGCATTGAGCTTTCCTCGAAGCACCTGATTCTGTTTCTCAATGTTTTGGAGATCCCACTGTATCTCCTCAATAGTAGCTTTCTTTCCTTGAAGCTGGGCAGATGTTTCTTTTAATTCAGCACTCTGTGTTCCTGATGAAAGAAAACGAGAAAAAATCTCCTCTCGTCCTTCACCAAACTTCACTCCCGAGCCCTCATTGATCATTTTTATATCAGGCTGGCGTTGCTGTTTTTCTTCCAGGTCTTTATTTCGTGCTTCCAGTTGTCTGCACTTTTCCACTAGTTGAAGCTTCTCTTCTTCAATTTGTTTAATTTTGTAATGTAGGTCAGATTTTTCCTTCTGACTTTCCTGTAATGTTCTTAGGACTGATAAGACACCATCCGTGGTAATTTCTCCTGAAGAGATTGGCCGCACAATTTCTCCTGGAGAGATTGGCCGCACAATTTCTCCTGGAGAGATTGGCTGGCCAGAACACAAAGGACAGGCAGCATAATCTTTTTGTCTTTGTTGGCCTTTTCGTGGAGGCATGTTGGAGCCTGTGCACAGTGACTCTGAAAAGGCTTAGAAATATTTCCAAATGGATCTCTGGTCGAACGTTTGAAGGCTGTGAACAAACTGATAAATTGCTGCTTCTGACCCCTATTTATAGACTTCAGATCAAAGGCAACATAGTCCTTGTGACATCATCACTCCGTAAGCCAATCAGATTGTCACATGACATTTTAGAATGGGGATGTTTTGTTTTAAATTGTTTTCAAATTTAACTTTAGTGTTTCTTAGTTTAAGACCAGTTGGGCCAACACCCCCCTCCCCCCCGCCCCATTTAGTTGATTCACATATTAATTGCCACAAACATGTGTCAATAATAAATTTTATGATAAATGTTTTTTCATTATCCTACTTTTATAAAAGGAAACATTATTTAAAGCAGCGGTCCCCAACCTTTTTTGCGCCACGGACCGGTTTATACCCGACAATATTTTCACGGACCGGCCTTTAAGGTGTCGCGGATACATACAACAAAATAAAACCAGTACCGGTACCAAAAAACAGATTTATTCATAACACACGTGAAAAGACCAGGAAAACCGAGTTAACGATAAAAACGATAACAAAATAACGCTGAAAACCGATGTGGAGCAGGGAAATTTTACTGCTATTGTTAAATAATTATCATCATTACCATTGCATTAATAATATAATCTTCGGTGGTAAAATTCGGTGGTCTGAGGTGGTCTGACGGGCAGACATGAATTCCAGTAGTCGAAGTGAGTGGGCATAAGCCGGCTTATCCAAAGGTAAGGCACTACCTGTTGAATTATTTCCAAAGTGTGCCAAATTGGACATGATAACATTTAAGTCTACTCACTGAAATTACTGGTGGATGTCTGTTTTGATTTTGATGAAAAATCTCATGAGTAGAAGCAGTAGAGTCTGCTAAGAAGAAAGAAATGAAAGCAGTTAGAGTCTGCTAGGAAAAGTTTAAATACTGGGTTAAAGTCCCGGTTGGTCATTAGGTCAGACCTTTGTTGGTCATTTTGTGGGTTAGAGTCCCCATTGTCCATCAGGGTAGATCTGCCTCAGTTACACTGCAAAAACTCAAAATCTTACCAAGTATATTTGTCTTATTTCAAGTCAAAATATCTAATCACACTTAAAATAAGCCATAATCAGCTAAAGAGTAACGTTTCAGTGAGATATAGGAACTTGTTTTTAGACAGTGCATCTTGGATATCTTGTTAAGTGAAAAACTCTTGAAAACATATTGTTTTGAGTCATATCTCACACGAAACAAGCTTTTTTGGCATTTCATAAACGTTTTAAGCTGCTGTGTTATTTGTAAAAGATTTATCATCTTGTTTCAAGAAATAGACCTAACTTGAATCAGGACATCAAATCTACTTTATTGAGAACTGCAGGTTAATATCATGCCCAACATTACATTATTATGAGTCTTAGTATCTTAAGCACAGTGTATTTATCAGTCAAACCATATCAATGTGACATTGAAAAAGAGGCAAAACACTGAAATTGTTTCCCTCTCAGTTGTGTTGCACTGAACAGATTGCGCCAAAAGTAAAATAAAAAGTAAATAGAACAATTTTTTTTGCCAGTCTTTAAAAACCTTATTTCAGCCCACATATTCACAAAAGACTCAAGAATAATGTTTGATGATGTCAGTTAGATCATACTTCACTGGAATGTACTTGCTGTTATTAAAGTTTACATAGTGGTACGCTGTATAATCAACAAGATTTCCAGCATCCACAAAAATATTTGCCTGAGCTAGACAGGGAACTTCTACCTCATAAGCTAAATATTGATCATTCCACCCAACTGTAGAGAGAGGCTGGCATTCAAAACAATACACAGATGCATTTACAATATAGATGTTTTTAACAAGTGCAAACTCTGGAGCATCATTTATGACATCAGAAATAACCAAAGATTTTTCACATGAATGTATATTTCCATGTAGCATAATCCACTGTACAGAAACTACATGTTCAACTTGCTCAATGAAGTCTTTAATCTTGCCTTCTACATAATGAACATTTTTCACCTCTTTGGCTGGAACCATGTCGACTTCACTTGAAAAAATGGGATGTTTCTCATGCACGTTCTGACTACATTCATAAAGTTGGTTGTGCTTCACAAGAGATTTACAAATATTCTTAAAACTACTTTTCAGAGCCCACTGCTTGAAGAAACAATGTTTTGACTCAAAACGCATACACATATGCCTCACTGTAGGACCAAGAGCCTTAATCTGAGAAGGAAGATGCAGTAAATAATGCTGTTTAGGTATAATATTTTAATCTGGAAACAGTTGTTTGAAATGTTTTAAATGCTGCTCTATTAAAAGCTTCAATCTGGAGAGAGTTGAGACAGCAATAATAGGTGAAAACAGAATTTTTATGATCTCTAACATGTTACGTAGCATTTGTGTGTAATGATTTTCTCCAATTTTGTCCATAAGAAATGGAAGGATCTTCAACAAAACCAGCATCTGCCCAGCTGACTGTTTCAATTTATTGTCATTTGATGAAAGCGTACTGACAGATATGGGGCAAGGCTTATCCCTCACATCAACAGGAGAATAAGGGAAACACAAAATTGCACTATTGAATGAATCTTAGTTCATTTGCCCTGAAAGCACAAGATTCTTTAAAACACATTTGATTTCATATGGGGCAACGCCTTCAAGGATAACATGCATGATGTCTTGCGGGGTTTGATTGATTATATCAACGTGAGGAGAGTCTGTTAACTTGCTTCTCCTGTATATACCATACGTTATTTTTAGTTTGTCTTTCAGAAAGTCCGTACTTGCCTTCTCAATGTCATTACATTGCCTGTTATGACTGGCCATGGTCCTTTTAACAAAAAAAATCTTCATTAAATTTTTCCTGCATGTCTTCAAAGTGGCATTCGCAGTGCCTGCATTTACTGTAGGCAAAACCCACTCCTTCCTTAAATCCAGCCACTTCATGCTGAGCTAGAGTGTCTCCACACACAGATATGAGTGCCCCATGAATTGTCCTCTCACCCCTTGCAGTGACAACTTGGACACCATCACACAGCTCAATTAAGTCACGGTTAATCCTCTCAAATATCTCATCTATACCACAACGGGAAAGATCTTTTGATTTTACCATGGCAAGCAGACGAATAGCAGGAAGTCTTGATCTGTACTTAGGGCTGATGTTACCTAAGGTGTAATAAATCAATAACAGCTTGTTCTTGTTTGCCCGAGATCCAAGAGGATTGCATAGTTCAATTTCATCTGTATATAAAATCAACTGTAATGCTGTAGCGACTTTAATAAACAGTGGGTGCCACTTAAAAATGTCTCCATCAATGAAATCATGAAGAAAGCCATCCTTGCATGGCTTTGGCCTCTCATCAATCATTGCAAGCATTCTTGGATGTGATAGCAGCTGCTCCAAACTTTTCAACAACGGTATGTAATGAAAACAATGGTCTTTAATGGCAAGAACCCTGGAGTCTCCACGCTTCGAATAACAGACTGTTTGTTTTGTGACAATAATCTCTGGTTCAACTGGTTTTAACAGTTCTTTGATAGTCTTTTCCTGCAAATGTGTGGAAGCAATTTGAGTGAAAGGGTCAACAAACTGGTCAAATACCCCCACTGCATCACTCTTTAGTTGATCCAGGTCCCCAGAATGTCTCTCAATCATGTCACTCATTTGTTGTTTTAAGTGCTCCAATAATACGGCCTGATATTGCTGGATTCCACTCACGAAGTGGTTAACAGCTCTCTGTGGAAGAGGAAAAACAAAGGAAAAAACCTTAATTACAAAATTCATATGAAAACACAGTCAACATGCAAACTCACAGACACAATTTTTGAAAAAGGAAACCTTCAGTTACATAAAGTTAGTGCGATGCAATGAGCAAAATAAGTTACCCCCACCACCCAATTTTTTTTGTAAAGAATAATATTGCCTTATGCAACGTTAAAACCTTGTATTCACTTAATTATAATGCATTTTGAGGAATCGGATCATAGGTGGAAATGCAAATTGAAAATTTGTGTTGTGTGTATTATGTTGTCTCTATTCTTAGCTCATGCTAAGGAAATATAGTGATAGGCAGATTTTGGATGCAACATACATGTCTATTTCCATATATAGTGGGGGAGTGAGATCTGAGTGGTCACCCATGAAGTACATGGAGACACATTCGAATGTCAGGTGTTTCACTCACATACCTAAAGCTGTCCATTTATGACATCTTGAATGATCTATTCAAGATGCCAGGTCTGAACAGTGCCCAAGTTATAGCTTGAGCACTGTTCAGCATAAGTTAAGCATATTGCTTTTAGGTTCTCTAACAATGAAATACAATTCAATGGAAAATTAATGGCATAAATTACCTGTGTCAGTCGATGGGTTTCCTTGGCTTGAAGAAGAAATGCAGTTGCATGTTTATAAATGTCAAGATTCAGGTGACCCTCTCCATCTTCTTGAAATCCACTCTGAAACAGAATAACAAAAACATATCTATTAAAACAGAAATAAATAATTGCATTGATAGGTAGCAATCACCAAACAATATTGCATTCATTAGTTAGCTAGATTCATGCCCATAAGGTACAAGGTAGATGTATTTTTACTGACTGATGTCTTTAATTTGAGCTTTTAAAATGACAACTAAAATGACAAACAAAGCAGTACTTGATAATAGATTAATAAGACTAGCAAAGCACATGGAGAGTTCAGTACAGTATAGTTTAAATTCCTTGATCATGCCTGATCACCCCCAAAATTGAATTACTTGTTTATTGGCCCATTTGTGACATTTCCTGAAAATTTAAAATCTGTCCATAACTTTGAGTTATTTTGCTAACAGTCAGACAAATGCCACCAAAAACATAACCTCCTGAGTTACTAAGAAAAAAAGGTAAAGAAAAGAAAAACAAAAGATAGTTTTAGAAAAGAAAAGTAACAGTTAATGTTGTCAGTAGTCTTACTGTTACTTCAGAAATGCAAATAGTTATTTATAACTGATTACTCATTTAAAAAAATATACAAAATAACTTACTGATTGGTTTGTATGAAAGTAATTAGTTATGTCAGTTATTTACTGTCGGACAAGTTACTGACAATTTGAAATATGTTATATTTAGTAGTTTCACCTTTAAAAAAAAAAGACCAATACTGACAATAAAAGTTATATTGACTTTAATGCTCTTATTAATGTGAAGATGAGTATTTTTTTTGTGTGTTTAAAATTTTTTTGACAGTAACTCTGAACAAATCATGTAATTTTGGTTTGCTTTGCCTAATAGTCATTCTCTTAGGCTACATCCACACCTACCCGGGTATTTTTGAAAACGCAGATTTCTCTATGCGTTTGCACCTTTCGTCCACACGTAAACGGCGTTTTTGGTCACTGAAAACGGAGATTTTTAAAAACTCCGGCCAGGGTGGATATTTTCTAAAACTCCGTTTTTGCATTTATGTGTGGACAGAAAAATGGAGAAAACGCAGTGTCAAAGGTGTGCTCATTTTTTGACGTCACACTGTGCGCCACGTTATTGTTTCGGTGAAATGAATTTCTACAATACTGTTACTGTTAATTGTACTCTCTGCACTGCCTCCACACATACCACTTGCTTCTGCTTCTATGCCCCAGCTTTGTTTACTTTTTCCCACCGAGGCTTCTAGACTTCTGATTGGCCAACATTTCTGCACGGTTAGGAATATATCGCCACCTGTTGCTTTGGCATGTTCCTAGCAGCGTTTTCCTTCATTTCTGCGTTTACGTGTGGACGGGATTATTTTTTAAAACGAAAACGGAAAATCTCTGTTTTCAAAAATACCCGTGTACGTGTGGACATGGCTTAAGTTGACCTTGAACACATATGTAAACATGATAGTGACCTATTCAGTTAGCTGACTGGCTTTTACCAGCTGATTTCAACATGTATTTCAACAATATATCAACTTTTTTTAAACTAATAGGACTTTCTGCAAAGTTTGGATGCATTCACCGGAGCGAACGAACGGATGACTGAAAAAAAAACAGTCTGACAAGACTGCAGCTTTGCGTTTCTGCCACAGCTCTCATTTACGTTTCAGGTGAGTTACTTAATTTAGCGAAACAACTAGTTCGACACTCATCACTATTAAAATAAAAGTACAACATGAGTCTGTCAAAAACAACACATTTAATGGACGTACTTGGATCAGCCAAAGTAAATGCTAACATTATGTTACAGCTTCTGCAGCTCGTTTCTCTGGCTTTTGTTAAAATAACTTACCGTTGGTGCGGAGATGCTTGAGCCCTCGTCAGTTACTGAAGAACTGGCGTTAGTTTACTGGTGTCAAGCCAGCCTCCAATTCGAGACTTGCAGTCAAGTCAGCCTCCAGTTTATTTTACGTTCCCTGTGTATTCAAAGTATTACGGGAATGGATGTGGAAACCGGATTTCAAAATAAAAGCCAACTTCGAGTGAATTAACAGATATGTTAAGAACATAATAACATATAATTTAGGCTTTTTTTTTTTTACAAACTCTAATGTTACATCTATATGACACAGCCTTGTACCCTAATTGTGCCCTGTCACTATCAAGGCCATCTTATTTTGGATTTCAAAGTAAAAGCCCTGTGAATCTTCATTTTTGAACTACTCTTTCAATGAATTCATAATGCTCTTAAAAGCAAAAGTCGTATTTCCAAATACTATTTGAACTTTGTATCAACACTTTCCAACCGCAGTCTTTTTCACAGTAATACCATATCAAAATCAATTCTTTCTGATTTTGCTTTTCATAGTAATGGCCCTTTGAAATTGCGGATATTTGACTTAATCTCCTAACGATTCAAAATGCTCTAAAATGAAAACTTCTTGTTTCCACAGGGTAATTCCACTTTAGATCAACAGTATACAACCCCACAGTGATACCATATCAATATCAAGTCATTCTGATTCTGCTTTCAAAAATAAAAGCCTTTTCAAATTGTCCATAATTGACCTAACCTTCAGTGATTTCAAAATGCTCTAAAATGGAAAATTCCTGTTTCCACAGGGTAATTCCACCTTAGATCGACAGTATACAACCCCACAGTGATACCATATCAATATCAAGTCATTCTGATTTTGCTTTCAAAAATAAAAGCCTTTTCAAATTGTCCATAATTGACCTAACTTTCAGTGATTTCAAAATGCTCTAAAATGGAAAATTCCTGTTTCCACAAGGTAATTCCACCTGAGATCAACAGTATACAGACCCACAGTGATACCATATCAATATCAAGTCATTCTGATTTTGCTTTTCATAGTAATGGCCCATTGAAATTGCGGATATTTGACTTAATCTTCTAACGATTCAAAATGCTCTAAAATGGAAAATTCCTGTTTCCACAGGGTAATTCCACTTTAGATCAATAGTATACAACCCCACAGTGATACCATATCAATATCAAGTCATTCTGATTTTGCTTTCAAAAATAAAAGCCTTTTCAAATTGTCCATAATTGACCTAACTTTCAGTGATTTCAAAATGCTCTAAAATGGAAAATTCCTGTTTCCACAGGATAATTTCACTTTAGATCAACAGTATACAGCCCCGCAGTGATACAATATCAATATCAAGTCATTCTGATTTTGCCTTCCAAAATAAAAGTCTTTTAAAATTGCCCATATCTGACTTACTCTTGGAACGATTTCAAAATGCTCTTAAATAGAATTTTGCTGTTTCCACAGGCTGATTCCACTTTAGATCAACAGTATACAACCCCACAGTGATGCCACATCAATATCAAGTCATTCTGATTATGCCTTCTAAAATAAAAGACTTTTCAAATTGCCAAGATATGACCTACTCTTTTAAAGATTTCCGAATGCTCTAAAAATGAAAATTGCTGTTTCCACAGGATAATTCCACTTTAGATCAACAGTATACAGCCCCACAATTTTAACTTTGTGATCATATGCACTAGAGCTCCTATAAACACAGTCAAAAGGCTTTTACTCTGAAATGCAAAACGAGATTGATTTGAGATTGAGATGTTACCACTGTAGAGGTTGTGTATGGTTTGCATGAACTGCAGTTACTTAGTGGAAACAGTAATTGTCCTGTTAACAGCATCCGCGTGTAATTATTAAAAGTACCAAATGAACAATTATAATTCTGATACTGACGTGATAAAACTGTGGGGTTGTATACTGTCAATGTAGAGTGAAATGATCTTGTGGAAACAGCAACTTTGCTTTTAATGGGATTCTGAAGTCAGTGAAAGAGTGGGTCATACATGGACAATTTCAATGGACCATTACTTTGAAAGGCAAATTGACTTAATATCACTGTGATAGTGTGCACTGTCGATCTTGAGTGAAATTATCCCGTGGAAACAGCAATTTTCATTTTTAAAACATTCTGAAATAATTGAAAGAGTATATCACATATGGACAAATTCGAAGGCAAAATCAGACCAACATGAAATTTACATGGTTTTACTGTCGGGTTGGATACTGTTGATCTAAAGTGGAATTATCGTGTGGAAACAGCATCTTTCAATTTAAGAGCATTTTGAAATCGTTAAGAGAGTAGGTCGTCTACGGGCAATTTGAAAAGGCTTTTATTTTGGAAGGCAAAATCAGAATGACTTGAAATTGACATGGTAACATCGTGAGGTTGTATACTGTTGATTTAAAGTGAAATTATTCTGTGGAAACAGAAAATTTCCTTTTTAGAGCATTCTGAAATCACTGAAAGTTAGGTAAGTTATGGGCATTTTCAACAGGCCATTATTTTGGAAGTCAAAATCAGAATGACTTGAAATTGACATAGTACCATGGTGTGGTTGTACACTTTTGATCTAACATGGATTCATCCTGTGGAAACAGCAATTTTCATTTTTAGAGCGTTTTGAAATCGTTAAAAGAGTAGGTCGTATATCTTCAATTTGAAAAGGCTTTTATTATGGAAGGCATAATCAGAATGACTTGAAATTGACATAGTACCATGGTGTGGTTGTATACTGTTGATCTAAAGTGAAATTATCCTGTGGAAACAGCAATTTTCATTTTTTGAGCATTTTGAAATCACTGAAAGGTAGGTCAATTGTGGACAATTTGAAAAGGCTTTTATTTTGGAAGGCATAATCAGAATGACTTGATATTGATATGGTATCACTGTGGGGCTGTATACTGTTGATCTAAAGTGGAATTACCCTGTGGAAACAGGAATTTTCCATTTTAGAGCATTTTGAAATCACTGAAAGTTAGGTCAATTGTGGACAATTTGAAAAGGCTTTTACTTTGGAAGGCAAAATCAGAATGACTTGATATTGATATGGTATCACTGTGGGGTTGTCTACTGTCGATCTAAGGTGGAATTACCCTGTGGAAACAGGAATTTTCCATTTTAGAGCATTTTGAAATCACTGAAAGTTAGGTCAATTGACAATTTGAAAAGGCTTTTACTTTGGAAGGCAAAATCAGAATGACTTGATATTGATATGGTATCACTGTGGGGCTGTATACTGTTGATCTGGAGTGGAATTACCCTGTGGAAACAGGAATTTTCCATTTTAGAGCATTTTGAAATCACTGAAAGTTAGGTCAATTATGGACAATTTGAAAGGGCTTTTATTTTTGAAAGCAAAATCAGAATGACTTGATATTGATATGGTATCACTGTGGGGTTGTCTACTGTCGATCTAAGGTGGAATTACCCTGTGGAAACAGGAACTTTCCATTTTAGAGCATTTTGAAACTACAGAAAGTTAGGTCAATTATGGACAATTTAAAAAGGCTTTTATTTTGCAAGGCATAATCAGAATGACTTGATATTGATATGGTATCACTGTGGGGCTGTATACTGTTGATCTAAGGTGGAATTACCCTGTGGAAACAGGAATTTTTCATTTTAGAGCATTTTGAATCGTTAGAAGATTAAGTCAAATATCCGCAATTTCAAAAGGCTATTACTATGAAAGGCAAAATCAGACTGACTTGATATTGATATGGTATTACTGTGAAAATTACTGTGGTTGGAAAGTGTTGATATAAAGTTGAAATAGTATTTGGAAATACGACTTTTGCTTTTAAGAGCATTATTAAGTCATTGAAAGAGTAGTTCAAAAATGAAGATTCACAGGGCTTTTACTTTGAAATCCATAATAAGATGGCCTTGATAGTGACAGGGCACAATTAGGGTACAAGGCTGTGTCATATAGATGTAACATTAGAGTTTGTAAAAAAAAAAAAAAAAAAGCCTAAATTATATGTTATTATGTTCTTAACATATCTGTTAATTCACTCGAAGTTGTATTGAATATTATTATATTACTATTTATTACTTTATTGTTAGGGCTGTTTTTGTTGTGCATCTGCACCTTATTGTTGTCAATGTCTACGCATGGGACAGTGTGAAACGTAATTTCAATTCCTTTGTATGGCAAGTACATTTGAAGAAATTGACAAATAAAAGTATTCTATTCTATTCTATTCTATTCTAAGTTGGCTTTTATTTTGAAATCCGGTTTCCACATCCATTCCCGTAATACTTTGAATACACAGGGAACGTAAAACAAACTGGAGGCTGACTTGACTGCAAGTCTCGAATTGGAGGCTGGCTTGACACAAGTGTTAGACTGGTTGATTGGGGCCGTCCTTTCACCTGCTCCAGGTAAACCGTGGCGGGTTGATCCATCCTCCTCATCCGCTTCCACTCCGAGAAGGTGACGCGCGTGTGTCCGCTTTACGTGATAGTAGAAGGAGTTATATACTCTGTACTCACTCGGACAGCCATCAATTCCACACACCACGCGAAAGTCAGGGCTGCGGCTGTGCATGGTATTAATTTAGTGATGTGTCCTGTGTGTCGAAGCTTCGAATCGCGCGTCGGGTAATCGCGGGGGCGTTTTTCTGAAGCGCGTATCGAGGCTTGCGTTGATTACGTATGCAGTGACGTTCGAGGCCTCGCGGGCAGTCCGTACCACGTGACTGATTCGGGAACTGGTTCACCGGTTCGCGCCAGATTCGAAATAAAATGGGCAGCAAAACACAGCTGATTCCCTCATCACATCGTGTTGTGGAATTGGATTACGTACGTGTTACATAGCTACTGGAGTACTGGACACAAATTTCTTTATCCAAACTTGTATAAACTTGCTGTGGTTTTTCTTGCAACCCCTGCTTCATCTGTGCCCTGTGAGAGGATATTTTCAAAAGCAGGAGAAATCCTCTCAAAAAAGAGGAACCGTCTTCAGCCCAGCACTGTGGGAAAGCTGCTATTTTTGAATAAAAACAAATGAAAACTTTTCCCTAGTGTCATGAGCACTGTTATACAAGCACATTCACATCACAACTCCCTCCCTTTTTGTTTCCATGTACATTCCTGTGTTAAGCTGCCAATTTATTATACACAAATATTAATTAAATTAATATAAAATTAGTATAATATTAAATATAACTAATATTTAGAGTTCAGTTATTGGTGTCATGAACAATAGTAATTCCTTTATTCATTCAACTTGAAGTGCCACACACTAGTTTGTGTCATTATTGAGATGTACATAAGAATGATTACGCAGTTACACAATCATCCCAAAAACTGTGTACTGATAGTTTCCACTTTCTCTTTTGTATCAGACATACTGAGACAATATTCGGGATAAATAACCATGAAAAACAATTTATTTATTCGGTTTAGCGGTTTACACATCACATCATTATAATTATTGAGCCCATTTCACTTGAATTGTCCACTTGATGGCGCAGTAGAGCAAATGAATCATCACAATGCTTCGAACCATGAGTCGACCAGTTGGATGGGAAGCTTCAGTTCATCATGAGGCTTCATCTCACCATCACTAGTATTAATGTGACTCAATGCTACAAACACGTAGCATATAAAGCAACGCCAAATCATGTTGGAAGCTAGTATGTTTCATTCGGTAGCGCGGGCTGCAGTTGTGCCGTAAAATAACTCGTTACCATGGTTAAACGCGCCTGCTAAATTGTCGTAAATGTGGGGGATAAAGTAAATGATTTTTTTATTAACCTATAATAATTAACGTTATTTTGCAATGCACAAAGACAGTTGTTTAGTTTAAAAACCAAAAATCCTTTAATGGTTTAAAAATCATTTTAGGATTTTTGGGCCAAAGAAATGTCAGGCAAATTGAAGACTAACTTCGTTTCTGGCTGTCGCGAATGATCTGGTGGACATCTTAAGTTCATGTAGACACGTGCCTGCCACTACTGTCCCAGAGTTCTTTGCATTCGCGTTTCATTGGAAGTAAGTTAAAATGTATTATACAGTGCTCATTTTTTGTACATATTACACTCCTTTCGAAAGTTCTAAATGTTTTGGTGTGTTTATATTGTGTAACGTTGCAGCCGAACAGTGACTGGACGAGGCAAGCTAACGCCAAAAAAGCTAACTAGTGTGCTAAGTAGGCTAACAGCATGGAAGGACTGGATGAGGTCACAGTGTCGGTTTTAAAGGGTAATGTATGCAAATTTTATTTTTAAACAGATTAAATGGACTTATGTTTTACATAGGTGTATGAACACGGAAGTGTGCAAATTACATTATTTTATAAATAATGTCGTTGATGATGTTTAAGTAATTTTTTTACCTTCCATTTCATGTGATCATTTACTCATTTTAGGAACATTTGTAGTTATTTGTTTTATTTATGCAAGTGTATTTATTCATCCTTAGAGGTGGATAATTCTCAGTAACATTTACCAATTTACATTTAATTGATTAACTTTTGGGGGGGGAAAGTACTTAAGAGTAGTTTTACTGCACTATAGTTTACACTTTTACTTGAGTAGATTTGTAAAGAAGTAACTGTACTCCACTACATTCCAAAAAGCTCAGTTCCTTTAATAATACCTAAAGCTGCATAAAAATTCAGTGTCCAATATATAAAAAATGAGGTCAACAATGCTACTAAAGTAGTGTGACGATTTGTTTGTCTGTAAACAGAATTTTTCCACAGCAGTTAGCCCAGCAGATATATATTTTTTAATTTAATTAAGTAATTTTTTTGAGGAGAATACTTTTTTCTTCTACTTCATTTTATTTTGAAGTAACACTACTTTTACTTAAGTACAGTCTTTTTAGCATGTTGATCATTAGCTCTATACAAAAAACAGTAGCAGACAATGAGGTATCCACATTTCTATACTAAACTAGTTAGCAATAGCAACACAATTTTAATGAAGTGTCAACTTTCATAGTCTCATCTCTCATGCAGTTTCCTTTGTAGGGCATAATTTCATCTTGCTATGTTTTTCTTCCAATGTGTTCATAGCTGCAAACATCAGCGAGGGAATCATGGGCACCCTGTCTCGTGAAGACTTGCAGGATCTTTTCCCAGGCCCAGAGAACTTTTTACGGAGAAAAGCTGTCTGGCGTGCCTGTCAGGATGTACTGGAGGTCAGTTTCTCAGTCACTCACCACCTCTTAAAATTGGCATCGTCGTGTTTTTGTTCCTTTTGTAATTATTTTTTTGTTTTAACACCAGTCACCAAATATACCTATTTTATTTTAAGGGAATAATGGAATGAACCTGCTATCAACCTGCTATTAATGAGGGCTGTCAATTGATTAACAAAATGCACTCAGTTATCACAACACAACTCTGTGATTAATCACAACTAAAATACTACAAACCACAGATACCACTGTTACCTGAATTTTCTTTTGTATGTTCTTATATAGAATCGAAGGGTGCAATATAGGTAATCATTACAATTTAAGGAGGCAATTTTATAGACTTGTGAAGAATAACACTTTTTTTTTCCTCTTTTTTTTTTTAACATCAAAATTACGGTATTGAATAAATCAATCTGCAAACCTCAACTTTGATAAATAAGTCACATCATGGTCAGTCTATGGTCACTTAGTTGTGAATAGAAAATATTGTCTCCCTGAAGCTGCCTTGCATTGTAGGAACCACCGTCCATCATAGAAAACCCTTGCAGAGTAACAACCAGTCTGATTGTCAAATCAGTTTACCAGGTTTCTCAACTCTGGAATGTGATCAAACCACCGATTACAACTAGTTTAACCGTGGGCAGAGTTGAATGGCTCTTCACTATTCCCCCCCTCCACACACACAAAAAAATAAAAATAAAAAATTGCGTTTTGCTTTTATTCATTATTTATTTTATAGGAATCTGGCCAAGATGACTCAAAATCTTCAACCAGCTCCTCCATTAATGAGTCACCCAAGCAACAGACATCCACTACTGTAAATGCAACTGCTGCAAAATGAAGGTTGTGAAGTTATTCTATCCAGAATATGTATTGCACACTGACACTGAGCTTGAGCAAGTCCGCCAACAATACTTTGAGTTGTCAAAGAAAGGTGAAGAGCGCAGCTGCAAAATGTCAAAAGAGCTCAGATGTCGGCTCATCCGAAACACCATGACTAGTATGATTGCAATCCTGAGGGCAAAAGGGGATGGAGAATCGCATAGATACCCATCAAAACCAGAAATTACAGCAATGGCAAAGAGAATAGTGCAGTACTACCCTATGCTACAGGACCAAGGCATCAAGAATACATGGGTAAGTGAAATGCATCCACTTCAATACCAAAGTGTTTCATGTTGGACATTTTAGTAGTGGTTGGAAAAATGTATTAAATGTCCTATACAGGTTACTGTGTACACACAGCTAAACAAAAGACTGCAAAATGTGAGATCCCCACAAAAAGCCACTCCAGATGGGAGACATTCAAAGAGGTAAGGCTGCAACTAATTAATTTTAATTTTAACTATGATAATTCTGTTATTCATTTTCCTCATTAATTGATAAGTTGTTTAGTCAGTACGATGTTTGAAAGTTGTGAAAGTTTTTGTCCAAAAGTCTTCTTTTGTCCACAACCTGACAATTTTAATTTCAACGATAGAGGACAAACAAAAAAGCTAAAATCATGTTTGGGCATTTTATTAAGGAAAGAAAGAAGTGATCCAAAATGATCAATCAAGTATTTGGTGACCTGCCTTTAGTTTCCTCACCTGTTTTAGCATGAAAGGAAGAAGCACTTTGTGTTACACTTTGTATATATGAAAATGGCTATACAATAAAGATATGAATTGATTGAGTTTATAGTTGATAACTAATTGATTAACTGACTAATCTTTGCAGCTCTGCCAAGAGGCGACATCTTGATCAGCCAAGTGACGTAGAAGAAATGGATTCAAGTGACTCAACAATCATTCTGGATCTGTCCACAGAAGGGAGGAGCAGCCCAGAGTCGGCCAGTAAAACAAGTGAGTTAGAAGGTGAGTTTCAACTTTACATTTACAAACTGTGTGGTCATCATAAAAAAATAAAACAAATATACCTGCATGTTGAGTCAAGATGGCAGTCCTGACATGACAGAAGTAAAAGGCTTTAAAATGGGCATCAGAAAATGATAACTACATCACATTTTTCCTGTTTTATCATCAGTTTGTTAACATTTCTGTGGAAATTAATGTTAATAAAGTATTGGTATTAATAAAAGCCAGTATATTATAAATTTAAAGAGCTGGGTACTGTGGTGTGTTTATAGTATAAGTCTGTGCAACATCACTGTCTCTAACCACTCAGTATATCATGTAAAGTAATGTTTTTAAAAAACAATGTGCCTCACTAGAGGCTTTTTTTTTCTTTTCTCTTTTTAACTGTTTTTTAATTTAGGTTCCAAACTAATTTTTAAAGTGTATTACCCTGACACAAAATATCTCTTTGCTGTGTCTTTAAGGAAAAAGGAAAGCACAAAACCTACTTGAAGAAGAACCCTCTACCCTGCCAAGTCCTAATAGTGAGTCCATCCAACTGCCTCATGGCTGTGTGTGGGCACATCTTTATAGGGGTGCACTTGTGTGCCTACATATAATTGTATATGATTGCATGACCATATGTAAATTGGCATTTGCATGGTAAATATTTTGAAAAATGAATAAGTATTTAATAGTTAAGTTCAGTCCACAGGTACTGCCCCTGATCTCCACGCAACATTGCAAAGGCGTGTCAACCAGGACAGCCCTACAACGTCCAGAGCCTTCAGGAACTCGGGGCGGACCTCGTCAACACCAGGGGCTCTGCCACCAAGGAGTTGTTTAACTGCCTCAGTGACCTCGCCCCCGGAAATTGGCGGGTCATTCCCCTCATCCCCAGACTCTGCTTCCTCCTCGGAAGACGTGTCAGTGGGATTAAAGAGGTCCTCGAAGTATTCCTTCCACCGCCTGACAATTTTCTCAGTCGACGTCAACAGCGCTCCACCAGCACTATACACAGTGCAGGTAGAGCACCGCTTTTCCCTCCTGAGACGCCTGACGGTTTGCCAGAATCTCTTCGAGGCAGTCCGAAAGTCTTTTTCCATGGCCTCTCCGAACTCCTCCCACACCCGAGTTTTTGCTTCAGCCACTGCCCGAGCCGCATTCCGCTTGGCCTGTCGATACCTGTCAGCTGCCTCCGGAGTCCCACAGGCTAACCAAGCCAGATAGGACTCCTTCTTCAGCCTGGTGGCTCCCTTCACCTCTGGTGTCCACCATTTGGTTCGGGGATTACCACCACGGCAGGCACCAACCACCCTGCAGCCGCAGCTCAATGCAGCAGCTTCGGCAATGGAGACGCTGAACATCGTCCATTCGGACTCAATGTCCCCAGTCTCCCTCGGAATGCTGTTGAAGCTCTGCCGGAGGTGTGCGTTGAAGATCTCACGGACTGGGGCCTCTGCTAGACGTTCCCAGCACACCCTCACTACGCGTTTAGGTGCACCAGGTCTGTCCAGTGTCCTCCCCCGCCACCTGATCCAACTCACCACCAGGTGGTGATCAGTTGACAGCTCAGCCCCTCTCTTTACCCGAGTGTCCAGAACATATGGTCGCAGGTCTGCTGATACGATTACAAAATCGATCATCGTCGTGGTGAAGAGAGAGCTGAGTGTAAAAGCGAAGCTCTCAATTTACCGGTCGATCTACGTCCCTACCCTCACCTATGGCCACGAGCTGTGAGTAGTGACCGAAAGAACGAGATCGCGGATACAAGCGGCGGAAATGAGCTTCCTCCGAAGGGTGGCTGGCCTCTCCCTTAGAGATAGGGTGAGAAGTTCGGCCATCCGGGAGGGGCTCAGAGTAGAGTCGCTGCTGCTCCACATCGAAAGGTGTCAGCTGAGGTGGTTCGGGCATCTGACAAGGATGCCCCCTGGGCGCCTCCTAGGTGAGGTGTTCCAGGCATGTCCCACCGGGAGGAGGCCCCGGGGAAGACCCAGGACATGCTGGAGAGATTATATCTCTCGGCTGGCCTGGGAACGCCTTGGTATTCCCCCGGATAAGCTGTAGGAGGTGGCTGGGGAGAGGGAGGTCTGGGCCTCTTTGCTTAGGCTGCTGCCCCCGCGACCCGGCCTCGGATAAGCGGTTGAAGATGGATGGATGGATGGATAGTTAAGTTCAGAGCTGTATTTTTTATTTTATTTTTTAAGATTTAACTCCATTAAAGTATAGTCTATATTTTTTTATGGCAGATTTCTGACACTTGTCATTTTAATGACATAATTAATGACAGATTTTTTTTTAAAGTGAGAGACATTATTTATATAATTTTGTGTCTTGCAGCAAACAAGCCTGCAGATATCAACAGTCCAGACACCCACTGTCCAGCAACCTTGGCCAAACACTACAAGACCCTACAAACTTTGTTTAAAAGAAAAAACCCAAACCAGCAGGATGTCTCTCAGCTCCTGGATTTGGAATTTTCAGCCAGAAGAGCATTCATTGATTCAAATACTATTCGCGAGGAGGACAGACACAAAAAGGTTCTGGAAGCATATCCTTGCTTCAAGGACATTGGACATGTAAGTCATTGTTGAATCCACGTGATTCAAGCCAAACAATGTTTATCATACCAACTTTTTGCTCCTCAGTGATGCATTGATATGTTTGTATTGGTATGCTGAATATTTTATAGGTGATGGAGGAGCTTCATCGCATTTTGGAAAAAGAAAATGCCAACTTCATCAATGAACTGAAGGGAAGATGGCAAGATTTCTGCCAGAAGGTGCAGTTTTTTGGTGTATGGAAAAAGACGCTGAAGCCCCCAATGGGAATGGATAAAGGTAAGCAATGATGTTTTGGTGTTATTGGTCATCAGAGTATAGTTTGGATCTTTAAGCATGTTAAAGCAGTAGTCTGTAAAGTAATGTCACTGAGGACAGGAGGAGGAGAATTTGAAATTTTAAAGGCCTAATCCCCCACTCCCCCTCTGCTTCTTGAAGCAGCTGAAAGCCGCACCTTTACTAGTTATGCGCAGGGAAAACAGGCTCAACGCTACAAAAGGCTAAAAATACAAACCAACAGGCCGGTTTAGGAAAAGGTTGTTGTGTAGGCTCACTACACAACATACAATGTAAGATAAATCCCTTTTTGTTCCCCCTCCCTCCCCTCCTCAGCATTAAGTTTTACAGACTGACATTAATGCAATGTAAGTCAATGTAGGTGTAGTTAGCATACAAGCATAAGTCATATTAGCCTACTGTAAACACAGTATACAACAATTATCTACACCATTTAGCATTTTTTAGGTTACTGTGACAAGTTTAAACTATGGATTACAGCTTTAACTTTCATGTGCTAGTGTCTTGTTGTTCACCTTTTCAATCCACGATGGTTGTCACTGGCCAAATATTTGTTGTTGTTGTTGTTTTGTTTTTTGTGATCTTGAGGATTTTGTTTAAGTGTGGTAATGAGATGATGATTCTTTTTTCTGTATAGCTGAACAGGCTCTTGAGATCCTACATGTGCTGCCATCACTGTTCCCATCCACCTCTGCTCCTCCAAAGAGGGCACGGGATGCGAGTGAGGCTCTGGTGCATGTCCTTGAGGTGAGTTGTGTAAAATGTTTTTTGTTTTTGTTTTTTTTGGGACAACAGTATTTAAAAAATGCTTCTTCTGATGAGTGCCAAAGTATTTTATATTCACATATTATATGTTCTAAGCCTTCAAAAGGCACCTAAAACACATGTTTGGAATGAGGGTTCTCACAGGTTAGATCTCTGTGACCAGTAAATACAAACATGGATGCATTACGTGGTAGCACATTTTTATCACCTCAATGATACCTAATTAAATGTAGCCTTTGTTTTCTGTTTTTCAGGAAGGCTAGACAGATGTGAACACTAATTCCATCGAGAATAATTAAAAGTAGCAATTTCAGATGTGTTTTCTCAGAACCTCAACTTTTGTTGTAATTTAGCTTTAGTTATGTGTTTGAAACAAAAGTGCATCATCCTTACAAAAGTATGTCTGTGTTATGTGTTAAAGGACCAAGAAGACCCTAATACCTATCTGATGAAACGTCCTCTCTCCTGCCCAGTGCTGATTGTGAGTCCATCCAACTGCATCCTAGCGGTAGGAGATGTGCCAATAACCACGTTTCCAAAAGACTTGGTTACCGAGGGTGCGTTATACCTTATGGCCTACTATTACACCCTTCACCTTACATACCCAAAGTGTGTAGCCACTCTGCTTTCCGTCATACAGACGGAGGTTCTCTTGGACAAAATCCATGAGAGAGATCTCACATCATCTTACAAGAAGAGCATGGCTGAGTGGACTGCTTTTATTGGCCAGTAAAGCCAATATGGTCAGATGGACTATAGGAAAGCACTTCCTCTCTCCTTCCACGGCTACTACAGTCCATGTTGGTTGTGATTGATTTTTGTTTGTAATTTGGCCAGGTTAGCCCAGTGTTATAATTAAGGGTGCACAATAATATTGGCTAACATGCCGGCATTTTGTGTTTGGTTTGTGCAGTGCAGAGACGGCCTCGTTTTTAGTTAATTTTTTTTTTTTTTTTTTTTAAATGTTGAGTTTAGACAGAGGACTATTCAGAAAATAGGCTCTACTGTGAAAGAGTAAATTGACTAAGCTGAGACTGACTGGTTTGGTCTAAAAGTAAGAATTGCTTTATTGTGTATTGGCTAGTACAACTGTAAAATATTAGATATAGCTGAAAAATCAAATAGTGTGCATCCTTAATGATACTGTTATGGTATTGTTTGAAGAATGTGGTCAAATGTTCATGTTAAAAGCACTTTGTAATAATAAACGTTACAGGTTGAGGAGTTTTAGCCTAGCAGTGTTTGTACTTTGCCTGTGCAATGCACATATGTTACAGGTGTGTTTGGTGTTAGATTGGGCAGGGGAAAAAGTCACTGCAAAATGGCTTTCTTTTATGTAGTCCCCTCTGTTTATGGGGTTTTATCAATCAAGTTATTGCTTTTGAAGTCTATAGTTCTCATTTTTTTTGTCTTATAAACAGTAGGTAAAAGTCTTGAATATGGGGTAAATGCACTAGAAATAGAGAATTATTACAAAAAAGATTGCCTAATACTAGTAAAAGAATGCTAACTTTAGTACATTTTGTCTCGAAATGCCAATTTCTAATCTTATTTCAAGTAAGGTGTTGGACTTAAATCTAGATGGGTGTCACATTTTTAGAACTGAAAATAAGTTATATACACTGAAAACAATGAGGATGATGTTGGGAGGTTTATAGAAAAAATGCTTTTTTTGAGGGGAAAATACTACTTTTGAGCACCACAAACTCATTATGAGACTCAAAAACTTCACAACACTAGTAAAATATAGCTAAGAATGAGTTTTTCCAGCTAATTTCAAGATCTCGTAAGGCTTGATTCACTGTCTTATTTCAAGAAATCTTGTCAAGAGAATTTTCACTTGTTCCATTGGCAGATTTTTCACTTATTTCAAGCAAAAAATAACTTGTATTAAGTTTTTTTTTTTCTTCTTGTTTTTGGAGGGCCATTTTTTCCAGTGTATACACTTGTTTTGGGTGTTGATTGTTGTTTCAAAGTATTATAAATTATTCTAGAACGGCAGTTAGAGTCTGCTAGGAAGCGCAGTGCTCAGAGGTAACGCTTGCCAATGCCAGGGACGCTTAGGCATTGTCCTCGAAGAGGGATAGTCAGTTGGTCACTGTGGAGCTTGGGGCACTCCAGAATAACTAGTGGTTGGACCACTTTACCGTTTGGAACGGTAATCTGCGCTTTTTTGGGCAGCAAAGGTTGGACCTTGGGTGTTGGACACTCTTAAATTGAGTTAGGGACTTTAGAGATGAGGCCAGAAACTGTTGGACAGATACTGGTTAATTGATTACAAAAAAGTTGGACTTTATCGGTTGGACCGTTAACTTAAATTTGTCGAAATTGGTTAGGCGCTAAAGCTGACAGATCTGACAGTAGTTGTAAATATAAGACGTCTTTGTAATATAAAATAAGAGATCTCTGTGTGAAAGGAGTCTGAGGCAATGCTGCTGCTATTTTTAGACGGAGTGTGTGTGAGTGTGAAAATGCAAATGAGTAAGTAGTGAACTGTTTAAACCACAGCTGGTTTTAAAAATACTGCTGCAAACATTGTTAAATGTGTGTTTAAGATGCCATTTATGTTCATTAGAGGACTATAAATAAAGTATTGAGTTGCCGTAGTGGATGTATAGTAATTGACTGAGTTTGAATGTAGATATATAAATATGTTGAGTGCACTGTATATACTTAAGACTAACATATTACTCTCAGTAGCAACCTCTCTCCAGCAATAGTTGCTGGTGTGTTTTATTTTTCAATTTCTTGTGTGTGCGGTGAGAAGTAATGGAGGTTTCAATTTTTCGTTTGTTTGTTTTTGACTTGCTCTTTCTGATTATGACAAGCATGTCTAAAATACTCTTAGGAAAGCGTGTTTTGAGTATATTCCTTAACTCCTGTCACAGTTTAAGGGTGAATGCTGTGAGTGGTAGGCTGTGCAAAACGGAGAAAGCTTTGATATAATGTAAGGTGATTTCTTGGTTTTAGATTTATTAGTACGGGATAAGTTGAGGGCTTAGGTGTGATGTGTACGAAATAATAAATAATAATAACACTATGAAAGTTGATAGTAGAGTGAGTGCAAGCGGTGTGTGAATGAATGAATGAATGAATGAATGCTTTATTGGCCATATGCAGGTTGCCCCACAGAGGAATAGGACCCCCCCCCCCCGACTTACACACACAACAACAAGACAACACAAGGGAATACAGTCGGAGATCGGCAGCGTTGGGAGAATAACACTGAAAAAATTACACAACATTGGGAAAAGTACAAGAGGAAAAAAAAGAGACCTCTTCACACGCTGGGCAACCTATGGGAGGACAGCATGAGAACAGGAAACAAAAAAAACTCCTCTGCACAGAGAGCACATTAATGTCCACATCACAACATCAGAGCACATGACAAGCCACAGGGGATGGATAGGGGGGTGGGGGGTGATTTGAAGGAACACAGCAGTCGTCCTGCACCATGCTACCATTTCAGCGCGGCACACAGACCCGCTGCCTTCCCCCGCAGGAACAAGCATCGAAGGCGTTTGGAAGGGAGGGGGATGAGTGCGTGCTTATCAGTGTAAGTGTATGTGTGTGCGTGTCCATAGTTCAGCTGAGACAGTGTCCTTCGCTGTATCAGGCTAAGTAAACAGTCCTCCAGCCGATCCAGGTGTCCTTCATGGGATGGGAAGAATAGTCATCACACAGTCGTTATCAGGGAGTTGTTTTGGTGGGCTCCAGCCTTGGGCCTAGCAGCTGGCGCCGTGGTGTCCAAATGTAGAATATTGTTGATTTCTCCTTTATGCGAGCAGCGAATTTAGCACTCTGACACTGGGGCCTCGATTTCCCGTTGGAGCGCTGCGAGCCTCCCCATGATGGTATCAAGCTTCTGTTCCGTGGTGTTGTCATTCTTTTGGTTCTGAGACCCCACAGCTGCAGTGATCCGTTCTGCGATGTTTTCCAACTTTCGCTCAAGGGTGTTATTGTGAGCAGGCCCCTCTCTGATGTATCCCATCATACGCTCAATGGTGTTAGTTTGAGTCTTCACGGCAGCTGTAAGCGTCTCCAAGGTGTTAACCATGCTGCGTTCGGTGTGGGAGGCCGCGCCTCGTCCCATCGCTTCAATTCCAGCGGTCAGCTTAGGGGGGGTTTGAACAGCTGGTTCCGCTCTCTTATTTCTCCGATAAGTCAGGGCCAAGCCAGCTCCGATCAGCAAGAACCCTGTTATCATGGTTCCGAATAGGTAGATATCCTCAGCGTCCTCGATAGACAGTCCCGCCAGGCACAAGATCCCCCAGGTTTGCCACCCATCCATCGTGTATCCGGCAGGGAAAGTCCCTCCAGGGCACTCGGGCTCTCCCGAGCCCAGACTTCTCGTTGCGCTAATAAGCTCTACTATTAGCAAATATATGGTGTGACTGCATGTGAGTGAATGTGTGTGACTGGATGAAGGAGGATGAATAAATGTGGACAAACAATTGGCTTTTACCAGAGAAAATTTCTGTTTTGTTGACTGGGGTTAGATTATGGGATTATAGTATATTGTTGGGAGAATGCCAAATGTTAAAGGGGAAACATTTTCTGATATAACTGAGTTACCATTGATAGAAGAAACACATGACTGATAATTGTTCTGTTTTAAGTTTATTTTAAGACATAGATTGGATCATGAGTGGGGAAAAACTGAGCATTTTAAGTTTTGTATAGTATTTTGACACATGAAATGTGTCAAAATAAAGGGGGAATTTAGGGTTTAATAATTTAAGTGTTTAATAAGTTAGGATCATTTTAGGACTTTTTGGTTCTTATTATGCGTAATTATGTTTGGGAGTTTTGATCATCTGGGTATGGTAAAACTGAAACTGTTATTTTCAAAGCTTTCAAAGGTTTTTCAAAGCTGTGAATAAATCTTAGAGGGAAAATTAGTGAGGGTTGAAGGAGGAAAACAGGTTTGATTTCTTTTTGATGTCTAGAAGAAGTGGTTATAATATAGGCCTACACATACAGATATTACATAGGAGGTATTTTTAGGATAAAGGGGAGAGCTTATACGTAGAAATGATTTTTATACATATTGCAGGATTGCACGCGCTTACAGACACAGAGTCCAGAAACACACATGACAGTATTGATTCCAGGCAAAAGGCCTCAAATTCATTTAGCTTTTAACTGAAATTAAAGAAGGACCAAAGAGGAAGGAAAGCATATATTTTGGTTAAGTCTGATAAACTAGAATTAGAAGGTATTGTTACATTAAAGGGAGCAAAATGAAATAAAAAGGCTATACCAAAAACAGGTTATAACATAGAAAATGTGAGGTCTTAAAATGAAGTTAGTGTTAACACACAGGAGTTGTTTCTAGGCAGCATTTAGCTATGATGAAATGTATACAGGAGTAATTGCTTATATGCTTAAACTTAATTGATTAAAGTGGTTGTTTTCTTTTGGATCTTTTAGTAGAATAGGCGCTTATAATGATTTTTTTGTTAAAAAGGTGACTTAAGATTAGAGTGAAGGCACTTGCAGCAGCGACAGTTTGTGTACAGGATGTTGATGATCAGATAAGGGAAAAATAGAGCGGGAACAATAGCACGTGAAAGCAGCGCTTAAAGAGTTTCAAAGTGATGAGTAACGTTGAAGAATATATATAAATACAAGTTAATAAGTTAAGAACATAATTAGGATCAGGCTTTGGATTACAGAGTCCAGGTGCAGGAAAAGGTGTTTTGCTTCCTTTGCAGAAGATCTCGGCGAGGATCCTGGAGGTCCGAGGCTTGATGAACCACAAGAGAGGGACCGAGGAAACCTAAGCTTACGCATGGAGTGTTCTCGAAGGGGAGCTGGTGTTTATTACCGGACCAATTAGATGACATGAGGTTGTCTGATTTGCTGAGCGAGGACACAATGTATTGCGACCTCTGGTGTGCCAGAGGTCGAGAGAGGGAATGTGGAGCAGGGAAATTATTTTACTGCTATTGTTAAATAATTATCATCATTACCATTGCATTAATAATATAATCTGTAGTTTATATTGCATTCAGAGGTTGAACAGTGTGTGTCTTTCAGAAAGACTAAGTTGCAGGCTGACAGGAAGTTGCAGAGAGTTTGCGGAAGTGAAAGCAAAGTCTAAGTTATTTTGAGCAGCTGGCTAGACGAGGCTATTTGAATTACTAGGTTATTCAAATTGATCATTGCTTTAACAAAGTAACACATAGCTTTAAGAAGGCCTTAAGATGTTTATGATGATGTTGACCTTGTATTTCAGGTGCAGTTATGGCTATTTTGTACACATTGCATATCTGTGCTTATTTGAGTTGATGTTCAGGTTCTTTAAGGGTTTTAAGCTTCACTAGTGAGAGTGTCTAGATGATCCATGCTGAGGGAAAACTAGAACATAGGATTGCAATACATGCTTACAAAACACTTATATCAGGACATTTTATATTAAGGTTTCATTAGAGGTTTTTGATTAGAACATTTATTTAGTAGATGACACATACATAGTTTCAGTTCGGTTATTACATATCTGAGAGTGGCTTCTGTCTCTCTGCCTGGTTAGAGGTCAGGAGCTAGTCGGCGAAAGGTGACATAGAGGCTGAGTGAGGTCGTGACACACACACATGAGTTAGATTTATTTATAGGAAAGAGGTTAGTCATGTCTGGTTGTAACTGCGAGAGTGTCTCTGTAAACGAGGAACCGTTCCTTGTTGTCTCGGCAAGAAAGAGGAACTGAAAGGTAGACAGGAAGTGCCGGCCATGAAAATAGAAGATGATCTTCTTTCGAACTGTGTTAAAAGTCATTGTGGTGTTGATCTGATCTATGTATAAAATATATCTGTAAAATATATCTGTGACGTATGAAGGCAGGTTACTTTAACCAAGATGGCGGCGCGCACAGACGCAGCGGCCCGGAGCGCCTACACTTTTGCACTTTTGGTGGTACTGTGTATTATTTCACACAGTCTGGGGTTACTTCAATACAACAGAGATGATCTACTACAACTAAGCCGTGGAGATCTTCAACTAACATCCGAGTATCTCATCCCCCCGGAGATCGTTAAGCAACCCCCGGGGCTACCCGCAACAGCAAGCCGCAGGAGGAGACGTTGCGAGCGGAGGCAGAAGAGAGGCAAGCGGGGAGGCCTGTGGGCACGGCTAAAGACTAGTCCGTTTAAACCACCACTCCCGATCATATTCCTCTCCAACGCCCGTTCAATCCGTTACAAACTGGATGAAATACGACTGCAGATCGCCACTCGACGGACTTTTAATAACTGTTCGTGCATGATTTTCACTGAAACCTGGCTGGACAGCGCCATTCCCGATGCGGCTATTGATCTAGCAGGCCGCACCGCCTATCGAGCCGACAGGTCTGCGGACTCGGGTAAGAAGACTGGCGGGGGGCTGTGCATCTATATTAACAACCTTTGGTGCACGAACGTCACGGTAACGGAAAGACTGTGCAGTACAGAGGTAGAACTGTTGGTGTTAAAGTGCCGTCCATTCTATCTCCCTCGGGAATTTTCTGCCGTTTACATCTGCGCTGTTTACATTCCACCAGATGCTAATGCTAAGCTAGCGTTAGCACAATTGAGCAGCAGCATCAATAACAGCCTGGTAGCACACCCGGACAGTGTCTTTATTGCGGCTGGGGATTTTAACCACGCGGACCTGAAATCTGTACTTCACAATTTCCACCGTAATGTGAAGTGTGCTACCAGAGGAGATAGAACGTTGGACCAGGTGTACACCAACATGGCGAATGCGTACAGAGCCCAGGCTTATCCCCACCTGGGTCTGTCAGACCATCTCTCCCTTCTGCTACACCCAATATACACACAAAAGATCAAGAGCACTGGGATTACAACCAAAACCGTGAGAACATGGCCGCAGGATGCTATTCCGATGCTTCAGGACTGTTTCCACTGCACAGACTGGGATGTATTCAAGGTGCAGGACACTGACAATCGTGTCGCATTGGACAGTTACACCTCCACTGTCTTGGACTACATCTGTTTCTGTGTGGACAATGTAACAACTTGGAAACGATTCCGTGTGTTCCCTAATAATCCACCCTGGATGACACACGGAGTTCAACAACTTATTCGAACAAGGAACAACGCTTTCAAATCCGGGGACCAGGAGGCATACAGTGCTGCCAGGGCCAACCTGAGAAGAGGCATCAAGACTGCCAAGCAGCAGCACAGGAGGCGTATCGAGGCCAGGTTTGAGAACAACACAAACCCAAGGCAGGTCTGGGAGGGCATCAGGGCTATCACGGACTACAAAAGAAGAACACCATCACCCTCAGCCGACAGTTCTACTCTGGCTGAGGATCTAAATCTCTTTTATGCCCGTTTTGACAGGGAGAACACCGACCCTGTCCTGTCCCCTCTCCCCTCAACCGACCCTGCTCCGGTCCTGAGCACTCATGAGCTGAGGCGTGTGTTCCGGAGCATTAACACCAGGAAGGCGGCCGGGCCGGATGGAGTGCTGGGCCGGGTGCTAAAAGACTGTGCTGCGGACCTGGCGGACGTCTTCACCTCTATATATAACACCTCGTTGTCCTGTTCACTGGTACCATCCTGTTTCAAAGCAGCAACCATCGTTCCCATCCCAAAACAGTCAAATGTCACATGTCTGAACGATTTCAGACCTGTGGCACTCACCCCCATTCCCGCCAAATGCCTGGAGAGACTGGTCATTAAACACATCAGAGCTGCTTTTCCACCATCCCTGGACTCGTACCAGTTTGCATGCATACAGGGAGAACCGGTCAACCGAGGATGCGATCGCCACAGTGCTGCACACATTACTGAAGCACTTGGAACACAGGAACACCTATGCACGGCTCCTCTTTGTAGACTACAGCTCGGCTTTTAATACCATCCGGCCATACAAACTCCGTCCCAAACTCCACCAACTGGGACTTAACTCCTCTCTGTGCAACTGGATTGTGGACTTCCTCACTAACCGTAGACAGAGTGTCAGAGTGGGTAAGAACACCTCTTCCACCCTTGTGGTCAACACCGGTGCCCCTCAGGGGTGTGTTCTGAGCCCTCTGCTATACACTCTCTTCACCCATGACTGTATTTCCTCCTGCGCGTCCAATCTCATTGTTAAGTTTGCAGATGACACTACAGTGCTCGGACTTATATCCAACAATGATGAGACAAACTATAGGACAGAGGTGCAACAACTAGAGTCATGGTGCCACGACAATAACTTGGTCTTAAACACCAAAAAGACCAAGGAGATCATTGTAGATTTCCGGAAGAGGGGTCATAACAACCATCTGCCTCTCTTCATTGGCAGTGAGGCGGTGGAGAGGGTGAGCAGTTTTAAATTCTTGGGGGTAACTGTGACCGAGGACCTGTCCTGGGGCAACCATATCACCTCAGTTGTACGGAAGGCCCAACAGCGCCTCTACTACCTGAGGAGACTGCGGAGCGCACACATTCCCAGATCTCTGATGTTGAACTTCTACAACTGTGCCATCAGCAGCGTTCTGACGTATGGATTTCTAGTGTGGTTCCCCAGCTGCACCAAGGCCGACCAGCAAGCACTCCAGCGGGTGGTGAAAGAAGCTGGCAGAATTATTGGAACAAGTCTGCCAGAGATCAGTAATATCTTCCCCACTCGCTGTCTGAGGAGGGTGCACAGTATCCTGCGGGACCAACATCACCCTGCGCGCCACCTTTTCCATCTGCTGCCCTCAGGGAGAAGGTACAGGTCTATACAGGCCAGAACATCCAGACTGGCCAACAGCCTGTATCCACAGGCTGTGAGGCTCCTGAACTCTCTGCCCCCCTCTCACGGACAATAACCATATCCAACTTCTTAATAGCAATGAACTGGTCTGCATTGGTGCATCATATCTTTATTCTCTTTCCCCCTCCTGCCCCCCCCCCCCCTCTTTCTTAAATAGATAACTATCATATCTGATATCATATCTCACAGTACAATAATATTGAATGGGTTGCATTGTTGTATTTTGTCATGTTTCTCAGGTCTTTGTCTGAATTTCTACGAACATTATTGCTAAGGATTGTCTTATTGCATTGGAGTCACACTGGGTTAAATATGTACACTTGGGTTTTAAGGGGTATTTATTATTTTCTTCTTTTTTTGGGTTGTATGGAAGCCCCAAACGCAATTTCATTGTTCTTGACAATGACAATAAATAAATAAATACTAAATACTAAGGGGCGTCATTAATTCAAACCCTGATGCTATAAAAATCTGTGTATGCTTTGAGTAAGTCGAAGATCAATTGCTGTCTGCGTACAGAGTGTTCTTCCCACACGTGTGTATTCATTAAAATCATTGTTTGACCAAGATCATCTGGACCATGGTGGTTTGTACTCTCCTTCCTCAATATCTGAACCCTAACACCGATAAAAACCCTGAAAACTATACATTTCACACCTGAGCCTCAACTCTCGCGGCCCGGTACCAAACGACTCACGGACCGGTACCAGTCCGAGGCCCGGGGGTTGGGGACCGCTGCTCTAGGTTATCCTCTGACAAAACTATTCACAGCTTAAAGGCTTCTAATTTTGGTAAAAAGAAAAACATCCCTCAGGATAAATAAAATTCATCTTATCTTTAAACAATTTTATGTAGGTTGTCCTAATAATTTGGCTGCTGTAACAGTGCTCTCCAAACATTTGCATCGATAAGGTTTATCTTGTTAAAAGGAAGCTGCTAATATGATCACAAATGTGCTTTCTTTTAATGGGAGATTTGAACTTGAAATGGGAATGAAAATGTGCTACACAAATATCCTTTGGCACCCAGAAAAGCTTGGACTGTCCCTGTACAGAGGTAAGAGAAACAGTTACAAATATATGGTTTATTTATGAAAGGATGGACTTCTGAGCCCTCTCTTGAGTGAAATCAGACAATTTGCTCCACTAGCATGGGGACAGCTTCAGCTTAGTAAACCAGGGCCCTATTTCAGGAAGCCGGTTTAGTGCAAACTCTGAGTAAGTATACCCTGAGTTAACGAAAACTCTGGGTTTTCAGTTTCACAAAGCGAGTTCAGATGAAGCCTGAGTGAGTTACTATGACGACACTCTCCGTGAAGCTAACCTGCCCCCTAGCAGGTTTACTTCAACTAACCCTGACCTTCTCCGCCTCTTTGTCAGAAACCTGACTGTAGGAAGTGTCAGACATGGCGTGCCCCTTCCTTGAAGAGCCAGTAGATGTTGAAGCCCAAATTCTCTGCAGAGCTCTCCGCCGGGAGAGAATGATTAGAGCGCGCTTAATTCATGATGTGGTGATACTTGAACTACTACTTAAATTTTACATTTATTCTCAGGGTTCCCAGGCGTGATTGGCTGTACAGATGGCACTCACATTCCAATCATTGCCCCTTCAGTAAATGAAGGAGAGTATGTGAACAGGAAGTCTTTCCACAGCATTAATGTACAGGTACATAGTTCCCTGTAGCATTTCAAACTAACAAATCATTTCATTATAGTAATGGATGCTAATTTGTGTTCTCTGCACTGTGAAGATCATATGTGATGCTGCCAACATTATCACAAATGTGGAAGCCAACTGCTCAGCCTCTGTGAGTGGTGGTGGTGGAGGACCCCCACCTGTTTTTCGGGCCTCCGCTTTTTTTCTGTTGGCTATAACGGGTCACATTTGAGCATACAGAGTAAGCAAATATGTACTTGTAATGTGCTCAGATAATTTCAATAAGTGCTTACAGAAAGAAAAGTAATGTAGCCTCTAACTGCAATTGATTTACATGGGACAAACAGACCAAGCACTATGGCTCATAATACAATTACACCTTACCTGTTTGGACTATATTTTTATATTTCATTTTTACTTGCTGCCAGGAACGTTTGGGGCCTGTTGGGTTGCACCTGCGCTCACATCACATCATGAAAAAAAATGTATAAAATACAAAATAAAATATAATAAAATAACGTGTAAAATGGGTGGAAATCCCTAGATCAATGTTTAAATTAACACTCACGCATTGACTCTGTCGGCTATGTTTTGCCATGCATGCTCCCTTTGTTTTGCAGCTGGGGCTGTGTTACTTTTTTTCTGCAAAATTTGCATGTTATGGGCATATGCTGCCATCAGAATTTCGGCCTCAAGCGCTGTAAAATACATTGACCGCGCCTTCTTTCCCTCCGTCTCCATGGTGACTCGCTTAATCTGTGCTCCACTAATCAGGGCTTTATGTATCCTCGTGCGCGCGCTTAACTCATTCACTGCCATTGACGTCTATAGACGTCAATTGAAAACATACGTTGACTCATGGCTGGCAGTGAATGAGTTAACTTGGGGTTAAAGCAACTCCGCGTTGATTGAACTAAGTGTTATCAGCCTTTCTGAAACCGAATATTCCGAGTTGGACAGTTCGGGGTTACTCAACCCTGAGTATCGTTTTTCACTCTGAGTTTTCTAAACCGGCTTCCTGAAATAGGGCCCTGGTGGTGCTTCCATCCAGTTCAGTTTAGCTTTTTCAGGCTCCGTTTGAAATCTTTTTCCTAAAATGGAGAGGTCAGTGCATCATTTGCACACGACACCGTTTCTGCTTTCCCCGGAGCAGTAGAGGCACACTGTGATCACAGCACACATCTGGATCTTATAGTCTTTTTATTTTCAGTATTTTCATCTGAGAGAAGAGAAAACAAGCATATTTCTCAGATTCAGCATGTTTGGATGTCTATTTTCTCCCTGTTAGCATCATTTGAAAGCAGGGGCATCTGTCAGGAATAAGTCTGTGTAACGGTCTCTCTGAAGATATTCCTGTCGATTATGTTTGGGAAGGTGAAGACGTGTAATCCTGCTGAATGTAACCTGGTGATTCTTGGTGTGATGGGCTGCGGGAAGTCAGGTCTTTTAATCTTTCACTTCAACAGATGTTTAATCTTCCTTTTTAAACTGAGGGCTGACTGATTTGCTAGATTGTTTTTACTTGTAACCAAATAACTGTTTTAGCAATTCATGTTTAAGAATCACAAAGTTACAACTTCAGTGAGCCTGCATGAACACCAGATCCACCAGGAAATAAAGTAAAAGATTTTCAGTAGTAAGTAGAAACAAAACATTTCAACTTTCCAGAGGAAGTTGTTTCATGAGATGGACAGTTCCATAATTCCCTGGGTGGGTTTTATTTAGCATTTTCCCTCAAATGTTCAATGTGTTTTTGTAGCAGTGGTTTTCTCATGCCCCTCACTAACCCTGGTCTCTTGAGGCTCCGTAAATTCTCTTCTGTCTTTGTTCTTGTTTTACAGCACTGACAGTAAAATTTCTCACAAAGCGCTTCATCACTGAATATGACCCCAACCTAGGTAAGAAAACAGACAGCATTGCTGGTCGATGGTGATGAAAGTGCTGTATTTAAAGTGAAATTTCCACCCAGTATATTTCCCCTTCATGCTCAAGTATTTGTATTGTGTCTTGGAAGCCAGTTTCACCATATTGTTGTTTGTGTTTTACAGTTGTAATTGTCTTCAGCCTGTTGTGTTTCCTTTTAATGTGACTTTTGTTATGTTTCTGTGGGACACATTTTCACTCTTGAGTGCATCACCCCACCCCCATGCTGTTCTGGAGCCGATTACGTTCAGAGTTTCAAATGAAAATGGACTGAATACGTTTCATTTTCATTGATTCTTTTACTCGCAGTATGCTGTAAGTGATATTTAGCATCTCTGCTGAAGAGTCATATGTACAACCTGTGGAGCCTTAACGTTCTCACTGGGATTTGTGTGCGCAGATCTAACATTATGAATGAGAAATGACTTCGATTTGTAGATTTGTTTAAAAACAAACTTTCACATTTTAGACATTTGTACACAGTCCCAATTTTCAGAGGCTCAGAAGTAGCTGCAGAGCCAATGGTTTTGTTGTCAGGAGAGTGGCCTGGCTCCAGTCAATGAATCAGAGAGCAGCCTGGGGTTCAGTATCTTGCCCAGCGGTACATTGGCATGCAGACTGGAGCAGCCATGTATCGATCCCTAGTGGATTACCTGCTCTACCTTTTGATCTACAGCTGCCCCTAGAGAGGCGTGTTCCTCTGTCTTTCTGTGACAAACTGAGTAAATAAATGATCTAGAGTTTATAAAATATGTTGTGTTGAGCTTCTATTTGGTGGCTATTCACCGAAAGTCTTAGTAGGAGTTCCAAAGAGATGCTGGTGAGTAAAGGCGACTGCACTTTAATCACATATTGATGAATTGAGTTAAAATCCTCTGTGATGGTGTACAGAGGCAGAATTACAAACTGTATCATGGTCTAGAAGCACTTATTATTCTCTTTGACCTGGTGACAAACAAAAGCGATTTCTATATCTCCTCTTTTCTCGTGTAAGGGACAAAGTCAGACCTGAAAACAGTGACTGACATGTAATGTTTAAGCGTATGCACTTTAACGTTTTATACTTTTAACCCTCAGCTGTGATGGAACAGACTCATTTATTTCAATGAACATAATTATTTTTCTATTCTTTGTCATGAATTCATGAATTTCTGCACTTTGTTTTATCTGCAGTAGCATTGTTGCCTTTGACAACATTTTAAGGTTCTTTATAGCTCTCTAGCATTCATTCCTCTGATGATGCCAATGGCTGCACTCAGTCGGTCCCTTTTAAAGTAAAATGATGCATCAAATGCCCCTTAATATGAGTGCACTTAGAGACTGAAACAGAATGCCCGAATTAACAAAGAAGCTTGATAACCTTTATCTGGAGATACCTGTTTATCTGGAGTTTTGTCAGATTAGATAAAGCAAAGAAAGCCTGGCTATGTTGAATTTCCTTCTTTGTATAGCCCTAAGGTGCATCTGAATATGCAGATAATCCTAGAACCTTCATGCAGTGGGCTTCTTTCTTTCTTAACCTTCATTCAGACTGAAAACAACCACTGAACATGATCAAGGTTTTTTCAAAAAGCTGCAAGAAGCCTTTTCACCCCCTGTACTGTGCAAGCTGCATTTCCCACAAGCTACACAAGATTATAAAAGTTTTAAAAAAAAAATTTTTCTCTGGTCCCCTCCCCAATCAGACCAGGAGTGACATGTTTAGCCGCATGTTCTCCTTAAATTGCTGGTTGTCTGAGTGGTGTCCCAGAAACGATGTGGGCTTCATAGATAATTGGCAAACCTTCTGGAGGAAACCTGGTCTTGTTAGGAGAGACGGCATCCATCCCACTTTGGATGGAGCAGCTCTCATTTCTAGAAATATGGACAAATTTATTAAACCCCCCAAAATATGACTATCCAGAGTTGGGACCAGGAAGCAGAGTTGCAGTCTTACACGCCTCTCTGCAGCTTCTCTCCTCCTGCTACCCCCCCAAAAACCCATCTCCATAGAGACTGTGTCAGCTCCCAAACAGACAAATAACAAACTAAAAACCATCAACAAACGACTTAAACATAAACAATTACAAAGAAAGAACAATACAGTATCCACATCTGAACCAAAGAGTAAAACAGTGAAATGTGGATTATTAAATATTAGGTCTCTCTCCTCCAAGTCTCTGTTAGTACATGACTTAATAATTGATCAACAAATCGATTTACTCTGCCTTACAGAAACCTGGTTGCAGCAGGATGATTATGTTATTTTAAATGAATCAACACCCCCGAGTCATTCTAACTACCAGAAATCTCGAAGCACAGGCCGAGGGGGCGGTGTGGCAGCAGTTTTTCACACCAGCCTATTAATTAATGAAAGACCAAGACAGACTTTTAATTCATTTGAAAGCCTGATGCTTAACATTGTCCACCCCAGCTGTGAAACTCAGAAACCAGTCTTACTTGTTATCATCTATCGTCCACCTGGGCCTTACACAGAGTTTCTGTCTGATTTCTCAGACTTTATATCTAATTTAGTTCTCAGCTCAGATAAAATAATTATTGTGGGTGATTTTAACATCCATGTAGATGCTAAAAATGACAGCCTCAACATGGCATTTAATCTGTTATTAGACTCAATTGGCTTCACTCAAAATGTAAAAGAACCCACCCACCACTTTAATCACACTCTAGATCTTGTTTTAACATATGGCATAGAAACTGAACATTTAACAGTGTTTCCTGAAAACCCTCTCCTGTCTGATCATTTCCTGATAACATTTACATTTACAATAATTGATTACACAGCAGTGGAGAGTAGACTTTATCAAAGTAGATGTCTTTCTGAAAGTGCTGTAACTACACTGTTAAAAAAAACCATCCTAAAACAACGGTAATATTCCGGCAGCTGGGGGGCCAAAATACGACTGTGAAATAACAGAAAATAACTCCCCATAAAAATACGGTTATTTCCAGTAATGAAAATACAATTAGTTGCGCTAATTTGACATGGGATCTCGCCTTTTTCAAGTGCTGCTAAACATTAAATCAGGAACATGTTAATGTGATTAAACAATGAAATCATCTATAAATTGGAAAAAAAAAAAACATCTTAAAAAAACGGTAATATTCCGGCAGCTGGGGCGCCAAAATACGACCGTAAAATAACAGAAAATAACTGTCCCATAAAAATACGGTTATTTTCAGTAATTAAAATAGAGTTTGTTGCGCTAATTTGACATGGGATTCTGCTTTTTCCAAGTGCTTTTAGGAACATTTTTACGTGATCAATGACTGGTTGTGTAAAGCGCTTTGGGGTCCTTAGGGACTAGTAAAGCGCTATACAAATACAGGCCATTTACATTTGAATTCAACAGTTCAATCTTTCAAATATTGGACAGATATTTGTGAAATCATGAAACATTTGTGAATGTATTTTAACAATCTAAATATGCATATGTACAGACAGATACATTTAATAATCATGACAATTATGTTGTATTACATTACAGTGATTTAACGTTAATTTACATTCACATGTGAAGTCAAAGTCTATTTACGTAACTTTAATGATATTCTAGAAGAACAGAACATTACTGTAAAATGCAGTAAAATACCTTCATATTAGGGTTTTTTCCTATGGTCGCAGCCATACCCGCGAACTTGTTGTTGTTAGTTCACATTCATTGGCCGATGCTTAGCGTCATGTTATTTATATTAACTGCAATTCCTACCTCTATATTTCTTTTTCAAAATATATAATTAGCACAGCGTGTCCGTGCAATGTTTTACATTGTGGCATGCAGAGAAATCTTAACAACGAAGCTCACAGAGAGATTGAGCTTGTTATTTAACCCCAAGCTGGTAGGGGGAGCTATTTATTGAAACACTTGCCAGTGCTACAATGTGCCTCAAGGTTCAACAACAGCACAACAGAAGTCACTCTCTACAAAACAACAGCTGTCAGTGACGCTGCACCACGGCGTAAACACAGCATTCAAGATAACAGTTAAAAGTAACGTAACCATAAACAATAAAACAAGAACATCTAAACAGCAGCACATGTCCCAAGGCATGATGGGAGACATTCCTGGATGTATTTTTACGAGCTAAATATGCATATGTACAACAAAATATATTTAACAAACAAGTAAATTGTGTTTTATTACATTTACAGTGATGTTATGTTATTTTACATTTGACATGTCAGATCACAGTCTACTTTTGTAAATGTAATGATATTCTAGAAAAACAGTACACAACTGTAAAATACACAGTAAAATAATGTGACATTACTATTTTTTGGAACAGTGTAAGTTTAAGAATATAATCCACCCACTGTTATCATCTCCAATGCCCTGTACCAACATAGAGCAGAGCAGCTATCTGAACGCTACCCCAACAGAGGTCGATTATCTTGTTAATAATTTCACCTCCTCACTACGTACGACTCTGGATACTGTAGCTCCTGTGAAAACTAAGGCCTCAAGGCCTCAAATCAGAAGTACCTGACTCCGTGGTATAATTCTCAAACACGTACTTTAAAGCTGATAAATCGTAAGCTGGAGAGGAAATGGCGTGTCACAAATTTAGAGGATCATCATTTAGCCTGGAGAAATAGTTTGTTGCTTTATAAGAAAGCCCTCCGCAAAGCCAGAACATCTTACTATTCATCACTGATTGAAGAAAATAAGAACAACCCCAGGTTTCTCTTCAGCTCTGTAGCCAGGCTGACAAAAAGTCAGAGCTCTTTTGAGCCAACCATCCCTTTAACGTTAACTAGTAATGACTTCATGAACTTCTTCACAAATAAAATTTTTATCATTAGAGAAAAAATTACCAGTAATCATCCCACAGATGTAATATTATCTACAGCTACTCTTAGTACCATTGATGTTAAGTTAGACTCTTTTTCTCCAATTGATCTTTCTGAGTTAACTTCAATAATTACTTCCTCCAAACCATCAACGTGTCTTTTAGACCCCATTCCTACAAAACTGCTCAAAGAAGTCCTGCCATTAATTAATTCTTCGATCTTAAATATGATCAACCTATCTCTAATGATCGGCTATGTACCACAGGCCTTCAAGCTGGCTGTAGTTAAACCTTTACTCAAAAAGCATCTCTAGACCCAGCAGTCTTAGCTAATTATAGGCCAATCTCCAACCTTCCTTTCATATCAAACATCCTTGAAAGAGTAGTTGTCAAACAGCTAACAGATCATCTGCAGAGGAATGGTTTATTTGAAGAGTTTCAGTCAGGTTTCAGAGCTCATCACAGCACAGAAACAGCTTTAGTGAAGGTTACAAATGATCTTCTTATGGCCTCTGACAGTGGACTCATCTCTGTGCTTGTCCTGCTAGACCTCAGTGCAGCGTTCGATACTGTCGACCATAATATCCTATTAGAGCGATTAGAACATGCTGTAGGTATTACAGGTACTGCACTGCAGTGGTTTGTATCATATCTATCTAATAGACTCCAGTTTGTGCATGTAAATGGAGAGTCCTCTTCACACACTGAGGTTAATTATGGAGTTCCACAGGGTTCAGTGCTAGGACCAATTCTGTTTACATTATACATGCTTCCCTTAGGCAGTATCATTAGAAGACATAGCATACATTTACACTGCTATGCAGATGACACCCAGCTCTATCTGTCCATGAAGCCAGATAACACACACCAATTAGTTAAACTGCAGGAATGTCTTAAAGACATAAAGACCTGGATGGCCGCTAACTTTCTGCTTCTTAATTCAGATAAAACTGAGGTTATTGTACTCGGCCCTGAAAATCTTAGAAATATGGTATCTAAGCAGATTCTTCCTCTGGATGGCATTACCTTGGCCTCCAGTAACACTGTGAGGAACCTTGGAGTCATTTTTGACCAGGACATGTCCTTCAACTCACATATTAAACAAATATGTAAGACTGCTTTCTTCCATCTGTGCAACATCTCTAAAATTAGAAATATCCTGTCTCAGAGTGACGCTGAAAAACTAGTTCATGCATTTATTACTTCCAGGCTGGATGACTGTAATTCATTATTATCAGGAAGTCCTAAAAACTCCCTGAAAAGCCAGCAGCTAATCCAAAATGCTGCAGCAAGAGTCCTGACAGGGACTAGAAAGAGAGAGCAGATTTCTCCTGTTTTGGCTTCCCTTCATTGGCTTCCTGTTAAATCCAGAATTGAATTCAAAATCCTGCTCCTCACATACAAGGTCTTAAATAATCAGGCCCCATCTTATCTTAATGACCTTGTAGTACCATATCACCCTATTAGAGCACTTCGCTCTCGCTCTGCAGGCCTACTTGTTGTTCCTAGAGTATTTAAAAGTAGAATGGGAGGGAGAGCCTTCAGTTTTCAGGCCCCTCTTCTGTGGATCCAGCTTCCAATTTGGATTCGGGAGACAGACACTATCTCTACTTTTAAGATTAGGCTTCAAACTTTCCTTTTTGCTAAAGCATATAGTTAGGGCTGGACCAGGTGACCCTGAATCCTCCCTTAGTTATGCTGCAATAGATGTAGGCTGCCGGGGGATTCCCATGATGCATTGAGTTTTTCCTCTTCAGTCACCTTTCTCACTCACTATGTGTTAACAGACCTCTCTGCACTGAATCATATCTGTTATTAACCTCTGTCTCTCTTCCACAGCATGTCTTTATCCTGTCTTCCTTCTCTCACCCCAACCGGTCGCAGCAGATGGCCCCGCCCCTCCCTGAGCCTGGTTCTGTCGGAGGTTTCTTCCTGTTAAAAGGGAGTTTTTCCTTCCCACTGTCGCCAAAGTGCTGCTCATAGGGGGTCATATGATTGTTGGGTTTTTCTCTGTATCTATGAAGCGCCTTGAGGCGACTTTTGTTGTGATTTGGCGCTATATAAATAAATTGAATTGAAATTAAAGGACATATTATATTTTACACAGGCAAGGAGCACACAGGCCAATGGAGCAGAGCTATTGTTATAATTAAAATCAGAAACATTACACTGATAATATTCGGGTTCTTCTTATTTTTATTCACTGCTCCGTTACTGTGTTTACTGGAATTGTTTACTTCCTGCACAGCTATAGAAAGCCTTTGAAAAGTTAAACATGGCTGTTCTGTGTCCTTGCATATACAGAAGACGTCTACTCGTCTGAGGAGGTGGTGGACCAGCAGCCGGTCACACTGAGAGTGATGGACACCTGTGAACAGGTATGAGCCAAAATTTGGTTTTCATACAGGAAATTATTCTGTGGCCTATGTCTGATTTTCAAAATAAAAGCCCCAGAATGGTTTGCACTTTTCCTAAATAGCTTGCAATTACTTACTGGTTCATATTAAGACGTGTCAGTGGGGTAACATTTTCAAAATAAAATCTTCTAGTTAATTTTAGAAAATTTACATGATACCTAGGACGGTGTCTGACTTGTTTTTCTTTCCTTTTTTCGATTGTCTTGTCCTGCGCTATCAGAATTATTGTCTGAATTCCAAGAAAAATGCCCAACAGATGTGTCTGTGACGGTTCTCAGTCATCCAGGTGATTGTAGTCTAAGGAGCTTGGAAAGAAAAGCCTTTGGACAACTTTAAGTTTCTTGAAGATGTTTCACTTCTCATCCGAGAAGCTTCTTCAGTTCTAGGAGCAAATGGTAGAGAAGCTTGTCTGTTAAGCCCTATGGGGAGTGCCCCTAAGAGGGTCACGGACCCCCTACTAATCCTCTACCTAATCGCACGAGCCAAGGTGTGAAAACAGGTGTGTGTCACAATCAGCCAAGGTTTCGAGTGAACCCATTGTGAAACCTGGCCCCACCCTATCATGTGACTTACTGAGGTCAGATGGCCCAGGATGTGAGTGGGCCTTAAGGCGTCTGGGAAGGGATCTCAAAACTGGATTATAGATGGCAGAGAGTTGGTGTCATAAACCCCGCCTCTGTTCAAAGATGGTCGCTCACAGTGGACATAGATGCTTCTTTCACTCCTCTTTCAAACCATCTGTCCTCTCTGTCCAAAATGTGAACATTGGCATCCTCATAAAAAGTGACCTTTGACCTTTCGGTGTAGATGGACAGCCGAGTCTTGTCTGGTTGAGGTGGCTCTTCTATGTTGTGCCATGTGTTTATACCAATCCTCGCTGCTCTGTACAGCATACACTACGTTGTCAAGTTTGGGTTTAGGAGTTCTGTGTTTGGGATGAACCAGTTTGTGTCTGAGTGTGTGGCTGGGTCTAAAGTACACTGGGATGTTGTGCTTGGAAAAGACTCCTGAGTTTCTCTGATAAACCTGCTACATAGGAGATGATCGTTCCGCTTGTCTTTCTGATCCTCCCTAGTTGGTGTCTGATCTTCTTTTCTGTGCATCTTTGCTGATTTGGTGAAAGCCCAATTAGGCTAACCACATGTTATAAGAGCTTCCATGTTACATGTGTGTGTTCCCTCTTTTTCCCTTCTGGCTTAGTGGGAACATTTTCTGCACGGTCTTGTAAGCTGCTTGTTTAAGTGAAAATACATTGATGGGTTTTTTTGCACTAATAAAGTTGAGGAGTTGTAAAGTATTTTGTCTCGTGTCAGTTATATCGTCAGTTATATCGTTATCGCAAATTTTCAAATGTATATCGTGATAAATATTTTTGGTCATGTCGCCCTGCTCTACTTCAGATATCCAGCACCAAAACTCTGAACTGGTGGAAAGAACCAAAAGAGCCTGGATGTAATTGTCAGGTGTATTACCGTGACAGTGTGAGCAGTTGTTAGATGACGTAAAGGCCATCTTGAACATCTGTTGACCTGTATAGTGCACTCTACGTAGTATTTTGTATTGTATTAATAGTAGAGTGGGATTTCTAATCAATTTAAAGGTTTTTCAGCATATCTGACACCAGAAGTTTTGGTCTAAGCTGACTGATAGATGCACTTCCCATTTTGCAAGGGAAAAGATATCGATTCATCTATTTTTGAGAGTGTCCTGTAGATATCTGACTTTCAAAATAAAAGCTTGTCTGCATACCCAAGGTATCAAAATGCCCCCCACCCGCACGTTTTTTACTTTTTATTTATTTATTTATTTATTCATTTACTCTGATAAATCTGCTCAGCTTTTTATCCAACTTTTTTCCATCCAAGCTTTTGGCAGCAAAACACTGGTCAGCTCCATTAGCAGCAACATTGGACATTCATTTCTCTAGAAATTGAGATAATTAGTGCACTGTGCTGATAGCAAAATCTTTTAGTCTAGAATCTAATGACAGCTCACACAGTAATTTACAGAAAATGAAATTGAGTATGTGTGTGTGTTTGTAGGAAGGTCCAGTGAACAGTGAACGTTATCTGTCATGGGCAAACGTCTTCCTGGTGGTCTACAGCATCGATAACATGGAGAGCTTTAATGGCTGTCAGCTGTACCTGCAGACACTTGCCTCACACAACAAAACCTTCAGGCCACAAACTCCCATCATTCTTCTGGGCAACAAGAAGGACATGGACAGATACAGGCTGGTATCTGTGTGTGTGTGTGTGTGTGTGTGTGTGTGTGTGTGTGTGTGTGTGTGTGTGTGTGTGTGTGTGTGTGTGTGTGTGTGTGTGTGTGTGTGTGTGGCAGCGTGTAAATTAGTCTGTAGACCTTTTCACTGAAATTAGCCACATGAAGAAAGCTTTGTCTCAGACGTCCCTGGAGAAATGAAAAAGACACCAAAGTCCTCATTTGTAAATTTGACTACCTTTAGAACACCTTTTTGATTTACACTCATTAGACACTTAATTAGGTACAATTTGCTGGTACTTTGGTTGAACCCACTGATCATGAGACACAAACAATTAACATATGTTTAACTTCCATCTGTAATGCAGTGGACTCAACAAACCATTGTTGACGGTTAGATACTCAAAATAATTGGACAAACTAGTATAATTTAAAATAAAATTTTGGATTAAAATGCTTTGCAGTCAATGACTGCCTAAAGTCTTGACGCCACGATCATCACCGGGTGCTGAGCTCATTTACAGCAGTCACTGTTTTTTCTCTCTCTGCCTTTAGTTTCGGCTTTAGCAACTGAAAAGCTCTGTTGTGCTGAGAACGAGTGACTGAGCTGAACATTGAAAAATATGTTATTTCTTTGTCTGCACAAACTCTTGGGTTGGTGTTGGAGTGTCCTTTGGGTCATTATCCAATCGTACTGTCTGCTGTCTGATCCGTATTGTTATAAACCTTCGTTTTAATTCATGAAGACATCTGTTGGTTGCAGACTATGACAGTGATACTTGTTGTAAAGGTGTTTTTCCTAATCAGAGAAGTTTGTCCTATCAGACAGGTGCGTCAGTCGGATGGTGAGGCCTTGGCGTCTCATTTTGGATGTGTATTCTTCGAGGTGTCAGCCTGTCAAGACTTCCACTCTGTACAGCAAGTCTTCCATGAGGCAGTGAGGAGGGCGAGGAAAGGCGGTGCCTGTGGCTGCTTGGTCCCCGCCATCTGTGCCAGCGAGGACAAAGCACTTCTGGGTGTCCCATCCTTTACTACACCATGTTACAAGGAGCTGCCAGTGCCTGCCAACGCGAAGCTGATCACAGTGAAGACATCCAGAGCTCAGAGCAAACGGAGAGCTTCCACTCTCACCTTACTCAAAGGGTTTAAGATATTTTGACACATTCTACTGCATGTCCTGTGATACTGTAAGAGAGTTGTAGGTCCTTATGTAGACAGGCTTCTGAAGCAGCAAGAGCAGCTCCACCCTACAGACATTTGGCAGGTTCAATGAAAAAGCCTGAACAATCTTAACGGAGGCTTTTCTTAATATGTTGATTTTATGTTGAGGTTTTACACTGAAAAAACGGCCATGTTGGATTTACTTAACTCAATAGTGGACATTGGTTGCACACAACTGCTTTGCCTTGGCAGAAATTTAAACAACTGAGATAAATCAACACAACGTATTCATGTTCAGTAAACCTGTGCATTTTGCGTTGATAAAACGCAAGCGAAACATGTTCAGATGGAGTAAGTTGAGCTCTTGGAATATTTTAATCCTTCACAATTTTGTCATTTTATTTCAACACTGTTCAATAACTTTTACCACAGTACTACTTGGTCACTTAAATACTACATGGTGTCTTCATATTACATAATGTTTAACAAAGTCTGGTTAACATAAAAAATGAATGAATCTACAACAACTACCATCCTCCTATCTTGGTTGCAGGGGGGCATAACCCTGAAGTGATAGGGTAAGAGGCGGTGTACACCCTGGACACCAGTCTATCAAATATAGACAAACAACCACTTGCACTCACAGGTAACTTAGAATCGCCAATTAACCTAACTCTAATGACTGCATGACTTTTAACTGTGGGAAGAAACTAGAGCACCCAGAGAGAAACCACTGTAAACTAGCCAAACTGTGGATTTGAACTCAGGACCTTCTTGCTGGGAGGTAACAGCACTAACCTCCATGCCACCAATCCAGGTATAACAAAAGTAGGAAAGCAATGATTTCATGGCTTGATGCAGAATCTTCTGTGCATTCTTGCCCTTGACAGGTTAAACCACAGTAAATAGTGATAGCACACACGTGGTGTGTCTGTAGATATCTGCCTCTTATAATTCCACTGATTTTCCTGCAGTTTGAAATCTCGTGTGATCTTGTGAATTTTGTGAGACCAGCAACTAACCACTCACTAGATTGGGAAGGACACTGTCTCAGCTGAACTCTGGACACACACATACACTGATACACACTCATCCCCCCTCCCTTTCCTTTTTTTTTTTTTTTTTGCCTGTCCCATTTGGTTCTTTAGCCATCAGAATTGTTGTCTGAAGACCAACAAGGATACCCAATGGATTTACTTTGCCAAATGGATCATCGTGGCATTGCCGTATTGGTCCATTTGGTCGATCTTTGTTTTTATTATTTATTATATTTTATTTCCAGATGTTACAGACGGGACAGACATGAGTGAGAGATAGGAAAGGGAGAAAGAAAGAGGAAGGAAAGGAAAAACAGAAGGGGAGAGGGACAGTGAGAAAGGGGGGGAGAAAAAAAATAAAAATCTCCTGGATCACCTGTTGAGAGAAGAATAGAAAACAAGCAAAAAAAGACAAAAAAAAAAGAAACAAAGCAACATACTAAACACAACACCATCGCATTAATCTAGCTAAGTGTAAACAGCAGTAAATACTAAATATTCAATGTTGTTGTGCAGCACGCAGGACAGATGTGCTTCGAAGTAGCAGCCAAGAAAGGTGTAATTTGGGTCTACGAGCAGTGAACACCCGTGTGCACACCTGTGTGGATCAGCGCGCTTGTATTCCAAAGGTTTCTCCATGTAACGATCTGCTAGGGAGTGTGGGGGGGGCCACAGCCCCGTCCTCCAGGGTGTGAAGCAGGTATGGAGGAGATCAAAACTCCAGACATCCAGAGGCCCCCAGAACACAAGAAACCATGGAAGACCAACAGAGGGGCAGCCGCGCCACTGTCCCAGTAAGAGCCGAGGAGAGTCCCAGATGAGGGCTCACTCAGCAGCCGCGGAGCAGAAGCCAGGGGGAGTTGCAGTGACGCGCCCGTGAGCTCCACCGGCCGCCAGCTGTGCCTGAGTGACCGAGCCCCAGGCCGAGAGGCCGGGGGCACCCCACCCCTGAAGGGGCCCGAGCGAGCCCCAGGCTCCAGGCCCCGATAAGCGGCCGCCAAGGAGTGAGCCGGTGTGTACCTGGACGCCCACCCCCAGACACAAAGAACCATCAACGCACCGACACCTGAGGGAGTCCGCCACCGGCAGGGGAAGTGGTGGTAGGGGGAGATAGGCCTCCAAACCTTGGAGGGCCTGAGATGTCCCCAGAGAGGTGGCGTCTGATACCCAACCTGACATATAGACACAGAAATACAGGCACACACAGACACAAACATCCATTCCCACCCTCATGCTCTCATATGCACTCACTCCACACTCAACCAACGTGGAGACAGACATAAAGAGACGCTGTACACGCAATCACACTCCCCAAGCGTACTCTACAAACCGGGTCTAGGTACCCTTGCCCCTGGAGGGGGGAACTGCACCCAGACCCAGGTGGTGTTACCCTTTTCCCTGCGGTGGGGAGAGGCAGACCACCCCGACTCCGTAGCAGCAGGGAGGCCCCACACTCCAGACCGCAGTCGGACGGCCAACTCCTCCTAGCCCCCCCGCTCCAGCAGGCCGCAGAGAATGGGGGTGAGAGAAGACTCCAAACCTCCCTCCACCCGCTCATTGTAGTGTTGATGCATGTGTGTTCTAAGGTGCATTTAAAACCCAGGAGGGCATGGAGCTACCTGCCAGAGAGCAGCAGGTAAGCGCATGGTCCCTCCTGCTAGCCCTCAATGTCTAAGTGTATTTAAAATTGAGAGGTGGGCAACGACGCCAGGGGTGAGGTGTACACCCTGATGGTACTTTGGACTCCGTGATTGTGCCCACCCCCAAGATCCTATATGTATGTGTAATGAGAGTGTGAATAATGTGAATGTCTAAGTTGTGGGATAAAATTGAGACAGAGGCAGCCAGAAGGGGACAGAGGGGGGGTAGCCTCCTCTGCACCCTGGTGACATACCCCTACTCCAAGGCCCTGCATGTGTGGGTGGTTGTGGTGGAGCGGGAAGAGAGAGGCAGCTGGAGATGGGGAGGGAAGGAAGGGAGGGGCAGGTAACCCCTCCCTGGGGCCAGCTCCCCCGCTGACCCCAGTAGGCACCCCCATCCCCCCTCCCTTTCCAAACGCCGTCGATGCTTGTTCCCTCCTAGAGAACACGGCGGGTTTGGGCCCAGCGCTGGAAGAATAGCTGCAGGGCAGGATGGCTGCTGTGTTTGCTTGGGACAACTCCTCACCCCCCACCCACCCCTGTTGCTGGTCACGTGCTCCATAATGTTGTGCTGTGGACATTTATGTGCTTTCTGTGCAGAGGAGTTTTTTGTTTCCTGTTCTCATGCTGTCCTCCCAGGAGCTCAGCATGAGTAGAGGTCTCCTTTTTCCCTCTTGGACTTTCCCATTGTTTTGTATTTCAGTGTTTTTCTGTAATACTACCGGTCCCTGACCTGTCTCCCCATGTGATGTCTGTGTTGTGTATGTAAGGTCGGGGGGTCCCCATTTCACTGCAGGGCAACTTGCGTGTGACAAATAAAGTTCTGATTGATTGATTGATTGTTTGTATCAGGTCATCTCAACAAGAAGAAATTAAGTTGTTGAATTTCATACAGATCCTACATGATTTCCTAACATTCAAGATAGAAACATGAAATTTTTGTGCTCAAATTACAAGGTAGACTTTTTTTTTCGGCTTGAGATGGAGGCCTTCCTCAAACCACGATCCAAAGGTGTAGCAAGATTTTATTTAATTTAGCTATATTATTGACTTACTTCACTCGAACATGATTTAATCTACTCTCTCTGCATATCATGTAGTTTCTACATGACACAGTTACACTTAACTTTAAAGCATGAGGCAATTGTGTTAAATACACGCAAGATGCTTACATAAATCCAAGAGATGGCCAATCCCTTTTTTTCAGCGTAGTTTGTTTTTCTTATGACCTCCTTAATGTTGTCATATATCCACTGAAATGATGGATAAACCAAACCATTATGTCACTGAGAAAAAGACATGCATGCCTTATAAGCTTGCTCTTCCAATGTGGTGAGCAGCATGAAGGAAATTCTTTCTCTACGCTAAGTAATGTTTTCCCATATCAGAGACATTTATACGAACAATGACAAGTCCGAAAGGCCTTCAAGATCAAAGCAAGTGATTTATTGTGATGCAATAATATCTGAGGCATCAGCACAACACACAAAAGTACTCAAATCTCATTAAGTTTTTCCCATTTCAGTTCACAACACAGGATGGAGGAAGACTAGAACATTCGGTGTCTATTTGTCAGACTCCCTGTGGACAGAACCTTATTGAAAGCAACTTTACAGCCCATCAAACCAGAAATCATCATCAACAGCACAAGAGGAGCCCTAGAAACTGAACCATCAGCAGGGGCAGAGCTGCCTCCTTTAGCCACCCCAAAACTAACAATGGCGAAGCCCATTGGGGGAAGCACACATAAGCAGATCTGAACTTACATCCAGAAACTGTTTTTATAGAATACCTTTACAGGGAACCATTTTTATACAACTTTTGTTCCCACGTGGACACATTTTATGAGCGCAACCACCCACTGAAACTGTAATGTAAACTGTTATGAGCTTTATTAGGAATGAATAAAAAAGAGAACTGTTTTCTGATCATTTGAGCGTTTCATAAAATTTCACTCTGAAGTCATGAAAATAAGAATAATCAGAAAATTATGATCAATTATTAAAGCAAACACTGCCGCTGGTATTCACTGTGACCTCTTCAGCTCATAATCTTCACTTCATCTGGAGAGTCGAGCTCAGCAGCTGTTATTTTCTCTTTCCTCTCTTCCTCCTGTTTCTCTTCCACCGCAGGATCTGGGTACAGGCAGGAGGTGTTGCCATCTTTCCATGTGACCACAATATTTCCTGCATTGCTCTGCTCACTTGTGTCACTGTTGGACATGTGAGGCTTGTTTCCCTGCAGTGGCATGTCTGATGCTGGGTGTGTGCTCTTTTCTTTGAGCAGCTCCTGATCTTCATTTTTCTGAAGCAGAGATGTTGCAGCCTTGTACTCGGCTATCTTCTTCCTGCTCCTGTTTGAGTTAGTACAGAAACCTTTAATATAATATACAGTATGTTCGCTCTCAAAAAAATAGCAGTCAAACAACTTCGGGTCATACTTATTTGCCATGGCTCCCATTCCCAGGAGAAGAAAACCAACAAGAAGGCAGACAAAGGCCAGTCCCAGCAGTACAAATGTCCATGTGGTTGCTGCAACACGAGGATAATTAAAACCTGAAAACCTCCCTGCCCTCTTTCATATGAGAATATCATATGCACACTGCAGAATCAGTAACACACACACACAAACAAGAGTTAAATAAGGGCTTGTCAGTATTTCCCAACTTTTTATTTTTGATAATCTGTAGAATATTAGCCTCAAAACAAATGCGTATCTACAGATGTGAGATGTTTCCCTGATTAGAACATGTAAAAATTTGACATAACAGTATTTTCTACATGACAGCATTACAACATAACAACACTAACCTTTTAGTCAGCGAATTTCTCTGGATTTTTGAATGCTCGCTTTCTTACTAAAATATGTGGCATCAACGTTTTTGCCAAATGTGTAAATTAACAGTCCGAGCTGTTCACAGCTACTCCCCCTGACAGCCTAATGAGTAATGAAAATGAACCAGTGCCAAGACCCTTGTGGTCTGGTTCACCAGCATGAAGCTGAGAAACTGCTGAGCAGAATTCTTGCTCTGAGCTTTATCATTTAGCTTTTCCCCCCCGACAAGTTTCCGTTTTCTATATGGAAAAGCTTTCAGCATGTGGCAAAGTGGCTGGGACAGAATTCATTTGCCATTTGTCACTTGCATATATTGTAATTTTGTGTTCTGATATCTTATAGTCTATCATAATGCTTTAATGTAGTGATGGGTCCAGCAACACTGACGCACCGACGCATGTCTCAAGCTCACAGAGTGAAACCTGTATCGGTGCGTGCGTCGCTTTAAGAAAAAGTCACGTGATCGATACAGCTGTGTTTAAAAGATGCCGAATTTTTCTGAATAAAAACTTATAATAAACTCTGAATCAATTACATTTAAATGGGTAATATTACATTCACAATACTGTCATTTTAATTTTCACTTAATGTCATTCACAATATATTTTAAAGATGTCTGCAATAGTTGCAATGTAAAAGATATAAAATGATTCCATGGAAAGTACAATAGCTTACAGTGTGTACAAGTATGACTAGGTCATTGAATCAGTGTCTGTTGAGTCTCAAGTAAGGTGCCTGCAATGATATTTAAGGTCCAGCAGGTGTCGGTGTGGAGCAAAACAGCAACACTGTGTCGACACAGATACAGTTTGGGGAATGTGCTGAAAGGCTTCACGAGGCCTCATCTACCCATCACTACTTTAATGTAAACACAGCACATGCAACCTTGGCTCTACATACTATCCCGGGTCTGTTTGTGGTAGCATTGGTTATATTCACTTCATCATTAATTGATTTGAATCTTTCATTTGTTTATGTAGCTTGGTTATACTTACCATTGTGTGTTCCTTTGAGCAGGTCCTATGTGTAAAACAGTACTTCCTGATTTTATAGGATATGATGTCACTGATTATGTCAATTGGGTGTAACCAAATGAAGAGGTGTTTCTTTTGTGTAAAATTGTTTATTTCATTTAAAATAACCTCACGAGTCAGATTAAGTGAAGAGATTGACTTTTCAAACTGTTTAGTTGGGTGAATGAGTTAAGTGGAAAAATCATTTTATTCCTGTTTCTTTGTCTAGACTGTGTTGTGTTGCTTAGTCTATCCTGTTTTCCCAATGGTAGAGGTTAATGAGATCCAGGTGTGAGTAGAATTCTGTATAAAGCAGGTGAGATTTTGACAGGTTCTTATGTTTTTGTGAAACAATTGTTGAAAGGCGACGCCAGAAAATAAAGAACACTTAAAGGAAACTTGAACAGTCTGCAGATGCTGTCTTCCTATCACCTCTCATGCTGCTTATGTTATGCTACTTCACACAGCATACTATGTCTCAGGAAAAAAAAATATTGCAGACTATCCAAATTATCAAGTATTTCATGTTACACATCCATTTGGATCAAGTATTCTAGCAGGAGCAGCACTTACGGTCCTCTGTGCGGTAGAACCAACGTAGATACTCTCTTTGTTCCTTTGTCATAGCTGTCAGCTCTCCTGTTTGTGCTTCATCCTCGTACGTCAAATCGTCAGAAGCTCTCCGATGTCCTTAAGAGGACACACAGACAGACCCCACAGAAGCTTTGATTGTCAAACACAAATGTAGCAAACTGAGGATTTCAGTATCAGCTCTTAAATTTGTCTCTGTACCAGTAATGATGAAGTGGCAGGAGAGCAGGTCCTCTACTGCCAAGTATGCATGCAGAGTATCACTGGGCAAGATACTAACCCCAAGTTGCTCTCGGATGCATCCATCGCATTATAAATGTGTACGCATGTTAGGAAGCACTAAAAAGCTTAGAAGAAAAGTGCTTGCGTGATTGGGTGAATTTGGCATGTTGGGCGCTTTCTGTGCTCTGGGAGAGTAGAAAAGCGCTATACAAGAATTAGTCCATTTAACATTTACATGTGCTGTTCATTAAACATACTCTTCTGAATGTAATATATTTTGAGTTCCTTAGTGATAAACTGTAAAGATTTTGTTGGCCAAAGATTCAGGTCACTGTGACCTGACCTCCTCAAAGCACTTTCTAACACAAGTCTCATCCACACGATCACACACACATTCATACAGCTCTTATCTATACACTTTGATCTAACACTCACACTCCAGTGGATATATCAGGACAACTTGGGATTCTGTATCGTGCCCAAGGATACTTTGACACATACAAAGTACGTTATGTGGATCCAGCTTTCTAACTGCTAGCTGACTCACAGTCTCTCATGACAAGAATGTTCTGCAATGAGTTTTCTTTGCTTTTCTATCTTTATTGCAATCAAAAAACACAGGTCACTAATAAGCACAATAGTATGGACAAGTTTGATTTAGACAAGATTAGTGAAAGAAATTCACTGACGTTTAAATGAGCTCCACCTTTTTCAGCTGAAGAATTAAAGTGATAAATGAACACTTTAATAGAATACTTAATAATATTAACTACTTTTTGACTACTTCAATATATTTTCATGAAATCACATTATTGCACTTTCACTTTAAATTTGTCCGAGTTCCTTTTCTACTTATATGTGAACGTGTTGCGTATTGCTAAAGCAGGATTTACGGTGTGTCCGCGTACATGTTTTCAGTCGAATGGTGGGGGTTCCACCCACCCTAGATACATTCCCGTGCAGTCATCCAATATCCTGACTGCATGTTGTTGGAAGCGTATGACATAAGCATCTGCCAAATGTAGACTGGTTAATAAGTGAGTCAGAATAGAGGAAAGAGTGATAGCAGAGTTCACTAAACTACAAAAGTCCAACATAAAGAAGCACAGTGGCTGCGGTGGACATTTTCATTGTTTTTAACTCTCTTTGTGTGTTAGAACTTCTCTGCTGCCGGCTGACAGACCAAAATCTAAAAGAGCAACAGTGGCCTGCAGACCAGCTGTTACACACACTTTGTACACTGCCTCCATCTGACAACAGAGGCAGACTGCAGGCCTACAGGCAGGCCCTGGACTAAAGTGGGCAGTGAACCCGCTGTCTTTGGTGGACCATAAATCCTGCTTCAGTGTGAAAAGTGTGCAAAGAACAGAAAAGCTGCTTTCTGTTCAATAACTACTGAGTCTTACTGAATCTTTCCTGGCAGATGTCCCCCTGATCCAGAGATCTCCACTTTGGGTGTTTGCTGTGTTGTACGAGGATCGCATGCTGGCCATTGTGTGACAGAAGCATTGATAGCTTTCTACTGATCAGTTGGTCCCGGTCACAGTCCCATATTAACCAAGCAGCATCCACCTCGGGTTCATGGCAATCCTGGGTGTGCACTGGCCCTTCGTGCTGGGCTGACAGACACCTAGATGATGCGACACACATCAGCATGTCCCGACTGATCCAGATCCACTGCTGATATTCAGAGTCTAGGTTGCATGTCTTCAATTGGACTTCACCTGTATCTGCTGAATCTTCCAGACACAGGTTGTGCTGGGTGTTGTGGATCATGAATGCTCTTGCCCCTGCAGGTGTTGACAGTATAACAACGTTAGATATAGACCACTTAAAAAATGATATTTTGCATGGTTGGAGCTTAACAAGGTTCCAAGTAGAGCTTCAACATGGAACAAGACAAAATGCGAGTGAGACAAAACATTTTTTTGAGCATGCAATTGATTTAAAATAACGCTTAAACTGAAACAGGCTGTTTTACAGCTGATCAAAAGTTTAGGACCACATGCCTTTAAAAGGCCATATCTGTGTAAAAATGTCAATTCATTGTCATTTTCTGTCAGGTAGTCAAACTGTCATGATGTTCTGACGGCAAAGGCAAAAAAAAACTTTCCCTTTTTGAATGTGGTTGGGTTGTTGAACTGCATAAGTCTCTCACAGCACGCCATCGCTGCTGAGGTGGGACACAGTAAGAAAGTCATTTGGAATTTCTTAGATGATCCTGAGGGTTATGGAACAAAAAAAATCAAGTGGCAAGACCCAAAGAAATGTCACAAGCACTGAACCAGAGGATCCAACTGGCTGTCCGTCAAGACACTGGACAATCCTTGACCCAAATTAAGGCTTTTACTGGTGCCAACCGCAATCGCATAACCATCAGACGACATCTGAGACTGAAGGGCTTTAAAAACAAAAAACGTCTTCAAACTAAAACGTCTCTGTTTTGCACTTTGCAAGAGACCACCAAACATGGGACATTGAAAGGTGGAAGAAAGTTTTACTCTGATGAGAAAAAAATTAAACCTCGATGGTGCTGATGGTTTCCAATGTTACTGACGTGACAAGCAGATCCCACCTGAGATGTTTTCAAATTTACAAAAATGGACAACAGTTCCAGACAGTAGATGCCCTTCATGCAGTTGTCTTCAGCTATGGGTGGCTGTAGCTCAGGTGGCAGAGCAGGTCAGCCACTAATCACAAGGTTGGTGGTTTGATCCCAGGCTGCCTCCTGGCTGCATGCCAAATGTCCTTGGGCAAGATACTATGTTTGCCTACTGGTGGTGGTCAGAGGGCCCGGTGGCACCAGTGTCCGGCAGCCTCGCCTCTGTCAGTGCGCCCCAGGGCAGCTGTGGCTACAATGTATATGGGAATGACTGGATGTGTAAAGTGCTTTGGGGTCCTTAGGGACTAGTAAAGCGCTATATAAATGCAGGCCATTTATCATTTCACCACTTGGAGAAATTTTCCCACTCACTTCATAGAAACGCTTGCATCAAGCATGGCGCATCGAGTTTTTAAAGTGATCAACACTAACGCTGGAGCTACTCATTGCTGAATTCATGTTTGGAACTTTGACTTCTGTTTTGGAGGAGGGTTAGTGGTCAGTTTAACCCTCATAATGTCCTCCCGATTTCCATACAGCTTTGCTCCTCAGGGGTCAAAAATGTCCCCACTTCATTTGACTGTTTTTTAAAGTATAAAGTATAAATTGTCAATCAATTCAGTGTTACACCTTAGTTTTACTTAAGACCAACACATTAACACAAAATTTACTCAACATTTTACATTTTAGGGCCACCAGACCTTCTTTACAAAAACCACACCCTGTTTTTTAGCGAAAACAAATTGAGAAAATTAAATATTTAATTGTTTAGATAATTTTGACTATCTGACTAACTACAGAGTGCTGTATGTTGAACTTTAGTGAGAATTTTTTTTGAACCATTTAAATTTTTTAAATGGCAGCACGTAATCACACCGGTGGTCCTCAGGGGTCAAAAATGTCCCCATCTAGTTTGATTGATACTTAAATAAGACAAAATTTGGATTTTACAGCAGTAAAATTTTTGTATCTCTACAGTTCAAAAATGTAATAAGCTTTGCCCTGCACAGAGTGGATAGTGAAACAAATGGAATCATCATAATGACATTATTTCATATTTATTACTTCCCCCTCCTCATTGCTTTATTATTGTAGCTCTAGTAATAAATAAATATGTAAGGATTCTGGATCAGCACAGTGATGCCCATAGTATATACAGTATTCTGAAGAAGGTCTAAAATGTCCCTGTGTGTGCGTGCATGTGTGTTTTATTTAGATGGATTTTTTTTAATTATTACTCATGATATAACATTGTGCAGACATGCCTGGTAAGGACATGAGGAGGAAACAGCAGGAGCTGTGTGAGGCTACTAAAGGCAGGGCTATAACATTTTTCTGTCATCATTTTATTATAGATTAAGTGCAAGAGTTGTTAGGTGTGGATAATTAGATTATAGTTTATTGCAATAGCAAGTTGTGCCTTGTTCTCAGATAGACAGCAAGTGGAGAGTGATATATGAAATGATGGAAGGAAGAAGAGAAGCAAAGAGTGATTCACAGGCAGAGCCTAAATTATTTCTCACAGTTTGTTGTTGCCTTATGGTTCCAAGCGCTGTCACCAATCTTTGCATTTTGTTATTATCTCATGACACTTGTTTAATCAGCTACCATCTCTCCTGTGGACTTTTTAATGTCTACAGTCTCAGATCAACACAGCCCTGCCCTCCAGCACTATCCACAGCAACCCCTCAACAGCAACATTGTACCCATCAGGTAAACCATCGGCTACGTTTGCTTTGCCTTGTTGCCCATATTAGATTCTTGATGAATGTGTGTTGTTGTTATTCAGCCTGGTTCAATGTGCCCCTTTTTAACTTTGAGCACCCGCCCCTTTAAGCCTCTCTGCACAGCCCTGCCGGGCGCTGGCGTAAACTCTCGACCGTCTCACACTTCTGTTTGATCAGTTTTCTGTTTGACGTTTATTCAGCTGTGTGAAAACCCTGGGGAACCCTCCCGAGGGAGTAATAAAGTTACATTTAATTTAATCTAATAACTTTAATCTCAGCCAAACCGATTTACTCACGAACAAATAAAACACTGAAAAAGCCAAACAAGAACATTTTTAAGTTATCAAAGTGACTTGTACATCATGTTTAACCCGAGTGGTGAAAGACCTCGGGGGTTTGAAGACGATGTGTCGGCTCAGATATTTGAAGTTTACACAGCTACATCCTCACCTGAAAATATGTTAAAAGTTTTTTTGTGACCCAGAAAGAGAAATAAGAGTGATAATAAAACTAAGTAGCTGCCGTCATTGTTGGAGACTGGAATTGGCTGGGCCCGCTATGAATTCTGCCATATGGTTTTTCAATTTTGTTGTCCGGGTGGAAAATCTGGAGAAAGGTGGGATTCTCCCGGAAAAATCGGGAGGGTTGGCATGTATGGTTGTGGCAACATCACTAACCTTGTCAAACACCTCAGAGTAAATCATATCACAGAATATGAGGAGCGTATGTTGAGACTGAAGAGGAGGACAGGGACAGGTGGTGCTAGGGTGAGAGTCTCTCACGGAGTCCTTTAGTGCTGCAGGCAGGCAACGTGTTCAAATAGGCACAACTTCAGGTTTTTTATTTCTATATGATGAACTCTGCATTATTACGTGATAAGAACAAGTAATCTGAATATCCTGTAATCATTATGACGCTATAATTTGAGATACAATAAATAAAATCCGTTTTTGTACAAAGTATCGGATCAGTATCGTCGATACCACCCTGAATATTACTTGGTATCGGATGGGAAAGGAAATCAGTGGTATCGCACCCGTTATGTGTCTGTGAGCGAGGGAGGGAGAGAAAGGAAATCAGTGGTATCGCACATCACTAGCAAGCACCCAGGACGCTACGACGTAATGGGAAATTCACAGACAAACTCACGGATTCTTCCACTGACCGCTGCGGCACACCTGCACCAGGGCAAACATCCGCCTGCTATACAGGTGAAAATAGAGCAACAGGCCCGCTGAGTCCTTGATTTTATCAAAAAAAGTTGTAAAGTTGTTTTTGTAGGATGGCACATTGATTGTGTTTAAATATCAGAATCAGAATACTACCATACCTTGGTACGTCTATTCTGCAAGAGTAATTTGGTTTTACAAAAGCAGTTTTATATCTTTTTAAAAACAAGAGTGTTGCAGTGCTCGCATTTAATCAAAAGACAACTGAGTAGAAGATGCATTTTTATTAAAGAGGTTCCATTCAGTCACTCTGAGTGACGGTTGGCATGTCACTTTTGGATTCACCTCTCATCTTCATCACCCTCATCGCTTTCTTTATTGCCTTCAAGTAGGGAGTCTTGTTCTTCAGAGTCGCTGTCAGCAAATTCATCCCACCAGTGGAACTGTTTGCTTGCATTACTTTTCTCATCATCACTGTCTTCCTCTCTAAACTGTCTCCTAAATCCTCCAGGAAGCAGATCCTCCGCTGCTTCTCCTTCATCCGGGTTGGCTTCATAGTCAACCTCAGCAGCAGCAAGGTCACTTTCATCTTGATGAGCTTCATTGCGTTCCTCTTCATCGTTGCTGCTGTCAGCATTTTGATCATCATTATTATAATTGCAATAATTGTGGTCATTTTCATCATCAGCATTATTGTCATCATGTCCATCATCAGAGTTGCTGTCATCAATTTCAAAACGAATGTTGAAGAAATTATTCTGATTGATGTGATCATTGTTGTTGTTAAGCTGCTCTGGCTCCCAAAGTCTCGCAACTTCACGTGGTAAAAATATTATAACATGTTCCACACCATTTTCAAAGACGTTGTCCATATCTCCCCAGTTACCACCTTCAGCCAAGAGTGGTTGCTCTACATGAAAGTTCAGTTAGCAAAGTCACAGCTAATCAAAAGAAACTTCAACACTGCATTACGTTTCTCTTGTACAATAACAGATCAAGTTCTTACCCTCATTAGGCTGAGCATGGGCCCCATCTCCTTGTTCCATCATCTGAACTTTAAAGATCCCACAAAGACATAAGTTATTCAAGTTAAGCAGTACATTTCCCATCTGTACTGTAGGGCATGCTCAAAAATCTCACTGTAAATATCTACCATCAGCTATCAAAGTTACAGCATTAAAAGTAAGTGTCACTTATAAAGCAGTTCCCCCAAAACTCACCTTTTTTTCAAAGAAACTGCTCTATGAAAATGTCCTAGTTCAGCTGTGTGTGTATCTGCTTGTTGCTGGAGTCAAAAATATGTTTCAGTTGTAACATTTAAACCTGCACTGTAACTGTGCAATAGCTGTGATGTCATAAGAACTACCAGAGTTCCATCCCATGACTGTTCCTTAAAATTCCACCTCAGGAAGGCCAACTCTGATGGCCTTCATCAGGGCTTATGTAAGCTTACTTCAGGAGTACCAATGTAGCCACTGTACTCCAGGTACCCTATGACCCTGATGGAGGGAGGTGTTAGCCCTTTTCTAACACAAAAATCAGTATAAATCACAATATACTGATATTTAAAAAACATAACCATGCTAACAGACAGCCATTTCTAAGTAGTGATCAGTGTTGGTCAAGTTACTTGAAAAAAGTAATCAGTAACTAATTACCGATTACTCGCCCAAAAAAGTAATTAGTTACTTAGTTACTTTTAAAAAACACGATTTACAACCTGAAGAGGTGATAAAGTGATAGATCTCTCAGCCCAATTCTACTTTTTCTGCATAATCATCATACAAAATGTAATCAAATGGAAAAGTCTCTCTTTTTAAAACTTGTTTTATCAGTTTTAATCTTTTAACTTTATGCATCAAGCAAACATGTAATTATATGCAACATTCTCTGACTTGAATAAATTAGTTTAACATTTAAACCTATTTCCTGCACATTCCAGCACATAAAATAAAATATTTGTTGTGTTTACACTCAGTCTTTCAAATAGATGCAAGTAAAACACAGCAGAAAATAAATAAAGTCAAAGACTCAGCGGTCCTGTTGCTCTATTTTCACCTGTAAAGCAGGAGTAGGGTAGGCGGAGGTTTACCCTGGTGCAGGTGTGGCGCGGTCAGTGGAAGAATCCGCGAGTTTCTCTGTGAGTTTCCTATTACGTCGTAGCTACTCGGTGCTTGTTTGGAAGTTTAGGGGTTTTTTTCGCTGTAAAAAGAAGTTTTCTTCCCACGCACGATGGACACTAATGTTTTTGTCACTTTTTATGGAATCAAACTCAAAGTAAGGTCAGTACTTCCACGCTTTAAACTCTGCACGCTCATACTCTCTCTGCACTCGATATGTGATCCATTGTTGATCTGCACACAGCTGTTGTCACGAACGTCGTGCTCGCTTACGTCACTGTCATGAGACATTCTCGCAAAAAAATCACGGTTTTAGTAACGTAGTAACGCAGCGTTCCTACGGGAAAGTAACGGTAATCTAATTACCGTTTTTGCAATAGTAATCCCTTACTTTACTCGTTACTTGAAAAAAGTAATCGGATTACAGTAACGCGTTACTTGTAACGCGTTACTGTAATCCGATTACTTTTTGCCCCGATTACTTGCCCATCTCTGCACATATGTGGACGCCAGGTCCTAGGAGGTTAAGGTGCCTGGGAAGGGAAAAACTGCATTATAGGTGGCAGAAAATTCACCTCTGTTCAAGGATCATCATTCACAGTGAACATAGATGGCCTCTTTCATTCCTCTTTCAAACCATCTGTCTTCTCTGTAAAAGATGTGAACGTCAGCATCCTTGAAAGAGTGACCTTTGTCTTTTAGACAGACATGTACAGCGGAGTCTTGTCCCATCGAGGTGGCTCTTATATTTTGTGTCGTGCATTATGTAGAGGTCTGAGCACTCCTCACTACACTGCACAGCGTACAGTGCGTTGTTTAGCTTGTGGTTGGGAGTTTTGTCCTTGGGATGAACCAGTTTTTGTCTAAGAGTGGCTGAAGTGCACTGGGATGTGATCCTTGGAGAAGACTCTGCTGTGTTCCTCTGATAAACCTGCTACATAAGGGATGACAGTGTTGTTCCATTTGTCATTCTGTTTCTCCCTAATTAATTGAAACCTTCTTTCCTACCCATCTTCGCTATTTTCATGAAAGCCCAATTGAGATAACCACATTTTAAGAGCTTACTTCACATGTGTGTGTTCCTTCGTTTTCCCTTCTGGCTTAGAGGGAACATTTTCTTCCTGGTGTTGCAGGTTCCTGATTACTCCAAGTTTGTGTTCCAGAGGGTGGTGGGAGCCAAAAAGGAGGTACTGGTCCGTGTGTGTGGGCTTTCGGTAAACTTCAATGTTGAGGTTTGATCTCCACTTGGCAGTGTGCATGCATGTACAGTGTGTGTATGGTGTGTAGTTCAATGTGTAGTAGCAGTGTGTGTCCATTTACCTTTGTGGTGGGGAGCCTGTCTCAGCAGCCGAAAAAAAAGCTCTAAGCTGCACTGATTCTAGTCGCTGGTGCCTTGTCTTGCGGTCTTGCGGGTTGCACACTTCGTGCTCACATGGGATCCTGGAGCCAGCCATTCCCCTGGCATATTGCCCATGGTCACACATTTCACACAGACAGCGGATCCTGGCAGTGGCTGCCTGAGGTCAGTGAGTTCTCTGACGTCGCGGGCGCCCCCCTGTTCCCACGGTCTTGCAAGTTCACGAGCAGTAATGTAGAAACTAATGGCTTATCTGTTGAAGCCGGGGCAGTCAGTGTTTATTTGTGTGTTGTTTTCTGGGAAGGCCAAGAAAGAGCTAGAACACCTAGCAGGAACTCCCTGCTCATTGACTCCCTGTAACTAAGGTTACGGACTCCCTGCTGGCTAGGCTACACGGGGCCATGTCTACCCAGGCTTGTCTAACCAATTTGGTGTTCATTTCATCCCTCTACCTGCATCACCTGTCCCATCACATGCTGGCAGGTTCTGGGGACCCTGACATTGCACCTGAGCTGCTGGCCACTTCCACTCACCTGGCTTCCCTACCCTGCCAGCTCTCCTCTTTCCACCATGCCTAAGTGGGCAAAGTGGGGATAGTGGATGCCTCACAGGCAATGGTGAAGTTTCTTGGCCCTCGGGTGGCATCCACTCCCCTATCTGCGTGAGGCCAGGCCCATCCTCCTGCAACCCCTCCCAGCCCCTGCCCTCCAGCAGGAGCCAGTAGAGGGCGACTATCAGGAGGAGGATACTGACTCTGGGGTCCACTTCCCCGACATGCCCATCGTCCACAAGTTGGACCACACATACAGCCCAACGGTCACACTTGTACTTGGCACCTTGTTAAGATCCAACCATGCAAAATATTGTTTGTTTGTTTTGGGTTTTTTGCCATTTTTCAAGTGGTCTTCAACTTTTGATCGGGACTGTATATATTATATTAAGTATTAATAAAATCATTTCAAAATGTGTTTGAATAACAAGGTTATTTACCAGACAGGAGCAGCAACAGTAAGATCCTGGCATCAAACATATCTGAAAAAGACAGAGTAAGGGGATTCTTTCAGAACACTCAATAGAAGCTGTACAATATAATGCCAAGTGCAGCAATATCATCCTGTTGATATCAAACATACATTGACTATACATCTATTTATTATCAGTACATTTCTTTTATATGCCCATTATTTCATCTCTTTTATTCCTTATCTTGCACTTTTAATCTTTTGTGCTACTGACAGGAGCGTTACATTTTGTATTCTATTGTATTCTATTCTGATTACAAGACTATACTAACTATGTTTTTTATACATGTTTACATGCAGATAAGAGAGAGCCAGCACAGTGACAGATTTATTCTGGTCAACCAAGAGGAAAGTGAGCACACATCCAAAGAACCAGCAGTACATAGAGAATAGTGGTGTATGTTATTTCCACAGCCAGTAAAAAAAATAGTTGTATAGTGTTCACGTTGTTTCAAAACACCTTTAGTGCTTGACTGACATATTTCAGCTTGTAGGTGTCACCAGAATCATCATAAAACTATATGAATAAAACATTTCAAATAATATTTATTCTTTTAATAGGCAACCATATAATGTATGGGTCAGAGAGACAAAGTTTAGACCATGTGCCAAGATTACCCACTGGACCAAACGTACTGATGAAGCAATACAACTGTTCAGTCTAAAAGCATTGCTTTCATCCATGCAACTTTGAAGAGTGTCAGCTGTGTCAGAAGTCACTTCTCTGTCTGGCTCACAGTGAACAAATCTCATTGTAAAGACCTATTTGAACAAGCATGTGATGAGCCAGTCAACTCCAGATATATACCTTGCATATAAATATAATATGGTGAGAAAAAAACAACTTAAACATAAAAAATCGCAAAGAAAGAACAATACAGTATCCACATCTTCACCAAAGAGTAAAACAGTGAAATGTGGAGTATTAAACATTAGGTCTCTCTCCTCCAAGTCTCTGTTTGTACATGAGTTGATAATTGATGAACAAATTGATTTACTCTGCCTTACAGAAACCTGGTTGCAGCAGGAGGATTATGTTAGTTTAAATGAATCAACACCCCCGAGTCATTCTACCTACCAGAAACCTCGAAGCACAGGCCGAGGGGTCGGTGTGGCAGCAGTTTTCCACACCAGCCTATTAATCAACCAAAGACCCAGACACTTTTAATTCATTTGAAAGCCTGATGCCTTGCCCACCCTAGGTGGAAAACTCAAAAATCTGTCTTATTTGTAATCATCTATCATCCACCTGGGCCTGACAGAGAGTTTTGGTCTGATTTCTCAGCATTTTTATCTGATTTAGTGCTCAGCTCAGATAAAATCATTATTGTGTGATGTTAACATCCATGTAGATGCTAAAATCACGGCATTTAATCTCTTATTAGACTCTGTTGGCTTCTTTCAAAATGTAAAAGAACCCACCCACCACTCACTAATCACACTCTGGATATTGCTTTACTGTTGCCAGAGTGCTGCTCATAGGGGGTCATATGATTGGATTTTCTCTGCATGTATTATTGTAGTGTATACCTTACAATATAAAGCGCCTTGAGGTGACTTTTGTTGTGATTTGGCGCTGTATAAATAAAATAAAATTGAATATAAATCTCCATAATGTGTTTCTAATATTACTGACCACTCAAAGCACTTTTAGAGTACAAGTCACATTCTAACCATACATTTGAATATTAGGTCAGTTTTATGATTGTTACATACAATTTTTCAGCTGGTATGATTAATGATTATGAAGGCCGGAGAAACCTGCGGTCAGCTGAGGATGAAAAAGTCACCTGGTTGTGACAAAACATTTCTCCTTCTCAAAATGCAATCAACTTTCTGGGAATGTGTTCAAAGACATTTATATGGGATGTGGCACTGATAAGCTTCAGTCTGACTCATTATCACTGCTGATTTTCAAAAGGTTCAGCAGCTAACCTCTCACCATCATCCTAATTTAAGGGCTTAAAATCATTATTAGTACTAATCATTCATTTTATCCATAACATATTTTTAATGTCTTTATCCCTCTTCCCTTTTTAATTACTTCTATCAGACTACCCCAAGTATTTTGTTTCTTAGTGCTGTTTGACTGCAAAGACGTCTTATTTTCAGCACACCTTTGGATCACTTGCACAGATGTAATACTTATTTTGTTTCTGATGAAACATGTCCCTCTCTTCAGAACTAGTCTGTGGCACAAAAAGAAATGTTTTGTTTTTTGGGTTTTTTTTGCAAACAGCATGAAACAAACTGTGAAACAACTTTCCCCTTCATAGAAACCTGCTGGTTACACTTACGTAAATCACAAGAAACCGTCTATATTTACTGATAGTGTACTTACTTTTTGATGCTCCAGCTCTGGCAGAAGAAAGGAGAGAGTATCTGTGTGCTATGCAGGCAGAAGGCTAAAAATGAGACTTTCCAAAGTGAATGGGGAGGAGACTGTCCAATGTTTCATTACTCCGCCTTCTTTTTCTGAACGCTGATTGCGTTAAAGCCCATAAACAGAAACACTGTGATATTTTGTTGAATTATTAAACAGAACTACTATGTGAAGCTGAAGCCGGTTGCTGTTCTGCTATAACTCAGTCATGCTGTCCTGTTAATCTTTGATATCAATATGAAACTCATTCTCACAAAAGTGCTGCAAAGTCTTTGAACCAAAGTTCAGACGGTTGCATTTCAGGTCTTTGACCCTGTTGCATAGTTACTATTTATATGACCTCGTTGCAACCTTGGTTTTTCTGTTTGTAAAGGTACATGACTCATTGGTCAAACGCCTGCGGGCTAACTGCTGGCTGTAAAAAGATTCATTTTTATAGCACACTTGTGGAGAGGTGAATAACCTCTGTGTCAAGAAAGAAAAGCACATCTTGTTGTGTATATAAAAAGATTCTGGAAGGTATATTAATGGGTGTTTCTCCCCTTTTCACTCGTGTTTATACTCTGCATTTAATCATTAATTATTCATCTCTGGCTCTCCTCCACGGCAGGTCTTTTGTCTTGTCTTCCTCCCCCCAGCAGATGGCTGCCTCTTTCCTAAGCCTGCTTCCCACTGACGATGTGCTTAGATTGATTCTTGGGGTTTTCTACATTTTCTTTGTATAATTTGTAGGATTACAAGTGGTTTGAGGAGATTGTTGTTGTGATTTGGTGCTATATAAATAAAACTGAATTGAGTTGTATGTGAGGCCTGGCACTGAGGAGAAAATGACTTGCACTGTTTGAGAGAACGAGCTGGAAAGGATGTGCAGCAGATTAAGGATAGAGATCAAAATGTGCTTAGAGGTGAAGAGCATGTGTTCAGATATGAGAGTACTTTGATGAACTGAAAGAGAGGAGGACAGATGGAGCACAGCTCCTGAATCAGGAAGAGCAGAGGATTAGTAAGGAGGAAGGGAGGGAAACTATAGACTACAATGTCAGTAGAAGCACGACAGAATACATGTATGTGAATTAGAGAGAGAGATACAGGTTTTCCACCTGAATATGTAACATGAAAGGTGACTGTTGTAAAGATCCAGATTTTAGCACATCCCAGCACACCCACTCACTTCACCAGATGCACCTTGTTTACTTCTCTCCCCTTTGATTGGGTGTGGTGCTTGTCCTTAATTGCACTCACCTGTCACACATTATATAAGGACTGCATTCACTTTTGGCTCACTCTTTCTTCACTCCCACACGGGGCGGCAGCAGAGCATTGGCAGTCCATGTGTGTCTTTCCTTTATTGATTTGGGAATAAAAGGAGAACCCTGTGAACGATTAGATGACTGCTTATTCTCATTCTAATCGGATGAGCCCATGATGCTGATTACTTAAACCCTAAGCCTTCCTTCCTTCCTAACAGTGAGAGTGAAGACAGATGAGTTTAAATATCTAAGTTATAAGGAAGTCAAATTTAATTTATATTGCACTTTTCACAGAAAATTAATAAATCACAAAGTGCTTCACAATAAAACATTTGTTTGGTTGATATATGGATTGGAGACAGTGGCACTGAGCTGAGCATGCTCAGATGATGGACAGAATTAGAAATGAGTCCATCAGAGTGACAGCTCAGAGTCAGAGAGGCTGAGATGGTTTGGTGCAGAGGAAGGAGGGTGAACAAAGGATGATGAAGAGGGAGACCTCAGCAGAGGTTTATGGGTGTAGTGAGGGAGTGCATGCAGATGGTTGGTGTGACAGAAGATGCTGGAATAGTGTGAGATGGAGCAGATGATCCGTTGTGGCCATTTTGGTTGCGTCCACATATGTTAATCTATTTTATTTTAAACAAATGCAACACTCCACGGCTGCAGGATGTACTGTAGGTGGAATCCCTTCTCTACACTTGCTATAGTACATGGCACTTTAAACAGCACATGTCCAAGTCTCATTGAGGTGTAATGTGCTCCTTAGCGGATACTCAAACTGCATCTTCTGTTTGTAGTATAGTTCGACTGGATTCTTGTTTTGTCCATCCTAATTGTGTTTACCACTTTTCCTTTATGTAAATCATATATGCTTTCCCATTATGCCCAATAATTACACCTTTAACATTTCTTTGGCTGTTACTTGTTATAATTCTGTCCACAACTTTGTTTCAGTTTTTCATGGACAGTTTAATATTTCCTCACTGCTTTAGTGTGGTTGTCAGTTCAGTTCTTCTGAGGCTTGTAACTAGGGATGGGTACCGGTGACATAAACGGTAGTAACCAGACCGAAAAGCAGCGCACATTTCGGTGCTTTTTTTCCTGAGCTGTGATACACTTCTAGCCAATCATTTTACGTTTCCGAGGATAGTAGGCGGGGCCAGGTACGTACGTTCTTTTAGAGCAGAGCTACAGATTAAAAATGCCCAAGGTGAAGCGGTCAAAAGTCTGGCTGTACTTCACAGCAAAATATGCAAACTCAGCAGCAACAAGTGCTTTAAGCTGATACTGTGATACTGTCAAAGGAGGCAACACCTCGAATCTGATGAAACACCTGGCGACGCATAGCGTTTTGTTAAAAGCCCAGAAATGCCCCGTATTTGATAGCTTGCTGCGAGAACTCACACCGAGCACATCTACTGCGGGTGTGGTGCCTGTTATCGGACCCGGAGCAACATCCCCAAAAAACCTGAAGAGGAGCGTCCTGGCCCCTAGCCCTGCCAGTGTAGCAGAAATGATGAGGATGATGATGCAGCAGCAGCCGTTCTTCTCTGCGTGAGTAGCTTAATGTTGTTCATGTGTAATTTACGTTGAGTAGGCTAACCACGTTATTACATTAATGCATGTAAGGTGAACTAGCAAACATCATCATAGCTACATGCGGCTGTCTTCTTGTTTGATGGCAGATGCTCCCTTCACCCTGGCCAAAAAGGCTAAAATGACCAAAGAAAAAGTGGAAAACAGCTGAACATGAGAGGTTTTTGGACCAATTTTGTGTTCTCCATTCTTTAAGCACCGGCACCGTTTCAAAAGTACCGATTTGGCACCGGTATCGGATAAAACCTAAACGATACCCATCCCTACTTGTAACTTTATCGCAAACACATCTGGGCTTTGTCTTGATGTATGTTCAGTTATTCAGGTAAGTAAATCCCAAAAAGTAGACCTGCTCAATTTATCTTCTGTCCAAGTATTTCGATGTGACCTGAACATCAACAGAATGTTAAACAAAGGCTTAACACAGACCCACAGCTGTCAAATACAATTAAATCTTTATTATCCAAATCTGAATACATTTGTTCTCCAGAGCTAGATTATATCACTCAAGATGTTTATCATGTTCAAGTCGTACTCAGGAAAGGAAAAAAAGACTATGAAGTTTTCCAAGTGTAGTCAACTGTCTGAATGCAAAACTCAAAAGCTCCTCCTTGTTTTTAGCGTGTAATGTGCCTTTATGGCATTATATAAAACAAAGCAGAGGTGCTCTCATGTTCGAGTGAGCTGTTGAAAGGATCTAAACCCTTCGAACACCTCAACATCTTCTCACTAACACAGCAGAATGCACCTGAATACATTTGTGATGGACTGACAACTGAAGTACAAAGCCATCTCAGTCCTGTGAGTGCCATTTATCCCACAATCACTGTGTTGTCATCTGGAAACTCGTAGTAAGGTACCTCCAGGTTGAGGGGGGCGGGGCCTTTCCTGATGCGGCCAGAGGCATCATAGTGCGAGCCGTGGCAGGGGCAATAGTAGCCACCGTATTCGCCGGCATTGGCGATGGGTACACATCCCAGATGTGTGCACACTCCCAGCACGATGACCCAGCTGGGGTTGATGACTCTGTCCTTATCATGCTGAGGGTCTCGCAGCTCTGTGAGGCTGACAGCAGCCTCGGTAGCAATTTCCTTCTCTGTGCGGTGACGAACAAACAGTGGTTTGCCTCGCCACTTGAAGGTCATGTTCTTGCCTTCAGGGATGTCACTCAGTTTGATTTCTATCTTGGACATAGCCAAGACATCAGCTGAGGCACTCATGGAAGAAACAAACTGAGTGACCACCGTCTTGGCAGCGTAGACGCTCACCACCGCTGTCGCCCCAGTAACCAGGTAAGAGAAGGTTCTCCTGGATTCACTGCTGTCCTGAGATGACTTGCTGGGGTCAAGCACCTCTGGACGCCTGTAGTCAGAAAAGTCTGGTACTCTGATGTCTGTATGAGCAAATCTGACTCCTGCAGATCCTGCAAAAACAGTAGCTGGAAGTTAGACTACTGGGATTAAATAGAGTAAAGATTCATCACCAATGAATGGTGCCCAAACTATTAATTCAAAGCAAATTAAACGAAACTAGAGACTACTAAATGATTTTCTAAACAGATCTGCCTCTCCAGTGAGCTGCGAACGAGTTCAAGGACCACCACAACAGTGTCCTTACCAGCTTTTGCCCAGCAGTTAAAGAGGAAGACTGACTCCCTGACGGTGGCCAGGAAGCTTCAGCTTACACATCAGGGTGAGACATTCAGAAAGAAAGTAGCGTCTTTATTATCATGTTTTTCCTTGGCATACATGTGCTGCACCAAACACATCTGAAAACATTTGTTCTCCAGTGACTGGCTGGATATAATTGATGAAACAGATAATATGATAGCAGACCACCTCTACTGCAAACAAAGAGTTACACAGTTTTTTTCTTAGCCTCAACAGCTTGAAAAAAATGCAACTGGGCTTTAAAGTTTCCAGCTTTAAATTAGTGGATCCTTTGTCTAAATTAAGTAGTATACTGCATTTATTGGTTTGTTTGTTTCCTTTAAAATGCAACTTCTGCAAATATAAAAATGTTTATTTAAGAAACACATGTGAAACACAAACATGATTTTGATATTCTTACTAACAAGGATAAGGCAGTAACATTCAATATAATTCAGAAGTTACAAGGCTGCAAGGTTAAAAAAAAAATCACTCAAAATACATCTGATCACCTACACTACAAAAGCACGTGACATTTGAGTGCCAATGCAAGAGCACACTTATTATTCGTCAGATTTATTCTTATTCTCCATCTTCAGCCTCACATTTCATACTTGAAATGTGCAATTCACTTGTATTTTTATTTTTATTCCTATTTATTCTATTTATCCCCTTTGTATATTTTATTTATATTTGTCTCTTCATTTATATATGTGTGTGTGTGTGTATGTGTGTGTGTGTGTGTGTGTGTATATATATATATATATATATATATATATATATATATATATATAATATTCTGTAACTTCTGTCGGTGCTGTGCTTTTTGGAAATCGAATTTCCCAGAGGAACCCACCCGAGGGATTAATAAAGTTCTATCTTATCTTATCTTTGCTGTGACACTCGCCTCGCAGCTTTGACACAATCCCCACAACTTATATCATTTCGAGCAGCTCAATTGGGATGGTGTGCTATTACTTTTGGTGGTGACTCGTCGCCTGATTATTATTAGCATATTATTACTACTTAATTCTACTCATGTTACTTTAGATGGCTATAAAATGAGATGATTTTATAAGCCTCTGCGCTTCTTGTCAGTTTAGCTTTGACTTCAAATTGGGCAGATGGACCTTTGAGTCCTTGGGTCAAGTAAGCTCAGAGTGAAGAGCAAGTTTAGACAGTGCTACCTTCTTATCACTTCAACTGACTGTTACCAGAGGGGGAAAACCCAACCGCTCAACTTTTCTATGTGGAGAGCACAGTGAAGAGTAGGGAACAGACAGGTGAGCCTCATGTAAAAACATGCTGTACTATGTATTAGAACTACACTCTTCAAATTAGTAGTCCCAGGGCTGGTAGTCAGGTATGGAGCAAAAAAAATACGATTACTTGATTTAGTGCAACGATAAGTTCCTGTGTCTGGAGTTTTGTCTGCGACCTAAGAGGAGAAACGCACATACAGAGCAGGAGACGTATCGCATACTGGGTGGCACTGAACGGACCCCAACAACGCTCACGCCACGCACACTGCGGTACTTAACAGAGCCTCTAAAAAAGGTTTTGTATCAGATATTTAGAGCCCTGAGATGATGTCGTCAGTCCTGATTATCTAACACTAACGTAACGCTCACGTCAGCTGTAGCCTCCTTTTAGCCCCAAAGGCTAACTGCCTGTATAAGAAAGCTAACAGCAGCCGACTGTATAAACGTAAGAGGGAAAACCTCCTACTGACAAATATATCAGGATATAGACAGTCCGCGGGATCCGACGTTAAAGTTAAATGTGCTTTTTCTAAACAAAAGGCTAACATTACCAGTTCAGATAATGCTAAAATTCAATGACAACTTACCATTGATGCTAACTGTCACAGCAGGGCCTGTCTTTGGGCTTTGACCGTTTAGCGACTCGCGACACAAAAACTGTTTCTTCGGGTTCAACAGAATATTCTCTCCCTTTACAACAACCCCGGGTACAAGAGCTTTCAGAGGCCCCGCAACTGCGAAAGCGGTGGCCTGCATGTAAGGGGAAAACACCCCTGAGCGGGCAGCTATAGACATCATGTTTAACCGCTGCAGTAACGACCTTGTGTCGCTCGACTGCGCACCCCTCGATCTGGCGGAACTCAGTGCGTACTTACGTAACATGTAACAGTTACGTACGTATACGTAAACGTGACCAAAGCCCTTTCATTTAAGGTGAACAATGAACATTTACAGCACAGGTGACAATAGTACAGACATTCTGTATTTACAGATACTTGTGTTAAAAATTACTAAAAGCTGAAGTACTGATTCAGCTTCTTTTCTCAAGTAAAGGTTAAAAAATACAGGCTCTGAAATGTACTCAAAAGTAAAAAGTTGCTCCTTGAAGGACGAGTCTACCATCTATTTTTACACAGAGGAAAATTAATCGTGTGCTATTTTAATATTTTAATAGTAATACACGAGAATAAAAATGTTATTCCATTTGAAATTCTAACGAATCTGCTCAGCTTGTTATGTAGGACACATGTAGTGACAAAGACATGTAAAAATGAACTATTTTCTGTTGCCCATCTGGTAGAGGGTGACTTTGCCTCCACACCTAAACAGGAATATGTGAACAGTCAGGTGTTTAAGTCACCAGATGTTTCACAAGATATCTTGGCTGATTTCCATTTCCTACATTTTCAGTATAGTGGATATTTTCTTTATACTAGACCTATGCAGTTAGCATGAAGGTGGAATTCAATGAATGAATCTAAGCATCGTCAGCTTAACTACAAATTAATCTACGACACTTGATGTGACCCAACACTGACCATGAGCATCACAGCCACAGTCCAACACAGTGCCCTACTGTGAAATCACCACAGTACTACCAGCTAACCAATTTATCATCTACTAAACTACTGAATATTTTCATGCAACATTTTAATAACGCAACATTGTTTTGCAGGATGTTTCCCGATATGAAAATACATAATTTATCAAAACACATCATACACAGATCCAGTATGTGATTAAAAATGAACTACCTTTAAATCTAATTGCACCTCTACCTCTCCTGTCCCGTCTTTCTGAGATGCTGTCTTTCTCCTCCTCTGAGAAAAGCTATTCCACATTTTTTTCTCTCCCTAAATACAGTAGCTGGACATTTAGCTGGCAACACATTGTGTGATAAACTGCACACACAGTTGTATGTTAGCTGATGTCTGTTACCTAATAGAGATGTTGCATTTGAAATTACCTGACAGTTAAAAAACTTTACTCCCTTTATACTCACTCCTCAGAAGCGCTAGCGAAATGCCTAAATATCAAGGCTACACTGGATTGAATAGTATGTTGCTTTTAATAGAAAAACACCATACAGGACAGTGTGACTGCAATAAAGAAGAAGAAACAATAGAACGTGTTTTAATGCACTGTCAGAAATATGATGCTGAAAGAAGACAATTGATCAAAAAGCTGGGTGATATGAAAGTGAAACTGGACTTGGTTGATTTATTTCATAAGAACTTGAGAAGTGAAAGTTATCAGGCCATATTTTGCTTTTTAACCCTGTAAGACCCAACCCATCAAAAATAGCCAGAAATTCTTTTTTCTTTTTTAACTGAGATGTTTAATAATCCTAATAACAAAATCCACTTTTTCTTTGGTATATCATGTTGTGTATAATATGTTTTTATTATATATTTTTTGTTTTGCATTTGATACATTGGGCGTTTTGGCAACTTTTTGTTAGCAACAATGTTAATTTTAGACAAAAACAAAGAGTTTTGTCCATAACATTTTATGGACAAATTATGGCAAGTATTGATCATGTTGATGAGATGGAGGTCTCAGAAACTCGTGTATCAAATATGACACAGAGGGCATTATAGGGTTAAGGCGGACTAATTTGTTTGGAAGGATTTGAATGTTTGTTTGTTTTTTTATCCTTTTGTGGACGTTTCGGTCCACACTCCACACCAGTTGGTGGCGGTAGTGCACCATTTTGCTGTTTGTCAACCGCCAATAAATATTATAAAGAAGAAGAGGAGGAAGTCGAAGAAGAAGAAACAAATATGGCGGCTTCCTGTGGGTCAAAACGGCGACAAACTGAGGAAGTTTTTCATTCTGTGAACTTGACACTTTGAGCCGACGCTGCTTTCAGTATGTGGACGAGCGCCAAGACAATAAGAGCTTCTGTGGAATCGCTGAAGCGCTGTCAGCGTTGCTGTATGGGGACAGTATGGAGGGGCGACACTGACCGCGGGCAGCGACAGCTATGTAGAGTCCTGTCATCGGCATCAAAACCCAAATGGAGGCTCCTGTTTTTTGGCACTGATCACTTCGCTGTGGAATCTCTCAAACTTCTCACATCCTGCAGGTGCGTGTCCCACACAAGCCGCTTACAGGCGTGCACACAGGGTTTCACACTGCAACGTGTTACATATCATGTCACATATCATACACACAGAGGAGGATTTTTTTTTTTTTTTGCAATATTATTGCAATAGTTTGCAATAATATTGTAATGTATTTTTTTATTGAAATTAATCTTAATTAATTTGTTGAAATTGTTTCCTCTTCAGACACATCAGTTTAACCTGCCAGAAATCGTCCTCTTGCCTAACGTGCTATTTAACTTAAAATGTAATACGAAATAAGCTCCAAATGTATTAGCACAGAGTGCCGTCAGTTTTATTAAATAATAAATGCAGTAGATTCTGAAGAAAATGGCCTGTGAAGATTTTTTTCAGCTTTTTTTTTTTTTTATATCCACATCTCTAAATTTACAGACAGGAACTGTGTTGTGCCACAAAGTGATCGTCAGCTTTTTGCAAAACAACGTTTATGTATCATTTATGTATGACTGTAAAACTCTTATTGACATTAAAAAATGACCAGATAGATTATAACGTAGAAAACAGGGTATGCAATACCTCAGGTAATTTATTTATTTTTAATGTAACCTCTTTGTAAATCCTATTGACTGCTGACTTTTTAAGAATATAAGCAAAGATATTAAACAGAAAACACACATCTGAAATCACCTTTGGCACAACCAAGGAAACGGCTCTTTTACATTTACTGAGATCAGTAGCAGACTTGGCGTTTCAGAGTGAACATAAGTCATCTCTAGCATGTTTTACACCGTAATGGACTACAGTTTCTGTGTTATGCAGTGCAAACACAACCAGAGTTCATACATAAGGCACACGGGATTATAAGGGGCTCTGTCGACTTTCAGAAAAATCAAAGGATTGATTTAAGTGCGCCGTATTTTCCAAACAACACGGTAATAACGACGGCCCGGTAGCATGCTCTACCAAAAATAGTGCTTTGTTGTGTGTCTGACGGAGGAAAGCTAAACCAGTTCCACACCACTGAAGTTGCAGCATTTTTACAAACCAGTTCTGGTTCATCTGTTTACAAAAAAATTGTAAATGTAAAATAATAAAATCAATATTCTTCTGTAGCAATAACAAAGTATAACATAAATTATTCTGTAGCAATTACACAAGAATATCCAGTAATGTCCCTGCCTACAATTAAACACATTCACTTATCGAAAATCATCTGCTGTGGCAAATGGGTGCAAGCCTTTGACCACAAACGTAGTCACTGCTCGGTGACATTCGTCTGGCCTGAAAGGAGACGCTACCGGTAGACTGCAGCGAGGACTGCCAGCATCTGAGCCAGACTCTGTCTGTGTCTCTGATTGTGGTTATCTAAATGCACAGTAATAGCAGGTTTGTAATAAGGCAGATCGCACTAACATAATATGCACTGTTAGTTGATTATTTATTTACCTGCCGTATGAACGGGAGAGGACGTGTTTCCTGTTTCAGACAGTTGTCTTCAAATCTCAGTAGCTGATCAGTTTTTTAAAAAAAATCCTCAGATTTGCTCCTGTGGCACCAACAATCAAAGTCACTTTCTTTCCCAATGCATTGCCCTTTGCTCACTTTTAATTTCAGCACGTTGTCTTGAACTACAAGTGTACATTCACTGAATTGTAGCAATGTCAGTGGTTGAGTGGTGAAGTTCAGTATTTGTATCATACTCATTGATCAGTGAGTGTACATAAACACACAGGTTACATACAAATGGAGCTTTTCTGTGAACTTCTGTGAGAAACAGTCCTTGCATAAAATACTAAAATACTATTATCACTTTCAAACAAGTCAAAGTTCTTGTGAGAAAAGCGCCACCTCTTGGTAATACTCTGTAACTGAATGATAGTGGCTTCGTAATAGTTGACACATCCCACAGGGAGGACCAGGCAGCAGTTCTTGCTGGCTTTATCTGTATGTGCAATTCCAGTGTCCTATGTACATTTAAACATTTAGAGAGGGCAGGGCTGCAACTATTCATTGAGTATTTACAATAATTCAATTATAAAAACTCTGGACACATTCTTCGCTTAATGCACGGCTCTGTACTGCGCCATTGTCACCATGAAAACAAGACATTGCACACTTTTGTGACTAAAAACAGACCTGCAATAGAAACTTATTTAGGAGAAGTGTGTGAATAAAATCTACATGGGCGAGTAAAACTCTTACAAAACCCTGAAAGACAGAGTGAAGGTAATTTTTTATGCCTTAATTTAGATTGCATACATATTTTATGTTATTTGACTTTGATCTTAGACTGTACTTTAGTGTATTTATATAATTTTGCATTTAAGAAATGTTTGTCTTTACATACAATCAGTGGGCTTGGTTATTTTTTGACAAATGGAACAAAAAACATTCCACTTTCTAAAACGGAAACTAATGAGCACTTGAAAGATCTTTATTTTTTCTCTTTTGAATATTTATCAATGCTCATTAATAAGACACAAGTACTAATTGATGGAATAGATTACTAAAAGAATCGTTAGCTTGCAGGAAATAGATGAGGGCTTCATTGACACAGAACTGTGTTGTAGTTTAATTCCAGACTCCATGATCAGAAATCTCACTGCATACATTGTTCACAAACACAAAGTCAATAAAAGTGAGGAAATGAATACAATCAGTTTAATGCTCTATTTTCCACTTTGATTTCCTGGTAAAATAGAGCCTTTAGTATCTGGTATTGACTTTAAAACATATTTTTGTCCTAGAGAGTTGAATACACTGCTGGGGTGCTACAGTTATTAGTTTGTTTTTTTTATACTTAACCCTTCCTTTTGTGTTGTAGGGGCACCAGTGAAGGGATAGTGGAGACCCTTGAAGTTGTTACCTTGGCTGGTGATGTTCCAGTGAAGAGGTTTGCTCAAGAGAACCACCTTCCGCTACACAGTTGGCCCCCTGATGATGTGAATGGACGGTTTGATGTTGGTGTGGTCGTGTCTTTTGGCTGCCTACTTCCTGAGAGACTAATCAGCAAGTTTCCATAGTGAGCATTTATCGTTGATCAACTAATCGTTAAAACCTGGGGACTGGTGCCGTGCTGTGGTTTGACTATGATCTCACGGTCTCTGAAATGTTGTGACAATGTCCTCAGTACCCAGGGCTGCCTCTTATAGCTCTCACCCTGGGTCTTTCAAGGGTGGGTTAATTGTTGTAATCAGATTTTTCTTTTCTGTTTTAAGAATCCGTTTAACATCTCAGTAAACTCATGCAAATGCACTGGGAAGAGAAAATAAGAGTGTACAGAGAGACACATAAATACAGTGTACATATGATGGGTGACAAATTAAAAGAAAAGGCTGAACCCTTGGCCCTGTCACTGAGAGGTCCAATTAGCACTTTCTGCTGACATCCACAAAGAGAAAATGAATGAATATCTAGATTAGTGATACCCCCCAAAATCAAGGAAATATATGACTTTCTCTTGTATTTTGATTAGAGTGAAGATTTAAGATTGGATAGGTCCCCTGGGTTGTTTTTTTTTTTTTTTTGGGGGGGGGGGGGGATGGCTGATCTAGATGAATGGTGTCATTAGAGTTTAAGAGAGTTTGAGTTTTAAGTCTCTCTAAGGCAGTCCTTCCCAGAGTGTGGGACCCGCCCCCTGGGGGGGGCACAGAGCCATTGCAGGGGGGGCGCGGTATGAAAAGGGGGGGGGGGGGGAACAATAACGCTTGGACACTGCTAGCACGGGGCGCCCACACAAACGCAAAGCAGGAGATGAAGCATCGCTGAATATGTTTCCAAACCAACTTCATTCTAAGCCAAAGACTAGAAAATATGGTGAAGCAAATCTGCCCTTTGGCTTCACCTGCACAGGTGCTGAGGTAGGTCTCCCTGCAGGGTTGGTTTCCCCTGCATCAGGAGCAGCGCTGGGCTGTTTAAATCAGGGACTAACAGGATCCCACATTCTTGATTTTTAGTTCAAAAACACTTCTCATAATGACTAACTACTCCTGACATGTTGGAGATGTGAGCTCTTTATACAGTAAAGTTACAGCAGGATACAAATAACATCAGGCTGATCCTGCCACGATTTGTCCCCTCGGTTCAAATCACAGACAAACAGGATCCCACAGCTGTTTATGTTTTTGAACACATTTTGCACAGAGAGGCATTTTTTGAAAAATGTATTGATAACAATGTTGAACATTATTACACAGGAAAAACAACAACACATAAAATAATGACAGCGTGACGCCTCTGCCTTTGTAAACAGAGGGACAGTAACTGCGTGTAAAACCTGCAGACAGTCAGATTAACAGTATTTCGTCTCTATCATTCTGCAATTCATCTCATGTAAACAATAACGTGGCCACAGCGTGACGTGAATAAAGGCGCATACCTTTGACGCTGCGTGACCAACTCTGTATTCCTCGTCCACACGGAAACGCAAAAAAGGAGTTTTAAAAAATCTCCGTTTTCGGAGATTCGAAACGTCGTTTACGTGGACGAAACAGCTGCGTGTTCAAAATCACCCGTGTAGGTGCGGACGCAGCGTAAACGAGTTAGTAGTTTATTTTATTACTACCTGTAATTTATTGCTGATTACTTGTATTTGCTTAACTGTTTACTAAATGTTTGAGGTGTGAAATAAACCAAAATATGGGCGCGTGTGGTTGGAGGATGTGTGTGTGCGTGCCGGGAAGAGGGGGGGGGCGCAAATATTTTTCTTGTAAAACAAAGGGGGGCCCAGCAAAATAAGTTTGGGAACCACTGCTCTAAGGCACAGTCAAGCCCATAATTATTCACACCCCTGGCACATTTTGACTTGAAGTTACTTTTATTTAACAAGCGAGGTTTTTTGTTGTTGTTTTTTTCGTTTGTATTTGGACTGGAAATGACACAGGCGTCTCCCAAAAGATAATAACACGATGTACAAGAGGTATCATTGTGGGGGAAAAAAATATTTCTCCACTTTTATTTAGATTTGATCAAAAAGTGTCATGTCCAAAATGATTCATACCCTTCACAAACTGTCAGTCTCTGGGAAAATCCAAAAATTTATATCACCATTTCAAATAGTCCAAGCTGTTCTAAAGCATCCTAATGACCCTGATTAATTGGGAACATCTTTTTTAACCAAATCAACAGGCGAAATTCAATTCAATTTTATTTATACAGCGCCAAATCACAACAACAGTCTCCTCAAGGTGCTTTATATTGTAAGGTAGACCCTACAATAATACATACAGAGGAAAAGAAATCTCAACAATCATATGACCCCCTATGAGAAAGCACTTTGGCGACAGTGGGAAGTAAAAACTCCCTTTTAACAGGAAGAAACCAGGCTCAGGGAGGGGCGGCTATTTGCTGCGACCGGTTGGGGTGAAAGCTTACAGCACCTGGTACTCCCAGGCGGTCTCCCATCCAAGTACTAACCAAGCTCAACCCTGTCTAGCTTCCGAGAGCAGACGAGATCGGGTGTGCAGCAGCTCTCTGCAGTTGCTTATGGACAGTCATGGCTAAGACAAAGAAGCTCAGTGAGGACCTCCGGCTGTGCATTGTGGCTGCTCACAAGGAAAGGGATACAAGGCCCTATCTAAATATTTTCAAGTTCTAGTGGCTACAGTATAAAGTGTTATTAAAAAAATACAAGATGGCCACACCTGTGCTGGCCAGATAAGATAGTGAAAGAGGTGAAAAAGAATCCAAGGTCCACCACTAAGGCCATCCTGGGGAATCTGGGCTCTGTTGGTGGCAGACAGTCCAACGCATACTGCACACTGTTGGGTTCCACGGATGCAGACTGAGGAGGACGCCAATTCTCCAGAATTGCAAATGCTCATCTGGATAAGGAAGAAGATTTCTGGTCTTCTGTGTTATGGTCAAATGAATCAAAAATTGAATTATTTGATCACAATGATGTTTCCTTCATTAGGTGTTTTAAAAAAAAAAAAAAAAAAAAGGGAGAAGCCTCCAACCTTGAGAACACCATCCCCTCCTGTCAAACATGGTGGTGGGAACCTAATGCTTTGGGGATGTTTTTCAGCCAATGGACCAGGGAGTGTAATCACAGTGAACGGCACCATGAAAAAAAGAGCAACACATGAGGATTCTTCACAACAACATCAGGCAGTCTGCAGAGAAACTTGGCCCTGGGCACCGGCGAACATTTCAGCACGACAACGACCCAAAACACAGCAAAAGTGGTGAAGAAATGGCTGGCAGACAAAAACATTAACATTTCGCAGCGGCCCAGCCAGAGTCCTGACTTGAATTAAGAATCTGTGCAGGGAGCTAAAGGGTCTTAGACCCTCCAACCTGAAAGAGTTGGAGCTCATTGCTAAAGATGGGTGAAAATACCCGTGGAGACGTGCAAAAAAAGCTGGTCTGCAATTATAGGAAGCTTTTGATTGATGTAATAGCCAATAAAGGCTTTTCTATTGATTATTGAGAATGGTATGAATAATTCTGAACGTAACACTTTTTGCTCAAATCTAAATCAAAGCTGAGATTTTTTTTCCCCACAACGATACCTCTTGTGCAACATTGACGCCCATGTCATTTCCGGTCAAAAAAAGCGAACTCGTTGGTTAAATAAAAGTAACTTTAAGTCAAAATGTGCAGGAGTACGAATAATTATGGGCTTGACTGTGCTCTAAGGAGCACTGAAGCTGTTCTACACAAGGCATGAGATCAGAACCTGTATATAAATCCACAGAAACAGACACTGCATTCTCTTTCAGTGGGATTTTGAATGTTCACCCTAGCCTGCTGCCAAGATGGCGCGGTCCAGCTCCTATCTTCCACACCATCTTGCATGGTGACAGTGTGACAGGAGTCTCCATCATCCAGATCCGACCTCACAGGTAAACAGCAGATAAATGTCTGAGTATTTTCTTTTTCCTGATAACAACCATAACAGAGCTCAATATCACCCTGCAGGTTTGATGTGGGGCCTATTCTCAACCAGCAATTCTATCAGGTCCCTGAGAATTGTACTGCTGATGAGCTGGGAGGTACTCTAGCCACAATGGGAGCACATCTCGTGAGTTAGAACATGCAACGTACAACTCCAGTTCCATAAAAGTTGGGATGTTATGTAAAATGTAAATAAAAGTAGTGATCCGAAAGTCTCATAAACCCAGTCTATTTACAATAGAACGTGAAAATCTATTAAATGTTTACATTGAGAAAATTTTCCATTTTAAGGACAATATGAGCTCATTTTGAATTTTATGGCAGCAACATCTCAATACCAGATGTTCTCAGCTGGTGAAAGGTCTGCAGGCAGGCCAGTTCAGCAACAGGAGTCTTCTATTTCAAAACCCTATATACGCCTTTCAGCATTGTTAGAGCATTTCCAGATGTGCAAGCTGCCAGCTCCATAGGCACTAATGCACCCCCATAACATCAGAGATGCAGGGTTTTGAACTGATAACAAGCAAACCTTGGTAAAGATTATTGAACCTCTGCCCCAGCTTTACTTCAGAGAAACACTACCTCCTTAAGATACTCCTTTAGATACTGATTAGATCAGGGGTCTCGAACTCCAGTCCTCGAGGTCCTGAAACTTTTCCATGTGTCGCTGTTTTGAGATTTGCAAATGAATTTTTTTTACCAACTTTCGCACAATGTCAGCATTTTCAGAACTGTTGCAGATCATGGTTATTTTTTTTTACCTTTTACCAGCAGGACTGTAACATGATTGCTTGTGTGTGCTTTTGCAGCTGATTAACACGTTGATGTCACTGTCTGAGAGAATGGAAAATCAAAGGGAACAAGGACAAACTGGTGCAACATTTGGTGCGTAACGCTGAGCTGGATACATATAGTTGTCTGAATGAAAAACTGGTCTTCTAACTTTCAACATGATTTCCTCCAACAGCCCCAAAAATCAAGATGTCCATGAGCTGGATTGTGTGGGAGGAACAGACTTGTGACCAAATTGACCGTCTATATCGTGCAGTCGGGTCCCGGGTAAGGCTCATTGCATAACTAAGTCATGCCAAACTCTCTTGGAGATCTCAACAATGACCCTCTCTTACATCAGATACCTTTGAGGACTATGTGGATGGGCAGAACAATAAAACTTCTGGATTTTGCTGGAAAATGTCATGTGTCATTATCAGGTAAAGTGATTAACCAAACCGGTAACACAATAAACAGACCGTATGAGTGTTTGTGACGTTGGTGGAGTTTTAAATGAATGTCTTGGCCAGATTCTATGCATAAAGTGCCCAAATATTTCTCCTTGAGTTGGGATCTTTTGGTGTGAACAAGAAGCTAGCCAACAGAGGCACAGGTCATGTGACTCAAAGTTAAGGGTAGCTCAACAGCTTCTAAAAGATGCAAACCAGTGAAAATATGAGGATAGGACTCTCTCATTAAATCACAGCGGCCTTGACAGCCTCTATTTTTAGAAAAGCCTTGAGCTGATCCTGTAATAAGAGCACTAACCTGGACTTGAGAGGATATTTTTCCCATATCAGCTTCTTTTCCTTGGCTAAAATTCAGAATCACATTCAAAATCCTCCTCACAGTCAAGGTCTTAAGTAACAAGGCCTGATCTTTTTTTGAAGACCTCATAGTGCCATATCACCACAATAGTTCCTCTGATACTGCTGGTTTACCTGTGGCTCCTGGAGTATTTAAAAACAGTATGGGAGGCAGAGCCTTCAGCTTTTAGGCCCCTCTCCTGTGGAACCAGCTCCCAGGTTGGATTCGGGAAACAGTCACCTTGCTGCTTTTAAGATTAGGCTTAGAATTTTCCCTTTTGATACTGCATATAGTTAGGGCTGCATCAGGTTACCATGAATCCTCCCTTAGTTAGGAAGCACTAGGTTTAGGTTCCTGGGAACTTCCCATGATGCACTGAGTTACTTAAGTGATTAGTTGTGAGGTCTGTCATCAGCTAGAAGGAACATGAGACTACTGCAAGCAAGAAATAGTAAATGGGAAAACTCGGATGATTTCAAGGCATTAATTGCAGCCAGTGTGATGACTAGTTTCTGGTCTCTGCGTCGGGGATATTGGGCTTTCGGTATCAAGGACACTTTACATGCAGACCAGAAGTATCTAGGCTCAAACCACAAGCTTTCCAATTAGTGAACAATCCAGACATACTAAAAGAAAACTCCAATTTTTTGTGGAATTTGTGGAGAAAGATGACAGTTTTTCAAAAAAAAGATCATCTCAGCCACAAAAATGAACATACATGATCATGTAAATTGTCTAGATAATGTCACTGCACCTGTGTTGTAGACCTTTGTTAATAAGTAAACCTTTAAATAGAAATATTTGTAGAATCAGAGGTGGGAACCTCTAAGTGAGAGCTATGGAAGTTGTAATTTGACATAAATGTGCCCTACTGTATGGTATTCCAATATTGTATAACAATAACACTGTGCTGCCATTATCATTCACATGCTGTTTGCAGATCAAAGAAGGAACCCCATCCCCGGTTCAGTGAGCTTTCAGAAGGAGTCAAATACTCTAGCAGTCTGCTGCAAGGTTGGTCCAACTGTTCCCTCGAGCACCCCTGACCTTCTTCACTACATGCTTACCATAGCGTCTGCACTTTTCCTTAGCTTTAGTAGTGAGGTGACAGGTGACTTTCACACAGTTGCCACCATTGCTAAGCAACATATCAGAGACATTGTATTTGTGCAAATTAATTGAATGGTGTGGTTAAATGTTCGTCTGTGTTGGAGATGTTTCTCCACGTTGTTGTGATCAGTATTGGATTCATTACTAAAAAATAATGTGTTACACAAAAAACACTTTTCTTTAAAGTAATGCTGTTCATTGATTAATTACTCCTAGAAGAAAGTCATTTGTTCTTAGTGTCAGCATGCAGTCTGTGCAGGTGCTTGCAAAGAGCTGAAGTTGTGTTAGCAGCAGAAGGTGGTTGTTTCTGTGGGGTGGGGGTGCTTCTGCTTCATCCTGACATCTGCAATGACCACCTTGGTTTTCTTCGTGATGAGGAACAAGTTGTTCTTTGCACTCCACTCTGGCAGATGCTGCACCTCGTCCCTGACGGCCATCTTGTCCCATTCAGTTATAAGGCCCACCAAGGTGGCTTCATCTGCACCAGTAACATCAGCTAGCTGTTGGCACATTTTGGGGATGGGTGCGGATGTTATTAGAAGGACCTTTACTCTTATTCACTGTCACATCTGATGAGAAAACTCTTAGTAGCATGGTCTCCAGAGGTGGAGAGGACTTTAGAGTAGAGATGGACCGATCCGATATTACGTATCGGTATCGGTCCGATACTGACCTAAATTACTGGATCGGATATCGGAGAAAAATAAAAAATGTAATCCGATCCATTAAATATCACGAAAGCACCTCACAAAACTTGCAACACGCCGTAACTCGCCTCAGAACGTTAGCACGTCGGAGCAGTATGCATCACGTGATAGAGCGGCTGTGGCATGCGGGACCTGTCGGTGGTCTGGATAGCATGTGGAGCTTCGCTAGCAACCCGGCATTTCATCTCCGACAAAGTTATCCCAGAGAGAAGTAAAGCAAGTGTGTAAGTCCATCTCTGAATGTAAAGCATTCCTGCGTTAAGCTTAACAAGCGACTGCCTCTTCTTGCTGCTACTTCAATCATGAAACTGCTTAACGATCAGCTGATCGGCTTTTCTGTCGCGAGTCCGTGTCTGTTGTTTGCTTTTGGCCCACTTTGCACCAGAAAGAGGAAACCAGCGGCTGAACAACAGCAGCACGTTTAAGCTTGATCAGCTGTTGTTAGAATTTATTTAATATTACTTTCTACTCGAGGATCTTTTTCTACGCAGCTGACGGCTGTAACTGTGCAGGGGCGGATCTAGCAAAGTTTAGCCAGGGGGGCCGATAGGGCATTAACAGGGAAAAGGGGCACAAAGACATACTTTTCTTTCTTATTCTCATTTAAAATGTCTAGCTTTTAATAATTAATTATCCGACACCCAAAGTTTTAATTTGATGCAAAATGAATAGAAGTCAATTACTGTATATAGTGACTATTAAGTCTAATATATACCCTAGTAAGCTATAGCACTTTTTCCTTTGGGAAGGTACCATCTGTGCAGTCTGCAATTTTGTTGAAGAAAGATGTTGAATCTATTTAATATTTCTTGAAAAAGAATTGATTTCTGTGCATTTTTTTTCACACTGCATCAAATTAAGGTTGATTACGTCGATTAAGCATCATGAGGTGGAGCGTGAGGGGTGGTTCCCTATTTTTTATTTATTTATTTTTGTTGTTGCTGGGAGTTGGAACCCTATTAGTTAGGTTGCTTAATATTTATGCTAAGTACTCTTTAAAATACCAGAATAGGGAGGATGGTGTAGGTCTAAGTTTATTACATTGATCAGTATTGCTGAACTATGAAATATTTTTTTTTTTTTGCATACAGGTATAACAGAATAGCTTTAGTGTAGTTGTTGTTTTAAACTTGAGTATGAACTTATACAAAATGCAGCAAGATATTTAAAAAACAGTTTTGTTGATTAAAAAACACTATATCGGATTCATATCGGTATCGGCAGATATCCAAATTTATGATATCGGTATCGGACATAAAAAAGTGGTATCAGTCCATCTCTACTTTAGAGCAGACTCTTTGTTGAGGAGAAACATACTCTGTCAACATAAACTCACACATACTGTAGTGAGAGCAGTTTGATACCAGCATTCAGACTTTGGCAGTGTTGCATTTTTTCTTGTCACCTGACCAAAAGGAAGACTTTTTGTAAAATATCAGTCATAAAAGCACCGCACATTTAAATAGCTTTAGGATTATAGCACCACAGTTTCATCCACAAAGAAGCTGTCAGTACATACAATCTCTACACCATGATGTTGTTTGAGCTATAAACAGCACCAGATAATTACAGGAGCTAAAGAATGTAACAATAAAATTGCAGCAAAACCACATATGAGCGGGCAGAGTCAGGTATGGGGTCTTCACACCCCCTTCTTTCCCTGTTTGTCATTTGGAGCTGGGAGGAGGAGTTGGCTGCCTGGTCGGGGTCTGGGCTTTTCTCTGGGCAGTCTGTGTGCCACCCCAGAGCAAAGGGAAACATCTCCTGTGTCTGGGGGCGGATTGCCACTCTGGGGAGGATGGCACCTGGACCTTGGGGTATAGAGTATGTATTTATATATGTGTATGAGGGTGGGAATGCATGTTTGTGACTGTGTGCCTGTTTGTCTATGTTTATGTGTCTGGTTGGGTCTTAGACTCTTCCTCTCTGGGAACATCTCGGGCCCCCACCTATCTCCCCCCACCACACTCCCTGCCGGTGGCTGATGACCTCACCTCTTGGTGCATTGTAGTTCTTGGTGTCTGGGGCTGGGTGCTCGGGTGTGTACTGTCTCACTCCTAGTGGCTGCTTGGCGGGTCCTGGTGCGGGTGGCTCGGTCGTGAGGGTGATGCTCTCCTCAGCTCTTTTCTAGGAGGGTGGCGCATCCGCCCTTTCGGTGGACCTCCTTGGACTCTTATGTTCTGGGGGGCCTTTAGATGTCTGGGCCTGGATATCCTTCACGCCTGCTTCATTTCCTGGAGGGGCAGGGCTATGGCTCCCCACAACTACTATCAGATATGGATAGTAGCATTCATGGAGAAACCTTTTGAATGCAGGCACGCTCACGCACACGGGTGTTCACAGACACACGCTATCTTCCTTGGCTGCTCCCTTTAAGCATATTGTGCTCGGTATCATTCAAAATGTATGATTTACAGTTACTTAAGATAAGATAAGATAAGATAGAACTTTATTAATCCCTCGGGTGGGTTCCTCTGGGAAATTCGACTTCCAAAAAGCACAGCAACGACCGAAGTTACAGTTACAGAATTGTTATATATATATACACACACACACACACACACACACACACACACACACACACACACACACACACACACACACACACATATATATAAATACAGAGACAAATATAAATAAAATATACAAAGGGGATAAATAGAATAAATAGGAATAAAAAATAAAAATACAAGTGAATTGCACATTTCAAGTATTGAGTCTATTGCACTGTTGACTATTTACAAAAGTATTGCACAAGGTATTGTACAGTGAGGTGAAGAGGCACTACAGCTTAGTTGTTCCCCCCTCCTTTGTCCTCCTGTTTCCCCTCCCTCTCCCCTCCAGAGAGGAGTTAAACAGTCTGATGGCGTGTGGGACAAAGGAGTTTTTAAGTCTGTTAGTTCTTGTCTTTGGGAGAAGCAACCTGTCACTGAACAGACTCTTCTGGTTGTTTATGGCCGTGTGCAGAGGATGCCCAGCATTGTCCATAATGTCCATCAGTTTCTTTAATGTCCTTTTCTCTGCCACTGTCACCAGAGTGTCCAGCTTCATGCCGACCACAGAGCTAGCCCTCCTGATCAGTTTCTCCAGCCTGGATGAGTCCCTCTTTGCTGTGCTGCTCCCCCAGCACACCACAGCATAGAAAAGTACTCCAGCAACCACCGACTGGTAAAACATCCTCAGGAGCTTCCTGCAGATGTTAAAAGACCTCAGCCTCCTGAGGAAGTACAGTCGGCTTTGGGCTTTTTTATACAGGTGCTCTGTGTTGCATGACCAGTCCAGTTTATTGTCCACCCACAGCCCGAGGTACTTGTACTTGTTGACCACCTCCACCTCCTCCCCCTCTATCTGAACTGGCAGTGGACCTTCTCTGGACCTCCCGAAGTCCACAACCAGTTCCTTAGTCTTTGAGGTGTTGAGTTGCAGGTGGTTTGTGTGACTCCATGTGACAAAGTTCCTCACCAGACTTCTGTACTCCTCTTCTTGATCATCCCAGATACACCCCATGATGGCCGTGTCATCTGCAAACTTCTGAATGTGGCATAATTCAGAGTTGTAGCAGAAGTCAGAGGTGTACAGGGTGAAGAGAAGAGGGGACAGCACAGTTCCCTGTGGTGCTCCTGTGCTGCTGACCACTGTGTCAGACGTGATGTCCTTCAGCCTGACGTACTGTGGTCTGTCGGTGAGGTAGTCGGAGATCCAAGCCACCAGGCAGGGGTCCACCTCCATCCTGTTCAGTTTTTCCTGAAGCATACAGGGCCGGATGGTATTAAAGGCACTGGAAAAGTCAAGAAACAGGATCCTGACCGTGCCTTTTCCCCCATCCAGGTGTGAGTGGGCTCTGTGTAGGAGGTACAGGATGGCATCCTCCACTCCGACACCCACCTTGTATGCAAACTGTAGTGGGTCCTGGGCATGTTGTACCTGTGGTCGGAGGAGGTTGAGGAAGAGCCGCTCTAGAGTCTTCATAAGATGTGACGTCAGTGCCACCGGTCGGAAGTCATTCAGCTCATTGGGCCGGTTCTTTTTGGGGACCGGGACGATGCAGGATGTCTTCCATAGGGCGGGCACTTCTGCTTATCTAGGATGTTGCTGTGGTCTCCCTACTGTGTTGTTCTCTTTTTGCTTGTTTTCTTCCTTTCCCATCAGGTAATGTAGCAGACTTATTGTGTCTTTTCTCTTGGTCCAGTATGGCACAGCTGTACTGGTCCACTTGGGAAAACAAATCTGTTGGGCATTTTTCTTGGCCCTCAGACAACAATTCTGATTGGTACAGTGCCGAGAAACAGACCAAAAAAATAATCAAAGAATGGTGAAAAAAGACCTTTATTGAAAAGTCTGTTTCAGATAAGCAAATGGTTAAACTTTTTCCAAGATGGCGCCAGCAGTATGCACGGCGACACGTCCGTCAACTCTGCTAGCTTTGCTTTGGCTTGGCTAGCCTTATCCTTCTCTATTTTATCCCAAAATGCCCTCGCTCTGCGTGGCTTTACTAAATGTAAGATCATTAGCAAACAAGACGTTTGTATTAAACGACTTCCTAAAGTCACAACAGCTGGACTTTCTGTTTCTGACAGAAACATGGCTTCAACCCGGTGAGTCTGTAGCTTTTTCGGAACTGGTCCCTCCTAATTTCTCATTCTTCAGCCTCCCTCAGTCCTCTGGTAGGGGGGGAGGCTTAGCCACCGTGTTCAACGCTCGATTTCATTGCCATCAAACATTACAGCACGACTCATTTTCTAGTTTTGAACACCAGCTGTTTGAGTTACACCTGAATTTTGCTGCGCCTTTGCTGTGTGCCCTCATATATCGCCCTCCCAAGTTTAACAAGGATTTTATCAAAGAGTTTTCAGGTTTTATGGCTGGAATCGTTCTTAAATTTGACAGTTTTTTAATCCTTGGTGATTTTAACATCCATGTGTACTGTGACTCTAAACTTTTGGTCAAGGACTTTTTAAATATTATTGACTCTTTTAACTTGACCCAGTGGGTTACTGGTCCCACGCATGAAAAAGGTCACACTCTGGACTTGGTGCTCTCCCACGGGTTGGATGTGTGCATCACGGAAATATCCGAGTTGCGCATCTCCGATCATCTTCCTGTGTTGTTCATTCTAACACTGCGCTGCTCGATGGATAAGCCGTACGTCCCAGCGCGCAAAAAGCGAGCGCTTAATGTATTAACAGCGCCTGCTTTTTCTGCTGCCTTTATGGACTCTGGAATAATGAACTCCAACTGTAAAAGTGTTGAGGACCTTTCGGACATTCTTCCTTCTACCTGCACTGATATCTTGGACTCTATTGCTCCGCTCAGGACTGTGCGCGCTAAGCATTTATCAGAGCCGTGGTTGAATGAACATACGCGCTCCCTCAGACGTGACTACAGACGCGCTGAAAGGAGATGGAAAAAGGACAGATTGTATGTTTCCCTACAGATTTTAAGGACTCGTCTTTCTGCTCACCAAGAAGCTGTAAAAACTGCAAAGACACAGTTCGTCTCAAACTTAGTGTCAGTAAACAGTCACAGGCCTCAGGTACTTTTTAACGTTCTTAATCGCTTTCTTAGTTTATGTGATAATTCTGGAGTCACTTCTTCACCAAGTATGTGCGATGATGTTTTAGCATTTTTTAATGACAAGATCCTATCGATTAGGGCCCTTGTCTCGTTGTCTGCTGCCTCAGATCAGAGTCCTTCTCCTGTGTGCTCAGCTGTCTTAGAGCAGTTTGATCCCGTCTCCCTTAAGGACTTGACCGCGGTAGTTAGTAACCTAAGATCATCACACTGCCCCTCTGATTGTCTCCCCCCGAGCTTGCTTAAAAGCACTTTTAATACTGTTGGGCCTTTCATCCTGAGATTAATTAATACGTCCCTTGCTACAGGCTACGTCCCATCATGCTTTAAACAAGCTGTAGTTCAGCCTCTTCTTAAAAAACAAAACCTGGACCCAACTGTTCTGTCCAACTACAGGCCTATCTCAAAGCTTCCTTTTCTATCTAAGGTCTTGGAGAAAGTGGTCTACCTACAGTTGCAGGCCCACCTTGATTTTAATATGATCTCTGAAAAATTTCAATCTGGTTTTAAATCACTACATAGCACTGAGACGGCACTTTTAAGGTTTTTTAACAATATTCTTTTAACTCTGCCCTGCTGCCCTTTTATTGTTGGACTTGTCAGCAGCTTTTGACACGGTCGACCGTGACATCCTGTTATCACGGCTAGAATTTCATGCTGGCCTAAAAGGATCTGCCCTACAGTGGTTTCGTTCCTATTTGTCAGAAAGGTTTTTTTTTTATGTCAATATGGGCCCCCACAACTCCAAAATAGCCCCTCTTAAATACGGTGTACCTCAAGGCTCTATTTTGGGTCCTGCCCTGTTCGCACTCTATTTGTTGCCATTGGGCTCAATCTTCTCGCAGTACAGCATTTCATTTCATTGTTTTGCTGATGATTTGCAGATTTATCTACCTTTAAAAGCAGGGTCAGACCATCCGCAGCTCTCATTACGCTGCCTTGATGATGTCAAACAGTGGTTGTCATTAAATTTTTTAAAGCTAAATGAAAATAAAACTGAGGTTGTCATTTTTGGCAACGTTAATCATATCGACAGCACTCTGGGCGCCTTTTCCTCGTATTGTAAAACACATGTAAAAAACCTCGGTGTCTACATTGATGGTTCTTTTAAATTGAATAAGCAGGTGAGTGCAGTAGTTCAGTCCTGCTTCTTTCAGTTAAGACGGCTAGCCAAGTTAAAGCCATACCTTCCAGCTAACGTCTTTGAGCGTGTTATTCGCCTTTTTCTTACTTGCAGATTGGACTACTGCAATTCATTGTGTTATGGTCTAGATCAGGCCTCCATCCATCGTCTTCAGATGGTTCAAAATGCTGCTGCTCGCCTGCTAACTGGTACCAAGCGGAGAGAGCATATAACCCCAGTTTTAGCTTCTTTACACTGGCTTCCTGTCTCCTACAGGATCCAATTTAAACTTCTACTTTTTGTTTTTAAGTCACTTAATGCCCGAGCCCCTCCTTACCTGTCTGAGCCCCTCTCTGCCTATGCTCCACGAAAAACCACGAGGTCTAGCTCAAAACTAATGCTGTCCATCCCACGGACTAACCTCAAATCCCATGGTGATAGATCCTTCTCTGTGGCAGGTCCCAGACTTTGGAATAGTCTCCTCTTAAATATTAGATCTGCACAAACACTTGAGCATTTTAAATCATTACTAAAGACACATTTCTATGCCCTGGCTTTTAACACACTATGACCCAAGCATTTTGGTCTTATTTGAATTAGTTTAGTTATTGTTTTAATAATTTTACTGTCCTTTTATTGTTTTTTTATTGTTATTATTGTATTACATTGTTGCTTTTTAATACCATTTTATATTGTTAAGCACTTTGTGCAGCATCGGCTGTTTGAAATGTGCTATATAAATAAATTTGACCTTGACCTTGACCCCTGAGCTTAAACTTCCTGAAATGTTGCAGCAGTAGTACTGCTTTCTTTGTTTCACTTTGTCCTGTTGATTGTTGCCCTAAGTTTTATATTAATGTGTGTTCCAGGATGGCTGGGTGGGATTCAGATCAGTGCTCCTGAACAAAAGACTCACTGCAGCTGATTTCTATAATGGCTACCTGCATCAGACACGGCAGAAGAACACGCCGTGTGAGACGGCTGAAGGACAGTTTTTCAGTAAAAAAGGAGGAATTGAAGTGCATCAAATGAGAAAAAACTCAAAGTTGTGACGCAACAATAATATTCTCACTTAAAGTAAACACAACACCATCTAATGAAATGTACTGTTTTTAATGTGTTATACTTTTAAGGCATTTGCATTCATGCCACAGTTATTTTTTGCTGTATTTATTCTATTGCAATAAATGATTGCAATGTTGATCAGCAGTTTCCAGGAACAATAATGAACTGATTTTTTTTCCCTTTGAATATTTACCTTAAGGACTTTTCCCAGTCTCTACCAGTGTTAATGGTTGGGCTGTAGATGTGATGGTGTTTGGTTGGTCTTTCAGTCTGGAATTGCCCTCCTCTTTGCTCCATACTGGAATCTCTCAGCAGCAGTTGTAGTGTATGATAAATTAAGACACCAAACACTGTGACGTTAACATGCACACCATACATAAACATGTCCAAATACAGCAGATTGACCAGTATTTATAGCTACATCGGTTGTTTTCTGCTTTTCTTCAGAGAGCTTATATGACCTTGTTCTAGAAAAGTTGGGGTGCTGTTTAAATAAAAGAAAAATGCAATCCTTTGCAAATGTTGAAAATGTTTACAATGTTCTGTTTTATTCGCATAGAAAACCTATCAGATGTTGAGAAAATGTCCCATTTTGTGAAAATATTAGTTCAGACTCAAACTACATAAATTTCTTAAATACAATTTTTAGCTATTAGAGAAAAAAGGTATTCATGGTACAGCAACATCAATAACTGTTGACATTTTTTTTCCTATCGATCCTTTAAAGTTGTTGCATAACTAAGAGAGGATTCAGGGTCACCTGATCTAATCCTAATTATATGCTTTATCAAAAAGGCAAGTTTTAAGCCTAATCTTAGAAGTATAGAGTCAAACTAGGAGCTGGTTCACAGAAAAGGAGCCTAAAAGCTGAAAGCTCTTCTTCCCCTACTACTTTTAAATACTCTAGGAACCACAAGCAAGCCCACAGTCTGAGAGTTAAGTTCTCTGTTGGGGTAACACAGTACTATGAGGTCTTTAGGATAATATGGAGTTTGATTATTCATGTATGTGATGAGCTGCTAACGAGTATTTTATTTAGTAATGACCCCAACACTGCTGTCGTCTCCGGAGACAAAAGTTTACCTTTTTGGAAGGTGTATGTCCTGTTACATCTGGCATAAAACTAACACCGCGTTTCATGAAATCATACTAAAATTCAAACGTCGTGGTGGTGGTAGTATGATGGATTTTCCAGATTTGATGGAGTTTATAAATTCTGTTTGACTATCTGAAAATCCGGAAGGAGAATGTCTGGCCATCAGATGTGTCCTGAAGCTGAAGAGCTCTTGGGTTATGGAACAAGAAAATGATCTGATGATCTGGTCCCTTAAAAGTCTGAAGTTAAATCAAGATGCTTTGACATGACCTGAAACAGACTGATCATGGTCGAAAGTCATTCAATGTGGCTGAAGCAATTCTGCAAAGAAAACTAGGCCAAAATTGCTCCACAGTGATGTGAAAGATTCATAGCTATTGATCCCAAACGCTATGATAACTGACCAATCATTTTTAGTCATTCAATGCTTTAATAATTAATAATCCAAGGAAGAAGTGTTTTACTGGTGAATGCTCAAGGTGGATAAACGAACATGTCCCTCCCTGAGCCTGGTTCTGCAGGTTTTTTCCGTCCCATTGTTGCCAAGTGCTGACTCAAAGGGGTTGTTTAATTGTTGGGGTTTTCTCCATATTTTTGTACAGTTGTTACCTTACAATATAAAGCACCTTGAGGCAACTATTGTTGTGATTTGGTACTATATACTAGAGATGGCACGATACCACTTTTTTATGTCCGATACCGATACCGATATCATAAATTTGGATATCTGCCGATACCGATATGAATCCGATATAGTGTTTTTTAATCAACAAAACTGTTTTTTAAAATATCTTGCTGCATTTTGCAAGTCTGCAAGTTCATACTCAAGTTTAAAACAACAACTACACTAAAGCTATTCTGTTATACCTGTATACAAAAAAAATATTTCATAGTTCAGCAATACTGATCAATCTAATAAACTTAGACCTATACCATCCTCCCTATTCTGGTATTTTAAAGAGTACTTAGCGTAAATATTAAGCAACCTAACTAATAGGGTTCCAACTCCCAGCAACAACAAAAATAAATAAATAAAAAATAGGGAACCACCCCTCACGCGCCACCTCATGATGCTTAATCGACGTAATCAACCTTAATTTGATGCAGTGTGAAAAAAAATGCACAGAAATCAATTATTTTTCAAGAAATATTAAATAGATTCAACATCTTTCTTCAACAAAATTGCAGACTGCACAGATGGTACCTTCCCAAAGGAAAAAGTACTATAGCTTACTAGGGTATATATATTAGACTTAATAGTTACTATATACAGTAATTGACTTCTATTCATTTTACATCAAATTAAAACTTTGTGTGTCAGATAATTATTTATTAAAAGCTCGACATTTTAAATGAGAATAAGAAAGAAAAGTATGTCTTTGTGCCCCCTTTTCCCAGTTAATGCCCTATCGGCCCCCCTGGCTAAACTTTGCTAGATCCGCCCCTGCACAGTTACCAGCGTCAGCTACGTAGAAAAAGATCCTGGTGTAGAAAGTAATATTAAATAAATTCTAACAACAGCTTATCAAGCTTAAACGTGCTGCTGTTGTTCAGCCGCTGGTTTCCTCTTTCTGGTGCAAAGTGGGCCAAAAACAAACAAGAGACACGGACTCGTGACAGAAAAGCCGATCAGCTGATCATTTAAGCAGTTTCACGATTGAAGTAGCAGCCGGAGAGCGAGAGGCAGTCGCTCGTTAAGCTTAACGCAGGAATGCTTTACAAACATTCAGAGATGGACTTACACACTTGCTTTACTTCTCTCGGGGATAACTTTGTCGGAGATGAAATGCCAGGTTGCTAGCGAAGCTTCAAATGCTATCCAGACCACAGGTCCCGCATGCCACAGCCGCTCTATCACGTGATGCATACTGCTCCGACTGCTAACGTTCTGAGGTGAGTTACGGCGTGTTGCAAGTTTTGTGAGGTGCTTTCGTGATATTTAATGGATCGGATTACATTTTTTATTTTTCTCCGATATCCGATCCAGTCATTTAGGTCAGTATCGGACCGATACCGATACGTAATATCGGATCGGTCCATCTCTACATATACACCGCATTCCAAATTATTATGCAAATGATATTTCTCTTGGATTTTCCTAAACAGTCGATGCAAGTAACAGAACAATTTTCGAGTCATCAGCTATTAGTTTTATTAGTATAATTTGAACGTTACTGAACAACCCTCCCAATGAAAACATACTGTTTTTTAAAAATAAAAAAACTTAAAATGCACTGTTTCGAATTATTAGGCACAACAGAGTTCCAAAATATTTCATAGGTTGTAAAGAACTGAAAATGGTTATTTGTTGAATTTGCAGCATTAGGAGATCATATTTACTGAAATCAAAAGCTATTTCAATCAAAAAGATCTTAACAGGTCATGTTACGTATTAACATAGGACCTCTTATTTGATAGCAGTTTCACAATTCTTGCATCCATGTAACTTTTTGGAGAGTTATTGCTTGAATGTCTGCAGGATGTCAGAATAGCCTCCCAGAGCTGGTTTTTGGATGTTTTGAACTACCGCCACCCTCCTTGGTCTTTTGCTTGAGAATGCTCAAAGGTTCTCAAGCCGGTCTTTTAGTGATGACATGATGAATCCTGCTTCTGGGCCCAAACTACCCTGCGTATAAGGCTTTTGTGGGTTTTTTTTAACATGTTTTAATGCTTTGTATCTGGTTCTATTTATTCCAACCCGTTCTCACTCCCAAAGCGTAACATTTTACGCTAGGTGACAAATCGTCACCATATTACGTTTTCGGCTACCCACCACGTTCCTAAATGACGACCTCGGAAAAAAGAGGAAATATGAGAACCGTCTGGACTGAATCTACACATGTTCGCTCTTTTTCTTCAAATCGCTTAGAAACACGCTATTTAACATCATTAAAGTCCTGGTTAAGGTCCGGAATAAGGTTATGGTCAGGGCTAGGGATAAGGTTAGGTTTAGGGCTTTAATACAGGGCTGGAACGTCTACTACCGCAGGAGCGTCATTGCACTGGATTCCATCCATAACCCGCCGCGTACCATAAGAACGCCGAAGGTCTCCTTTCGCGTTCCTCAGGAACGCCGCGGGACGTGACAAAACGTCGACATGTTACGCCTCGGTAGTGAGAACGCTCTGTTTATTCTCAAAAAGCCCCTAAAAACAGTCAGTGATCACTGTCACCCTCTCGGTTTTTATTACCGCTATTCATTTTAAAGCTCAGTTTTTAAAACCTTACGATGGAACTACAGTCCAGCCCATTCAGCAGTATATTGATGACTAACCTCGAATTGTGGATGAATTATCTCAGTTGTTCTCCTGACTGAAGTTTGGTCCATTTACAGCATCCTGCCATGCGATTGCATTTGTCCCTGACCATCCAGAATACTCACGGCAACTTTTATCGAGTGGAAAGAAGTTAGCGTTCATCCTCCACCCTTCACTGTTAATATTATGCTAACGTAGCTGTGTTGCTAGCGATCACATAGCACATCGTTATATCAGCTAGCCAAACTAAAGTAACCCTACAAACGTCACTGCTGTTTACTTTCCTGTCTTCATTTATGTTGGAAGTGATAGCAGAGCTGTATGTCTTAATTTGTTTCAGAAATCTCTCAGTCAGGACAGGCTATATTATATTTAGATGGAAACTAGCGAGCTAACTCTTTGCTAACTTCTACTACGTTAAGTTTAATAAATTCCGTTTTCATGGATGCCTGGATGTTTAACTTAATTTTTACACCTGGTAAAGCAGCCACACTGATCATTTTATTACAGATGAAAGAATTTAGATAGTTTTTAACTCTCAGTAATGCCGCAGTGATCGTTTGGCTTATGGACCTGCAGCGGAGTTTGGGCCCAGACACGGTTAATGACGTCAGACTTAAAGACCGGATAGAGGTCAGGGGAGGTCGGGGGCCACACCATGAGTTTCTCTAATTTTATGCCGATAGCAGCCAATGATGCAGAGGTATTCCTTGCAGTATGAGATGGTGCATTGTCAGGCATGAAGATGATTTTGTTGTGGAAAGCATGGTTCTTTTATTTTGTACCATGGAAGAAAGTGGTCAGTCAGGATGTCCACATACTTTGCAGTAGAGCTGGGCGATAGAACGATAACGATATGTATCGCGATATAACTTTTTCTCGATAGAAAAATTAAACTATCGCGATAGACCTCGCCGCTCTTGTCCTCTAAAAAAAAAAAAAAAGAACAGCCAATCCAAATTACGTAGCGCAGAGCCGAACCAATCACAGCCGCAGCATCACGTCACGTGACTTGTTACGTACAGCACAAGTGCCAAGCCACACATGTGTATTTGTTTGGGAAGCAGCCAGCCACCGTACCGCCCGGGTAATGGAGGAAATGAGTGTGCCGACTAGAAAAATCAACCGAGCGTGACCGAAGAGAAAACAGATGATGGTTCCAATGCCGGAGAGATTGTCGAACGGAAGAGCCATAGAAGCTCCGTAGTGTGAAGGTATTTCGGCTATTTCAAGTCTGACAAAAAACAGAGTAGCGCGCACTGTAAATTGTGCCGAAAGCAAGTCTGGAAATACAATAAACTGGTGCATGCGCTACGTCCACACGTACCCGGGTATTTTTGAAAATGCAGATTTTTCCATGCATTTGCACCTTTCGTCCACACGTAAACGGCGTTTTTGGTCACTGAAAACGAAGATTTTTGAAAACTCCGTTTTTGCATTTACGTGTGGACCAGAAAAACGGAGAAAACGCAGCATCAAAGGTGTGCGCACTTTTTGACGTCACACTGTGCGCCACGTTATTGTTTCGGTAAAATGAATTTCTACAATACTGTTGCTGTTAATTCTACTCTGCAGTGTTTAAATGCTTACATATACACACAGTTACTGTCCCTCCACACATACGACTGTTCTGCTTCTATGCCCCAGCTGTCATGGTCCCTGTGCCTCACCAGCTGATTCTGTATTAGGCAACATGTTTTCTCTCTCTCTCTCTCTCCCCCCTGCCGGGGCGATGCTCATTATGGGCTCCCGCCCCTGGCCCACGCACCTGCTGCCTATCGGGATAATCACAAGGCCGATTTAAGACACCAGCACTGTGTCACTCGTCGCTGGATTGTTGAGTTATCAGCGTCAGTCGCTCAGTAGATTGTAAATAAGGATCTGTGAGTTCGTTCCGTCTGTTCGCCTCTAACTATAATCTCTGTGTACAGATCTATCCAGGACCTTTCCCAGCCTGCCTGTCATCCCGTGGACGAGTGAGTGGATGGTGTTTCCCCAGTGTGGGGAGTGAAGAGAGAGAGCCTTTGGAGGGCGTCAGATTCCCGTCTTTTCCCTCACATACCCCGGAGCCCTGGACCCCCCTCCCCCCCCTCCAGCACTTTGTAAATAGCATCACCTGGTGTCGTTGTGTAAATAAAATCTGTAAATCCTGTAAGGAGTCCCGGTCTGCGCCTGAGTCCGTTAACTGAAACCTGACACCAGCTTTGTTTACTTTTTCCCACCGAGGCTTCTAGACTTCTGATTGGCCAACATTTCTGCATGGTTAGGAATCTAGCGCCACCTGCTGCTTTGGCATGTTCATAGCAGCGTTTTCCTTCATTTCTCCCTTTATGTGTGGACGGGATTATTTTTTAAAACGAAAACGGAAAATCTGTGTTTTCAAAAATACCCGTGTACGTGTGGACGTAGCCTCGGTCTCTGACTGGAAGCGCTAATTCGTCATTCGGCTTTTGTCAGACTAAAGTAACTGTTAAAACTGTTTGAAAAGCTCAGCTATACAACAAGGAGAGATTGAGAATTTCCTTTTAGTTCTCAGTTTATTTGATATTGACAAAAGTTAGTCAGTTTTGTCTGTTCTTCTGTAAAACAAACTAAGATTTATTTTTAGAATTAATATTTTGTTTCTAAGTGGAATTGACAATTTAGTCTGTTTTGTTTGTTCTATTTTGAAACTTAAACGCTTTAGCGGCTGCCTTTTGTGTAGTTTGCAATATTTGCCTTTATTTATCTGAAAAAGTCTCATGTTCCTTAAGTACATCTACCCTGTTGAACTTATTATGGGAAATAAATATTTAAATAAAAACAAGCTGCTGATTATTTCACATTTTACTTGTGAGCAACGGCACATTTAAATCTTACAAATATAGTTATTTGGCTTATATCGTGATAGATATCGTTATCGCCTGAAATGAAAAAAACATATTGTGATATGAAAAAATCTTATATCGCCCAGCTCTACTTTGCAGAGGTCACTTTCACACCTTCAGGGACCCTGAAGGGGCCGACCAGCTCTCTCCATGTAATTCCCACCCAAAACATGACTCCACTACCTCTTTGCTGACCTCACATCCTTGTTGGCACATGGTGGCCATCCACCACTCCATCCACATGGACAATATAGGGTTGCACGGCACTCATCAGTGAACAAGACTGATGAAAATTAGTCTTCATGTAGTTCAAGGCCCACTGCAGCCGTTTCTGCTTGTGAGCATGAACCTGTGTGTGCCGTGACTCAGCCACAAATCTCTTGACAGTACAATGATCATGCTTATCACCAGAGGGCAGGGATAGCTCAGTAGGTAGAGTGGTGGCCCCATGATCGGAAGGTCGGGGGTTCAACTCCACTGAATGGCTACCTTGAGGTACCCCTGAGCAAGGTACCGTCCCTACACACTGCTCCCCGGGCGCTGCATTGGTGGCTGCCCACTGCTTCACTGGGTGAATGGGTTAAATGCAGAGGAAATATTTCCCTATGGGGACTAACACATACACATTATTATTATTATTATTAAGTATTTGTGATATATCTAGGGTTTTCATTACTTGTCCAAGGCATTCAACTATTTCACTTTTTCAGCAGCAGAGAGATCCTTTTTCTTTTTCCAAAGATTTTCAGCTCAAGATATTGTTGCATTATTATTCTTTGTAAATAAACGTTTATTCTGAGAATCCTGTGTTTGCGTCCACCAGCTTCACTATCCTTGACAAATGAAGAAAATTTGAAAAAGCACCACAGAGATAATTCAGTATCTCGGTGCTGCCTCACTGGCTAAACAGGATGCTTGGCCTTTCTAAATGAAAATCCTTTGATTAAAAAATACCATAAACACACGTCTCTGACTAGCTTTTTTGTGAGCTACCTACATTTTGAACTTGACTATTTTTTTGCAACTTTCATGATGTTATTTTTAGCTTCTGGCATCCCTTCACATAAGATGTTAAACACTGTGGCTGTTGACAGCTCAAATGGCGACAGGTATGGCCAGTGTTGGGTAAGTTACTTTAAAATAGTAACTTAGTTACATTACTAGTTACTTCTCTCAAAAGTAACTCAGTTACTTCAAGTTACTCGTTACTTTCAAAGTAACTAGTTACTAGAGAAAGTAACTTTGGTTTTACTCAGAATTCTCTTGTTAATGTGTTGCTTCCATAACTTTGCCAGTCTTCTAGCTTGCTTACTTGCCACAAGTGCACTGTGCCACCTACCAATAGAAAGGAAAAGATAATGTGCATATTTCCACGAGAGAAATCCCACGCCTGGACCGTCATTGACTGCTGCCATGATTCTAGCCTACGTCACAGCGTTATGTGCGCCTTTTACATCCAACACAAAAACTGCAGTCGTGGTGCTTTCGATTGTACTCAGAATTCGGAAATTCTGCCTTCTGAATAGGAAGATGTAGGTAACATCAGACTGCAGATGAGCTGCATACAGGGCTGGACTGGGACAGAAAATTGGCCCAGGCATTTTTTTTAAAAAAAATTTATTATCTTTTTTTTTTTTTTTTGTGTCCCGTTTGGATCTTTAGCATCAGAATTGTTGTCTTGAGGCCAAGAAAGATGCCAAGCGGATTTATTTTACCAAGTGGATCATCATGGCCTTGCCATATTGGTCCATTTGATTGACCTTTATTATAATTATGAATTTATTTTATTTTCAGTTGCTACAAACGGGACAGACATGACTGGGGGATAGGACAGGGAGAAAGAATGAAGAGAGGGAGAGAAAGAAAACCAAAGGGGAGAAGAGACGGTGAGAAGGGGGGAAGAAAGAAAAAAAAGAAAGAAAAAAAAAGCAAACAAAAAAAACAAAACACCTGGGTCACCTGTATGGAGAAAAAAAACAGAAGAGAAAGCAAACAACAAAGAGCAACATAATAACATAATAGTTTTGCTAAATAAAAGGATCTGGCTTGCATCAGTCACATGATCACATTTAACCAATGATCGCCCTCGACGGCAGAACGCGCTGGTTACGAGCCGGGAACGAGCTCACAAAGAGCACGCGCATTTTTTGCGCTCCGGAGCTGTAGGAGAAACACAGACTTCCTTCATCCACCTGCTGGCCTCCAACACTTGCTAATGTTACTGAATCTGTGGAAGCTCCGCGATAGCCACCACACGAAGTAACGAGTAACGAGCCTATCTAAATCCCAGTAATGACTAACGCGTTCCTGATTTTGGCATAATAACTAGTTACCGTGCTCGTTACCACAATAATAATGTAGTTACTGTAACGCGTTACTTAATAACACGTTAGTCCCAACACTGGGTATGGCACACTCAAAAGTAAAAAGAATTTATCTAGTAATATTATTATTATAATTGCTGTAACTAAATAATTTGCCATATATGGGATGAATAAAGTATTTGTTATTGTCATCTTCTTCACATCTTTATGATGTTTTTCCACAACTACAGTTAACAGGTGTTTCTAATTAGAAATATAGCCACTAACAACGAACAATTAATTTTTTAAGGATAACTTATATAAAGCTTTTTGATTTTAATATCTTTAGATTTCACACCTTTTTAAAAAGTTAAACATGAATATCTGTTAACTTTATTATTTTTCTATTTTCAATGGGGAAAACAACAACAACAAACAAAACTGAACCACATTGCTGGAAAGTAGGAAACGATAGTCCCTTTCTACGGACCGTACCACGTTACACTTTGAACAAGGGAATTGTCACGTGCACTTTCACCATCGTTACGGACAGAAAGGAAGAAGTAAGATCGCTTCTTTTCGTTTCAAGGAACGATTCTACATTAAGCCATTCAAATTTAAAAGGAAGCAAATATCATGCTGATGTTGGTTCTGACCGGTTCCTTTAAACCTCTCCACCCCCTTTACAGCTGTCGAATGGAAATGGTTCAGCATAAGGAGACTGCCATTTTACACAGTGACTTCTAGTTAAATCTATGAAGTGACAGACCACAAGTTATCCACACGTGTTGTGGTCAGTTTGTTTTCCGAGCGGTGCAATATTTTTAAACGTCACACTGTTACATAATAAGCAAATATCCAAAACACGATTTCGCCTGTTAAGCACAAATCCAACTAACAGTGAAGTAAAGAACCCGGGTAAGTAGTTGAGCATTTTAAGTTAACTGTTGTCGCTAGCGTTAATGACACAGACAACTCACGAAGAGGCAGCTGCTGGGCTTGGAGCATAGTTTGATGGCCCGGCAAAAATATTGTTTAAGTCACGTCATGACGAGTTTGGGTTGGTTCGCGTAAGGGAGCTGTGCTTACAGTATCATTTGGTAGTAGCGATACGAATCATTAACTCACTTGAAAGGTTTGTGAATATGTGCACATAAATATGTCCAATATAAATGTATGTATTGTACAAAATACACATACATGTGACGTCACCGAAAGCGGAAGTCACCCCTGCCACCTCTCTCGCAGTAATAGTGGACTTTTTTTTTATTTAAGTCTGATCTGTTAAACTGTTAAGCTTCTCTGCACCAGGCAACAAGACCGCCTCCCAGCTTTAATAGCAAGCTCGAGTTTAGAAGATATATAGCCAAGAGGTCTGAGCTAAACCTTTGATCCTCTGGAGTGTATCACTTCCTGTATTAGTGTAAAGCAGAGAATCATAGCATGCTGCATGGATGCTACTTGTACTGCAGTAAACAGCCAGCACCAAAACATATTTTGGACAGCTAAAGTCAGCAGTTTATCTTCAGGCTGTTTTTCAGGGTTCAGTCTTCTGCTGGTCAGCTCATTGGATTAAAGTTAATGTAGTAAAAGAGAGAAAACTGTATAATTCTGAATTATACTAATGCATGAAGCATTCACACAGCAACCTGAGGTAACTGATTGTTGCTGAGGTAAAGTTGTTTGTTTTTGTCAGAGAAGTCTGGAATTAACATCTCCAGTAAAATAAAAAAAATGCTGTGTGACAGCAAGTAAAGTGGTGAATGTACTCTTAATATAACCAAAATAACTGTTTACTATCTTGATAATCAATCATCCAAGTAAGGAAATCACAAAAAGTTGATACTGTTCATTTGGAGGTAGCGTTTTCAGCAGGAGAAACGTTTTGTCACTCGGCCGAGTGCCTTCTTCAGTCTCGGCTGACTGCAGATTTCCCCAACCTGACCACTGATCAGTGGCCATGAGTAAGATTCACAGAGTTTGCAATAAGCTACCCCTAGGCCAACTCCTCAATCTAGAGATGGTCTTTCTCTTTTCACGTAAATGGCCTCTTTGACTCCCCAATCAAACCAGCGTTCCTCCCTGTCCAGGATGTGTACATCCTAACCCTTTAAAGAGTGGCCACTGGCCTGAAAGTGTAGACTGCTGAGTAGAGTAGAGCATGGCGATATGACCAAAAATATTTATCACAATATACATTTGAAAATTTGCTATAACGATATAACTGACGATATAATTGAGACTAGACAAAATACTTTACAACTCCACAACTTTATTAGTGCAAAATAAACCATCAATGTATTTTCACTTAAACAAGCAGCTGTTTTTTGCATTAAAGTTATATAAAAAGGTAACAGTGCAAATGCAAATTCCTTGCTGACAGTTTAACCTAAAGGCATTTCCAGTGGACATTGCACCACTTGATGGGTTGTCGGAGCATTACGTCTATCGTAGGGAGGAGCCTCGCGGAGTGATACGTACTGTGCTTCAACATAATATTACCGTATTGCGTGTGTATAACCTCTTTTTAAGTTTTGTGGCTATTATATACTAGGACTGTTCGATATAACGATATATATCGGATGACGATATTAAAAACGTCTATAGTTTCATTTTACGCTATCGTTTGTTTCGTGGTGTCGCAAAATAAACTGTTTACGACAATATTTTTTCATCATTTTGATGGTCACTGTAGTGGCTGTATTAATTTCCTAAAGTTCTCTCTTTCTCTTATATTTAATATAACCACACTACGGACGGACAAGCGCCTGTTTTTATGCGTTGTCGTTAGCAACAACGACGGTAACACCATCGCATGTCCGCTGGTTTATGTTCCACATAAACCTTTCACAATAAAGCTCAAGATCCTGTTGAGACTTTTCAAAATAAACCGAATCACTCTCACGAGATTCACAGAATTTACAGAAAATGTTACATTTTTGTGATTTATATCGTTATCGGGATGATAGAATTCTTATATTGGGATATGAGATTTTGGTCATATCGCACAGGCCTATTATATACTGTTATGCTGACAATATGTCGGCCAATGTCCACTGGAAATGCCTTTAGGTTAAACTGTCAGCAAAGAATTTGCATTTGCACTGTTACATCTTTATATAACTTTAATGCAAAAAACAGCTGCTTGTTTAAGTGAAAATACATTGATGGGTTTTTTTTTTGCGCTAATAAAGTTGTGGAGTTGTAAAGTATTTTGTCACGGTTTGGCATGGCTGACCGTGGGGGGTGTAGGGAAGGAGGACCCAGGCGCGGTGCTCTGTGTGCGAACAGTGCGTTTATTTACAGTGTGTGGTACAAAAGAACAATAAATCCCCGTGTTTTCCCCAGACTCCCGTGTCGTCCTCCTAGTGCTCTCTGCTCCCGTGTCTGCACTCCCGGTGCTCGCTGCTCTTCAGGCCTTCCACGCTCCTCCTGCGGGAAACAATAGCGGCAGCTGTCAGGACACTAAACAATGGCAGGCATGCACTTAACGACGAAACCTAAACTGGGTGACTAACGTGGAGTCTCAAGCAATGATCCCACGCTGGTGGGAGCTCCAAGACTCTCTTAAGTAGCTCCCCCGACGAGGCCTGATCAGCAGCAGGTGTGTGGCTTCGGGTGTGGCCAGTCCCCTAGCATTTTTAAACAAGAACATTTCCCTGGGAACTACTAGACTATTTGGGAAATTCTTGACTATTGTGGCAGATTATTGACACACTATCATTTATTTTGCTGTTGCCTTTAACTTTATAGGTTTTCCTGTTTCTACAGTAACATTTAATTGTCTGGAAGTCAGTAGCATGCTCTCTTTGCTGCATTTCAGTTGTGGCAAGCAAACAGCTTCTGGATATGTTACACCCACCACTGATGGTGGTGGTAGACTGACTAGTGTGCAAACTGGTAAAGACTTGACACAGTAATTAAGATCATTAATGTGGTATTGTAATCATTATTTCTTTTAGACCACAGTCATTTTAATGTTTTTGTGAATTGCTGGGTTATGAATAATTTGTTAATGTTCAGTTGTTTGCCAAGTTAGCTTGCTTCCTGTGGGTTGCCATCGTTAGATAAAGTGATTAGATTCCTAATCACTGAAGTCAACTTAGCTTGAGTGTCTAGTGGCTCTAGCATATTGATTTATGTGTTGGATGTCTTTGTAAAAAATGTTTTTCTTTTTTTTAAACATATTTGTTTCAGGGCTCTAGACTAACCTTTTGCCATGGTTGCACTGGAGCACCTAACTTCTTTTTTTCTTAGGTGCACCCAAATGTTTTAACCACATCGCTTAACACCGCAGCTTTACATGTTCACTTTTTAAAAAAAATTGCTGTCCATACTAGAGATGGACCGATCCGATATTACGTATTGGTATCGGTCCGATACTGACCTAAATTACTGGATCGGATATAGGAGAAAAATAAAAAATGTAATCCGATCCATTAAATATCACGAAAGCACCTCACAAAACTTGCAACACGCCGAGAAGTAAAGCAAGTGTGTAAGTCCATCTCTGAATGTAAAGCATTCCTGCGTTAAGCTTAACAAACGATATATGGAGCGACTGCCTCTCCTGCTGCTACTTCAATCATGAAACTGATCAATGATCAGCTGATCGGCTTTTCTGTTGCGAGTCCGTGTCTGTTGTTTGCTTTTGGCCCACTTTGCACCAGAAAGAGGAAACCAGTGGATAAACAACAGCAGCACGTTTAAGCTTGATAAGCTGTTGTTAGAATGTATTTAATATTACTTTCTACTCGAGGATCTTTTTCTACAGCTGACGGCTGGTAACTGTGCAGGGGCGGAGCTAGCAAAGTTTAGCCAGGGGGGCCGATAGGGCATTAACAGGGAAAAGGGGGCACAAAGACATACTTTTCTTTCTTATTCTCATTTAAAATGTCGAGCTTTTAATAAATAATTATCTGACACCCAAAGTTTTAATTTGATGTAAAATGAATAGAAGTCCATTACTGTATATAGTAACTATTAAGTCTAATATATATATACCTAACTAATATATAAGCTATAGTACTAATATGTAAGCTATAGTACTTTTTCCTTTGGGAAGGTACCATCTGTGCAGTGTGCAATTTTGTTGAAGAAAGATGTTGAATCTATTTAATATTTTAATATATTGAAAAATAATTGATTTCTGTGCATTTTTTTTCACACTGCATCAAATTAAGGTTGATTACGTCGATTAAGCATCATGAGGTGGAGCGTGAGGGGTGGTTCCCTATTTTGGGGCAGGGATAGCTCAGTAGGTAGAGTGGTGGCCCCATGATCGGAAGGTCGGGGGTTCGATTCCCCTGAACAGCTACCCTGAGGTACCCCTGAGCAAGGTACCGTCCCTACACACTGCTCCCCGGGCGCCCAATGGCTGCCCACTGCTTCACTGAGTGAATGGGTTAAATGCAGAGAGGGATTTTCCCCACGGGGACCAATAAAGTACACTTTCTTCTTCTTTTATTTATTTATTTTTGTTGTTGCTGGGAGTTGGAACCCTATTAGTTAGGTTGCTTAATATTTACGCTAAGTACTCTTTAAAATACCAGAATAGGGAGGATGGTGTAGGTTTGAGTTTATTAGATTGATCAGTATTGCTGAACTATGAAACATTTTTTTTGCATACAGGTATAACAGAATAGCTTTAGTGTAGTTGTTGTTTTAAACTTGAGTATGAACTTATACAAAATGCAGCAAGATATTTAAAAACAGTTTTGTTGATTAAAAAAACACTATATCGGATTCATATCGGTATCGGCAGATATCCAAATTTATGATATCGGTATCGGACATAAAAAAGTGGTATCGTGCCATCTCTAGTCCATACTGGCAACATTGATTTGTAAAGGATTAACTAACAATCTTGTTCTTTATTTGGAGCACATTTCTACAAGAAAGATAAGTTACCATATTTTTTGGACCCTAAAGTGCACCAGATAATAAGGCGCATGAAACCAAACAGTCAGATAAGTCAAACTTTACTCAACTCATTCCTCCACTTCTGTACCATTGATTCATTAATGTTAAATTCTGTCACAGCAGCATGTCTCTTAACAGGTGCCATTTTGAGGTCCCTATACACACACAATATGGTAATATTATGTTGAAGCGCATATTAATCTGTGAGGCTCCAGTAGGGCTGGGCCATATCATATTGTTCAACAGTAATACCGGTATAATGTGAGGCAATGATAATACAATGAAATATCGCGATAGAATATGGGTAAAACGCGCATGCGCAGTGCCTTTGTTTTCATACGCACATGGCGGCGACAGTGAATGAGAAGGGGCGAAAGTGGATCGTTGAATGAAACAGGTGAACCAGAATTGGTTTGTAAAAATGCTGCAGCTTCAGTGGTGCGGAACTGGTTTGGCTTTCGTCCGTCAGATACACAACAAAGCACATTTTTTGGTAGAGCATGCAAGCGGGCCGTCGTTATTACCGAACTGATTTTATGAACACGGCGCTGAAAAATCTGTCAAAAATGTTTTAGTACAACTTTGCTAAGCTACGAAGCCGCACCGCTTGATGGATTGTCGTAGCATTACGGCTGCCGTAGTCGGGAGCCTTGTGCATTGTGTGTGTGTGTGTATAACCTCTTTTTAAGTTTTGTGGATATTATACGTGGTTATGCTGAGGATGTGTCGGCCAGTTTCCACTGGAAATGCCTTTTGGTTAAACTGTCAGCAAGGAATTTGCATTTGCACTGTAAAATGTTTATATAGCTTTAATGCACATAAAAAAAAAAAAAACAGAAACGAAAGGATATTAAGTGCGCCTTATAGTCCGAAGAATACGGTAATGAAAATGTTCCTGTGCTTAAAGTGCTTCACTGAGCTGAAATTTAAACTTAAAATGTCTCAAGATATATAAAATGAAGTCCAAATTAAAAGTGCCTCAAAGACTTCGAACTGAAGATCTCAGTATCTGAACATCTTACCTTGGGCATCAACATCTGAGAGGTTCCGCTATTGACTATCTCTCATTGGTTTAGACCACGATATGGAGCAGCAGCACGGAGTTGGTGTGGCGGTGCTTCAGCAGCCCTCTAAGCAGCTCTAAGCGGCCCTCTAAACGCGACCAAATTGGCCGAACTCCTAGAGCCTTGTGTTTGTAATTGGTTTCTTTTGTGTCTTGTCCTGATGTGTCTCTTGTGTGTATGTGTGGGTTTGTGTTTTACTAGTACTACTAGGCCTTGGATGGATAGCCTTGACCCTGAAACACTGTATGTGTCTCAAGAACACACTGGTCTGCCCTCACATGTCCTTGCTACCGTGGAAGGCCCCAACCTGGAACTGAGGGGGTAAGTGTGTGTGTGTGTGTGTGTGTGTGTGTGTGTGTGTGTGTGTGTGTGTGTGTGTGGATATGGAGCACCATAACTACTCTGCATCCAAAAGTCCACATTAGCAAAAATGCACTGGTTGCTAATGAAGACTAGCTAACATAGTTAGAGGAAGCTAAGAGCAAAAGATGCACCAGTTGGACACATTTCACAGTTGCTGTTGCCGTTTCCTTGTTTGCAATAGTTTGTGGTCGATGTCCAAACCACTGTTTGGAAAAGTTTCATCAGAAGCACCGTTCTTTTCAACTTTTTCTCACCTTTCTTTCACCTCTCTCTCTCTCTCTCTCAATGTCTGTCATTACATTAACTTTGCATTTTTTGCACTTAAGATAACAAGTTACTGTCTACCGTCTTGATAGTGTCACCTTCAACTCATCTCTGTCTTTTCTTCTTCTCTTGTGTGTTTGCATGCATGTATGTGTGTACACACACAAAGTAAACTAAGAACACAGAAAAGCGATAAAGCAGCACTAATGTAAATGACAACAAAGTGCGGTAAAGACTCTTAATCTAAGCTGTAATTAAGTAAGTTGCGTGAATATGCACAACTGCATGAATATAACGCAAATAAAATTTCCCGGAGGAACCCACCCAAGGAATTAATAAAGTTTCATCTAATCTAATCTGAATAATATAAAATCTGATACCAGCGTTAAATTATTAGGGTGTATTGGTGTATTTATTATTTTTGCATAGAACCATCAAATCCACTTTTTGTCAAATTAAATGCTTTAAAGATCTGGTCCACATCAGAACTGCACAAATAATCTATAAAGCAGCAAACCAATATTTGCTGCAAATAAGATCAAATCATCATGGCCTGATAGGAATCCTTATGTTCAGCTAGCCTGTCGTAATAACTAATGTAAATATCACAGCATTTAAGTCACAGATAAAGTAAAAAAGAAAGGGCATCATTATATATTGTCATATTTTCGCTCAAAGTGCTTTATTATGCCTCATTCACTGATTCACACCCATTAATACAAGCACTTCAGATATACTCACAGTTTGTTGAAATCACACATTTATTATCTCATATTAATTATGCACATCAAAGCTGACCAAGAAAACCGCCTTCATATTTTTCTGTATTTTACCCTCAGTTATTTTGACACAAAGGAATCTGCTGTGATGCTCACACCTTTAACGCTGGTTTGAGGGCGGAGTCAAGGAGGCCATTTACGTGAAAAGGGAAAGACCATCTCTGAATGGAGGAGGGGGCCTAAGGGGGTACATCTGTCACCATCTTACAACGCTGTGATTGCAGCCATTCCCCAGCTCTCTGTGAATGGGACTCATGGCCATTGATCAGTGGGTTTTGGTCAGTGGTTGTTGATCAATGGTCATGAGAATTTGCATAATTATGATTAAGGAACTGACCTCCCAGCCCATTGTTCCTTCAGTGGGCTGGTTTCAGTCATTATGCAAATTTAAAGTCACTTGGATGAGTGACGAAACCTTTCTCCCACAAAACGCTACGTCCAGATGAACAGAATCAACTTTTGGAGAGGTGAAAATACTAGTAGTGCTAGCTGCACGGCGTCAACACATTAACGAGGTAACCGCTGACGCTAACCGCGACGCTAACGTGTTGACGCTCCACGCATGGGGCATTCCGCGGTAACTCGTTAACGGAGATTTGCCGCGTTAATACGGTTATGGTGTTATGGTATCATTTTAACGAGAGTAACGGTGCAGCACTAAAATAGTAATCTCCAAACGTTTTCTTTTTTATCGACCAGCTCCTCTTTGATAGCTGCCGTCTCCATCTTGTCGTTGCCTGCGGGTGAAGCGATGGGGGAGGTGGAGTTGTGTCCAGTGAAGGAGAGAGGCGAGGCAGAGTAACGCAGCGTAGAGACAAAAGTGGACGAAAGAGAGGCAAACTTGCGGTTCCACAAGTATAATTATTATGTAACATAGACTATATCGATATAAACGATATTGTCACATCTCATGTCTCGTATAAAAATATATCGATATATTTAAAAACTCGATATATCGCCCAGTCCTAATTCCACCATCATCTTTCTGTGTGGATTTTGCATGTTCTCCTGTGTTTTCGTGGGTTCTTTTGCACTGTCCACTTCCTGCTGTGACAAAACAAATTTCCCACGTGTGGGACTAATAAAGGTTATCTTATCTTCTCTCCAGTAGAGCAGGGCGATATGACCAAAAATATTTATCACGATATACATTTGAAAATTTGCGGTAACGATATAACTGACGATATAATTGACACAAGACAAAATACTTTACATAAAATCGTTTCGAGGTCAGTAAACACAACCAGAGTTCATACATAAGGCACACGGGATTATAAGGGGCTCTGTCGACTTTCAGAAAAATCAAAGGACGATTTTAAGTGCACCGTATTTTCCAAAACAACACGGTAATAACGACGGCCCGGTAGCATGCTCTACCAAAAATAGTGCTTTGTTGTGTATCTGACGGACGAAAGCTAAACCAGTTCCACACCACTGAAGTTGCAGCATTTTTACAAACCAGTTCTGGTTCATCCATTTCATTCAACGATCCACTTTTGCTCTTCTCGTTCTGCGTCAACGCCGTGTGCGTATGTAAACAAAGGCACTGTGCCTTGCTGGAGGGGAAAAGTGAAGACGCCCATGCAGAGTGCAGCATATGTAAGGAATAACAGACGGGTGTGTTTTAATCTGATCCAATTTGTCTTTTAGACAGTGGAGGAAAATGTGTACTGTCTTACATTGTGTCGAAATGAAGGCACAGAGGTCAAATGCTGCCTTTTGCAGATTCGGTCTGTTTATTTTTTTTAAATTTGTAGTAAATTATTGCCTGGTTTGTTTGTCACTGTATTAATATAGTTGTGCTCAACTAACAGTGTCTTTTTTTTGTTTCTTTGTTGAGGACTTACGTGGGCCAAAGCATGTTTTTATATTAAATTATAACATGTCAGTAAACTGTATGTCCCTTGATATAATTATTTTCCAGTGTAACCCTTGGTGAACTTAATTGTTTGTGTGTAGCTGTGAGTTTAGGCTGCACACACAAAGGCGTTATTTGATATTGGTTCATGTATATCTTTACACACAAAAATCACACACAGACCTGTGCAGCATGTAAGACAACAGCGAAAACACGGGCCCCTCAGGCCGGAACCTAATTGTTACTCTTGGTGTAGCTAGTCCAGGGATTAGCTGCTGGCTGGGGAGTACTATTCACTCCCCTTTTCATTCCCTCTGACCACTGGGCCTTATCACCATCAATCTGACACCTTGTTTATCTGACGCTGCAGCCAGATTTGCTGGCCTAGGAGAAATGTTCACAAAGGCCCTGGATCATCAGCACTTTGATTGTGGTCATTCATATGGCTATTACGCACTCTAGTCCCAGTTATCCCAGCATCCCTCTGTTTCCATGAACTACATGCAGTTTTTAGTCTCTGTCCCAGAGCCTGGTAAGCTAACCTGAAGGCCTGCCAGTTTGTCTCTGACGTTTTTGTTCTTCTTTCATCTCAAACATAAGTGTCCCTTTACTTGATTTTTTTTTTTTTGGTTTGTTTTTGTGTTCAAACACACGGGTTTTCATGTGGATTGGTTTATTTTTTTCCCTCTGGTTTTTTGCACACTGCTGCCCTATGACACCAGTCCTCGGGGACTTAACAGCAAGTGTGCAATCTGGAGTTTGCCTCTACCTTCTGATCGCCTTGTGAGTTTACTTCCATTGTGCTGAAGAAGAAGAAAGATACAGGTTTTATCAGCATGGCTTCTTTTAAGCTGGATTTTCTCCCAGAGATGATGGTGGACCATTGCTCTTTAAATGCTAGTCCTGTGTAAGTAACCCTTCCTAGCCAGGTTCATTATTCCAGGTGCCTCTTGAAGTCAGCTGGAAAGAATTGTAGTGGAGTGTACATTTAGCAATAAATATGTGTACTACAAGATAGTGAAATTCCTCAGAAGTCCCGATTTCAACATCTTTTTTTTTTTTTGTTATATATATACAAGACATTCAGTGTTTGTGTCGGCAGTCTATGTATATGCTTTTATTTAAAGCTGTATTTCCTTTTATAGTGAAAGAGTTAAAAAATAAATACTTAAAAAAACTAATTATGCGCTCCATCAAATATGCATTCTGTTTAACAAAAAAAACGAGCTTGTAGGTCTTTCACTACATGGGTTCCTTAAAATTTCAGCAAAAAGTCTTCCCTGGAAAAAAAGTCCAGATTATTGTCAATAATGGAATTTGTATTTAAGCAGGAGTCCACTATGTGTATGTTACTGGCATAGTGCAGCCTGAACTTTTCTGTACATAACCTGATAAAGATGGTGTGAGATCGCAAAAGCCAGCGCAGCTTAATTAGACATTAAAAATTCCTTAGTGCATTGTAAGGCTAGTACAGGTAATAATCTGTAGTGCTTTGATTATTTTAGTAATTGAGTGTTCTATCGCTTATTCCATTTGAAATCACATAAGAAGTACTTATGCATTAATTAATAAGTAATAATAAATATTCAGGATAGGAAAAAGCCCCACAGGGCAGCGTGTAAAATGGGTGGGCAGCGTGCAAGGTCCCCTGTGATGACCCTGTTTTTCCTGAGACAGGAGGATCTGGCAATGGCCTCCAGGGCTGGCAGAGGGCTGCCTTTTGGGGCATTGTTAATAACCCTCTGTGCAGCCTTCCTGCTCTCAGTATTGGCCCCTGTGTACCAAACTCCCAGGCAGTAAGAGAGCATGCCCTCCACTGAGGAGTGGTAGAAGGCCAGCAGCAGCTTCTGGTCTTCAGACTGAAAAAAGCACTTTCTTTCAAACAATACTCGGTTGAGACGAGGAATATATCCTCCACACCGCTGCCCTGCCACCAGCCTGAGTGGATGATACAAAGCAGGACTGATTAATGTTTTCATGTTGTTTACACCAAATTCTGACCCTACCGTTCACAGCAGACATTGACTCAACAGACCATTAGAATTGCTTCAGTTTCCTTGTTCTTGTTTTGTTCTTATCTGATAGGAGTGGCACCTGGCATGGTTTTCCGCTGCTGTAACCCATTTCTTCCAAGATTAGGCGTGTTATGTGTTCACAGATGGACTTCTTAATATCACGGTTGTTTACCTTAGTGGGCTTGTTATTGAATTAATGTTGGCTTCGTATCAGATTGAAGCAGCCTGACTATTCTGCTCCGATCTCAGGCATAAACAAGAAATTTTCACCCACAAAACTGCCGCTCACTGGATATTTAAAATTTTTAGACCATTCTCTATAACTTAGAGAGCTGATTGAGCAAATTAGCAGTATCTGAAATACTTAGAACAGCAGCATCAAAAACCGTCCACATTAAGTCACTTAAATAACTTTTCCTCACCATTCTGTTGCCTGGTTTGAACTTCAGTGCATCATCTCGACTCTGTCTACATGCTGGAATGCATTGAGTTGCTACCATGTGATTGGCTCACTAGTTATTTGCATTAATGTGTCGTTGATCAAGTGTATCTAACAAAGAGACGAATGCCCTAAGCGCCTTGAGATGACTGCTGTTGTGATTTGGTGCTAGATGAGTAAAATTAAAGTGAAATTAATTCAATTAACATATTTTGTGTCCCTTTCGTGAGTATTCATAGAATTAATCAGTAAAAACCACAATCAGTCATTTATGCTCCTAATCAGAGGTGATTTTAGAGAAATGTGTGAAAATGTGACCATAGCCACTTTCTGTCAGACCCTAATCGATAAATGTTGTACATGTACACTATTGTTTAATGCATACTTTTAAGTTTGTTTCTAGCTCCAATTTAATGGACGGTTGTCTGTCTTTCTAGTGGGAAGAAGATGAATGGGTCCCTGGACCACCCTGACCAACCAGATATTGATGCCATTAAAATGTTTGTTGGACAGATTCCCCGGTCTTGGTCGGAAGAGCAGCTTCGTGAACTGTTTGAACCTTATGGAGCAGTCTACGAGATTAATGTTCTCCGAGACCGCAGCCAGAATCCACCGCAGAGCAAAGGTCGGCGGCATGTAGTTATACTCACATAAGGTCATTAAGAAACAGCAAATATCCAGATGAGAGAGGCATAATGCAACAGCTGTATTCATTCTGAACCTGTAGTAGTCTAATATGTCACCCTTAAATGTAACTTCTTTGTCACAATTACAAACACAATTTGTTCAAACTAAATGGGCTGCAGTAGGGGTGGGCAATATAAACGATATACGATATAAACGATATAAATTTGGCCAACGATAGAGATTTTGACTATATCGCTCTATCGCGATAGCGTATGTTGATGATGTCATCAAGCTGCGCCTGTTTTGGTCGAAAGCATCGCAGCGGCTACAACCATTATCATCTGCAAATTATGGCGACAGTCACAGCAAAGAGATGAAGCACTGTTGAAATATGGGGAAAGCCAAAAACTGCGCTTCCTCCACTTCCGTAACATTGATTCATTAATGTTGAATTCTCTCACAGCTGCTCTATTCCCATGTTGTTGCAGTATATTAATGACTAACCTCGTATTGTGGATGAATAATCTCAGTTGTTCTCCTGACTGAAGTTTGGCCCGTGTACAGCATCCTGCTATGCGATTGCATTTGTCCCTGACCACCAGAATCCCTCACGTTAACTTTTAATGAGTGGAAAAAAAGTTGGCGTTCATCCTCCAGCTTCACTGTGCTAATGTTATGCTAACATAGCTGTGTCGCTAGCAATCACGTAGCACAACATTATATACCAGCTAGTCCAACTTCAGTAACCCTGCAAACGCCGCTGCTGTTTAGTTTTCTGTCTTCATTTATGTTGGAAGTGATAGCAGAGCTGTACGTTTGAATTAGTTTCAAAAATCTCTCAGTCAGAACATGCTATGAAATGTTTAGGTGGAAACTAGCGAGCTAACTTCCTGCTAACTTCTAACTCCGTTAAATTTAAGAAATTCTGTTTTCATGGATGCCTGGATGTTAAACTTAATTGTTACACCTGGTAAAGCAGCAACGCTGATGATTTAATTAAAGATGAAAGAATTTAGACCGTTTTTAACTCTTAGTGTTGGTTTGACTTTGGGAAGTGGACGGAGTTTTGGACCCAGATTACTCCGCGAAGCTCTTCCCTACGGCAGCCGTAATGCTCTGACGATCCATCAAGCAGTGCCGCTTACCAAAGTTGTACTAAAACATTTTTAACAGATTTCTGCAGCCAAAATCTGTTCGAGGTCAGTAAGCACAACCAGAATTCATACATAAGGCACACTCTCGATTTTTGAGAATATTAAAGGATTTTAAGTCCTTATAGTGTGGAAAATACGTTATACAGAAGAAAAGAATATATCGCGATATATATTGTTACCGCACATGCTTCAAATTAGATCGCGATATGAATTTTATGTCCGATACCGATACCGATATCATAAATTTGGATATCTGCCGATACCGATATGAATCCGATATAGTGTTTTTTAATCAACAAAACTGTTTTTTAAATATCTTGCTGCATTTTGTATAAGTTCATACTCAAGTTTAAAACAACAACTACACTAAAGCTATTCTGTTATACCTGTATGCAAAAAAAAATATTTCATAGTTCAGCAATACTGATCAATGTAATAAACTTAAACCTACACCATCCTCCCTATTCTGGTATTTTAAAGAGTACTTAGCGTAAATATTAAGCAACCTAACTAATAGGGTTCCAACTCCCAGCAACAACAAAAATAAATAAATAAAAAATAGGGAACCACCCCTCACACTCCACCTCATGATGCTTAATCGACGTAATCAACCTTAATTTGATGCAGTGTGAAAAAAAATGCACAGAAATCAATTATTTTTCAAGAAATATTAAATAGATTCAACATCTTTCTTCAACAAAATTGCAGACTGCACAGATGGTACCTTCCCAAAGGAAAAAGTACTATAGCTTACTAGGGTATATATATTAGACTTAATAGTCACTATATACAGTAATTGACTTCTATTCATTTTACATCAAATTAAAACTTTGGGTGTCAGATAATTATTTATTAAAAGCTCGACATTTTAAATGAGAATAAGAAAGAAAAGTATGTCTTTGTGCCCCCTTTTCCCTGTTAATGCCCTATCAGCCCCCCTGGCTAAACTTTGCTAGATCCGCCCCTGCACAGTTACCAGCGTCAGCTACGTAGAAAAAGATCCTCGAGTAGAAAGTAATATTAAATACATTCTAACAACAGCTGATCAAGCTTAAACGTGCTGCTGTTGTTCAGCCGCTGGTTTCCTCTTTCTGGTGCAAAGTGGGCCAAAAGCAAACTAGAGACACGGACTCGTGACAGAAAAGCCGATCAGCTGATCGTTAAGCAGTTTCATGATTGAAGTAGCAGCCAGAAGAGGCAGTCGCTTGTTAAGCTTAACGGAGGAATGCTTTACATTCAGAGATGGACTTACACACTTGCTTTACTTCTCTCGGGATAACTTTGTCGGAGATGAAATGCCGGGTTGCTAGCGAAGCTCCAAATGCTATCCAGACCACCAACAGGTCCCGCATGCCACAGCCGCTCTATCACGTGATGCATACTGCTCCGACGTGCTAACGTTCTGAGGTGAGTTACGGCGTGTTGCAAGTTTTGTGAGGTGCTTTCGTGATATTTAATGGATCGGATTACATTTTTTATTTTTCTCCGATATCCGATCCAGTAATTTAGGTCAGTATCGGACCGATACCGATACGTAATATCGGATCGGTATCGGACCGATACCGATACGTAATATCGGATCGGTCCATCTCTAGTTGGAATTATGGGGGACTCCAATTCAGTGACCCTTGGTCACTAGTGGAAACAGAAAATTTGCAATTTTTCTGAAATTATCTTAACCATTGCAGAGCTGTCCCAGATATACTAACCCATGCCTCTCTATCAAAATGTGATGGTTGATTGTTGTGTCAATGTCAGTCACAGTATTTAAAAGCTCATCTAAAGAGGTTGGTATAAATGAAGATAAAATGTTACTGTAGGGGTAGGGTAGGTGACACTGATAAAAGCATCAGGGGCTAATGTTTTGTATTTTATGGGTTTAATTTTATCCTTAAAATAGGTTTAAAATTCATAAAGTTAAAGTTAACTTCCCACTTTGAATCTGATTAAAATTTGTGTTATTTAAGAGACGGTCCGCTGTGTTAAAGAACTCTCTGGCTGTGCTTATTAGCAGTAATTAATGGTGAGAAATAGTTGGTCCATAAATATTTGGACAGAGGCAACTTTTTTTTTTAAACTGTTGTTCTGCTCAGATGCAGTTGAAGTTCAAATTTCAGCCTGAATTTAGTGAGTTGAACAAAAAGATTGTATAAAAATGTGAGAAAATAAAACACATTTTAACACAATCTTTTCATTTCACGGGCTTAAAACTAATTGAATGAATTAAATAACTGAAAATAAAATGTTAATTTCTAATACTTGGTTGAAAGCCCTTTGCTGGGAATGACAGCCTGAAGTTTTGAACTCATGGACATCACCAGATGCTGGGTTTCTTCCTCTTTAATGCTCTACCAGGCCTTTATTGCAGCAGCTTTCATTTGCTGTTTGTTTGTGAGACTCTTTGTCTGAAGTTTAGTGTTTAACTAGTGAAATGCATAATTATTTGGGTTAAGATCAGGTGACTGACTTGGACTATTTCACTTCTTTACCTTAATAAACTTCTGGCCAATCAGTTTGACTTCAGCAAACTTTAGTTTGCATTTAGCTGGATTCGAACAGACGGTCTGTCTCTGAACACCTCCGAATTAATTCAGCTGCTTCTGCCATAGTCACATCATCATTAAAAACTAGTGTCCAAGTGCCACTGCAGCCATGCACGCCCAAGCCATCACACTGTCTCTGCCGTGTTTTACAGATGATGTGGTATACTTTGGATCATGAACTGCATCTTCTTCATACTTTTTTTCTTGTCATCATTCTCATAGAAGTTGATCTTGGTCTCATCTGTCCAAGGAATGTTTTTCAGAGATGTGCTGGCTTTTTAGTTGTTTTTTAGCAGTCCAATCTAGCCTTTCAATTTTTGAAGCTTATGAGTGGCTTGCACCTTGCAGTGAACCCTCTGTATTTACTTTCATGCAGTCTCTTTATGGTAGATTTGGATAGCGATACACCTTCCTCCTGGAGAGTGTTGTTCATTTGGTTCGTGTTGTGAAGGGGTTTCTCTTCACCATAGATTTTAAGGGACTTAGAAACAAAAGTGTCTGGACTTTTCTGGAGTTTGTTGAAGACATTTTCACTTCTCATCCCAGAGCAACAGCGTTTGGGAAGGATCTCAACCCTGGATTATAGATACCAGACAGTTGGTGTCGTAAGCCACCCCCTCTGTTCTAAAATGGTCGTTCATAGTGGACATAGATGGCTTCTTTCTCAGATGAGAGGTGAAATGTCTTCAAGAAACTTAAAGAAGTCCAGATGCTTTTCTTTCCAAGCTCCTTAGACTACCGTGACCTGGATGACTGAGAACCTTCACAGACATTTCATTGGGTTTTTTTCTCTTCACTAAAATGCTGTTAGTGTACTACCATGGCCTCATTTGTCTGTTCACCTGGAAAACAGAAAGAAGAAACATGATCTAATTAAATACATAAATGGCCAGAAATAAACAAATCAGTTTCAAAATATAGAGTTAATACTGAAGTCAGGTGTTTTTAAAACAACAACAACAAAACCCTCCCCAAACATCTAAAGTATGTCCATGGTTATGTGTAGGTCCAACAACATGCTGTTTAAAACCAAAAGACTTCATTATTCTGGGGATAATGGATTAAGATAAGGGAAACAAGTAAGATCATTAACATAAATGATAAAATCCCCAGCAAAAATAATATGATTACATAAAAATACTATTGACGATTTAGAAAACAAAATTTTGGAGGTGTTTTATGCTTTAAAAAGCAGCACCTGAAAGCTACAGACTTTATCAACCTTAATAGGTGAGCATTTAAACTGTTAAACATTACAGGCAAACCTCCACCCTGCCCACTTTCTCTGGAAGGAATTAAACAATCATAAGTGGGAGGGCATAATTCACCAAATAGACCGTACTCTCCAGATTTCATCCACATTTCTGTTAAGAACAAAATCAAGCCAATAGAGATGGAGGAAAACCAGGTGTGGAGGTTGAGCACCTTGCTTTATTGCCCCATTCCACGGCCACAGGTGTGAGTGTGGTCAGAGATAAAAACGCTATTGCAGAGGTTTTTTTACTGTGTCAAAAAGATGCAGAAGCGTGCATTTCAGTATCGTGGACTGCTGTTTTGGAATATCATTTGTGCCTGTGTCTGCCAAGAAAATTCTCTAAAATGTCCAAGACTATGGCGCCTTGGATAGATAGGGTTTAGAGAGACTTTTCGGAGATGCTAGATGATGTGTGTAGACCTATCTGAGGGAGAACCTGTGGCCGGAGATTAATGAGATGGGGCTGCTCTACTCACCTTTAGATGATCTGCAGACCAGGCAGAACAATCCTGAGTGCACTATTTCACAACTGGGTGATGGTTACGAGTGAGAGCATAGGAGGAGGTCCGTTGCAAGTGGAGGGAATTCTTGCTTGTCCAGGATGTTGTACCTGTTGAAGATGGAGGCTAGCTGGATTATTTATTCATTTATTTATTTATTTTCCTCGGCAGCTGCTCTTTTAGACTCTGGACCCAATGTAACTGCCATGGAGTCAAGCTGACCAGTTTCTTCAAGTTCCTAGAGATCCACGGCCGGGTGATAGGAAACTGGGATAGACTTCAATACTGTTTCTGCTGGGGCAATGGCAGTTGCACCCACTCTAACTAAGAAATCGATTAGGTTAATCCAGCCCTTTAAAACTAATGGACACGTGAGCTGTTTTCCAAGGCTGTCTGTCTTGACTACACTTTCCAATAAAGGTGAAAAAGAGAAATATTTGCAATGGTTGGAGCTGAAACGTTGTAGACATGTAGTGTGAGTTGTGGAGGAGTGGAATTTATGGAGAATTTCATGTCAGCTATCCAAGATAGAATTTTTGTTTTTGTAAAGTTTTGTTTATTAAAATAACCTTGTTGAATTTAATTTCTCTGGAATCTTGCAGCATTTTGTGATGAAAGCTGGCACACGTGTAGAGAAGGTAACCCAGAGGAGTAGTCCACTGACAATTTCATGTTTACAGTAGAGATGGCACGTTACAATATCATAAATTTGGATATCTGCCGATACCGATATGAATCCGATATAGTGTATTTTTAATCAATAAAACTGTTTTTAATATGTTGCTGCATTTTGTATAAGTTTACACTCAAGTTTAAATAAACAACAACACTAAAGCTATTCTGTTATACCTGTATGCAAAAAATACACTGCACCCAAAATATTTCATAGTTCAGCAACACTGATCTAATAAACTTAAACCTGCACCATCATTCCTATTCTGGTATTTTAAAGAGTACTTAGCAGAAATATCAAACAACCTAACTAATAGGGCTGCCAACTCCCAGCAAAAAAAAAAAAAGGGAACCACCCTCCGCCTCGTGATGACGTAATCAACTTTAATTTAATGTACGTGTGTAAAAAAATAAATAAATTAAATAATTTTTTTTTAAAAATGCACAGAAATCAATTATTTTTCTACAATAATTAAATAGATTCAACATCTTTCTTCAACAGAACTGCAGACTGCACAGATGGTATCTTCCCAAAGGAAAAAGTACTATAGCTTACTAGGGTATATTAGACTTAACAGTTACTATATACAGTAATGGACTTCTATGTATTTTACATAAGATTAAAACTTTGGGTGTAAGATTCAGATAATTATTTATTAAAAGCTCAACATTTTAAATGAGAATAAGAAAGAAAAGTATGTCTTTGTGCCCCCTTTTCCCTGTTCATGCCCTATCGGCCCCCCTGGCTAAACTTTGCTAGATCCGCCCCTGCACAGTTACCAGCGTCAGCTACGTAGAAAAAGATCCTGGTGTAGAAAGTAATATTAAATACATTCTAACAACAGCTGATCAAGCTTAAACGTGCTGCTGTTGTTCAGCTGCTGGTTTCCTCTTTCTGGTGCAAAGTGGGCCAAAAACAAAGGAGAGAGACGATCAGCTGATCATTGATCAGTTTCATGATTGAAGTAGCAGCAGGAGAGAGAGATATCGGTTGTTAAGCTTAATGCAGGAATGCTTTACAAACACTCAGGGATGAACTTACACACTTGCTTTACTTCTCTGTGGGATCACTTTCTCGGAGATGAAATGCCGGGTTGGTAGTGAGGCTTCAACCAGACCGCCGAGAGGTCTCGCGCAGCCGCTCTATCACGTGACGCACACTGCTCCGACGTGGTAAGGGTATGAACGAAGTTAAGTCATGTTGTGACAAGTTTTGTGAGGTGCTTTTGTGATATTTAATGGATCGGATTAAATTTTGAATTTCTCTCCGATATCCGATCCAGTAATTTAGGTCAGTAGTGGACCGATACGTAATATCGGATCAGTCTATCCCTAGTTTACAGTCACAGATGAATTTTAATAAAATTTGTATGTGATGTTATAATTTTCTAACATTTCTAACAGGACGTTATCACATTCCTTTGAAGTTTTTAAATTTGAGCACACGTGAAACCTGAAAGCAGTTTGAGATGAAACTTGGCCCAGAGGAGAGAAAAAATCTGAAAGTTTCACATCAACTGTTAAGGGTGACTTTTAATGAATTTTTGAATATGATGCAATCAGGCTCTTTCAGTGCAATGTTTGTTTTTATGTCTGCGCAAGCTTACATTTGCGATCAGCAATGAAGGAGAATCGGTGCAGTTGTAAAAGTGCAAGAAAATTTATATGGTGGACAGGAGGCGGCTGGCCTCACTGCGGCTCACAAATGATAGCTAACTTGACTGTGTCACAAATGCAGCCCAATACTGCAAATTTCGCATTGCTATAGGAAATAAAAATCACCAGTTTTCCACAGGCGAATATCAGTGTGCATACAGGGAGTGCAGAATTATTAGGCAAGTTGTATCTTTGAGGAATAATGTTATTATTGAACAACAACCATGTTCTCAATGAACCCAAAAAACTCATTAATATCAAAGCTGAATGTTTTTGGAAGTAGTTTTTAGTTTGTTTTTAGTTTGAGCTATTTTAGGGGGATATCTGTGTGTGCAGGTGACTATTACTGTGCATAATTATTAGGCAACTTAACAAAAAACAAATATATACCCATTTCAATTATTTATTTTTACCAGTGAAACCAATATAACATCTCCACATTCACAAATATACATTTCTGACATTCAAAAACAAAACAAAAACAAATCAGCGACCAATATAGCCACCTTTCTTTGCAAGGACACTCAAAAGCCTGCCATCCATGGATTCTGTCAGTGTTTTGATCTGTTCACCATCAACATTGCGTGCAGCAGCAACCACAGCCTCCCAGACACTGTTCAGAGAGGTGTACTGTTTTCCCTCCTTGTAAATCTCACATTTGATGATGGACCACAGGTTCTCAATGGGGTTCAGATCAGGTGAACAAGGAGGCCATGTCATTAGTTTTTCTTCTTTTATACCCTTTCTTGCCAGCCACGCTGTGGAGTACTTGGACGCGTGTGATGGAGCATTGTCCTGCATGAAAATCCTGTTTTTCTTGAAGGATGCAGACTTCTTCCTGTACCACTGCTTGAAGAAGGTGTCTTCCAGAAACTGGCAGTAGGACTGGGAGTTGAGCTTGACTCAATCCTCAACCCGAAAAGGCCCCACAAGCTCATCTTTGATGATACCAGCCCAAAACAGTACTCCACCTCCACCTTGCTGGCGTCTGAGTGGGACTGGAGCTCTCTGCCCTTTACCAATCCAGCCACGGGCCCATCCATCTGGCCCATCAAGACTCACTCTCATTTCATCAGTCCATAAAACCTTAGAAAAACCAGTCTTGAGATATTTCTTGGCCCAGTGTTGACGTTTCAGCTTGTGTGTCTTGTTCAGTGGTGGTCGTCTTTCAGCCTTTCTTACCTTGGCCATGTCTCTGAGTATTGCACACCTTGTGCTTTTGGGCACTCCAGTGATGTTGCAGCTCTGAAATATGGCCAAACTGGTGGCAAGTGGCATCCTGGCAGCTGCACGCTTGACTTTTCTCAGTTCATGGGCAGTTATTTTGCGCCTTGGTTTTTCCACACGCTTCTTGCGACCCTGTTGACTATTTTGAATGAAACGCTTGATTGTTCGATGATCACGCTTCAGAAGCTTTGCAATTTTGAGACTGCTGCATCCCTCTGCAAGATATCTCACTATTTTTGACTTTTCTGAGCCTGTCAAGTCCTTCTTTTGACCCATTTTGCCAAAGGAAAGGACATTGCCTAATAATTATGCACACCTGATATAGGGTGTTGATGTCATTAGACCACACCCCTTCTCATTACAGAGATGCACATCACCTAATATGCTTAATTGGTAGTAGGCTTTCGAGCTTATACAGCTTGGAGTAAGACAACATGCATGAAGAGGATGATGTGGACAAAATACTCATTTGCCTAATAATTCTGCACTCCCTGTATGAGGAGAATCGTGCAGACATCTAATTTCTCGCTGAGGAGTTTCAACAGCGTGTCCTGGATTTTGCTGGTTTTTCCTCTCCTTTCTCCGTGAACCCCGGTGACGCTCCAGACCACCTGCAGGTGGAGCTCATCAAGCTACAGTGTGACGCTCAGTGTCACATTTGGCACCAACAGCTCCTGCTTTTCAACTTTTACCACCAGCTTTATGAAAGCAGGTTCCAAGAGATTTGAACATTTCTAAGAAATTGATAAGCTTGTTTGGCAAGACATTCTTGGTTATGAACTTTAGCAAGAAGTCACCAGCATGACATCTTGTGCATCAAAATCACTGTCTCTGAGCCAGACCTGGCCTTTTTAATGCAATCGAGATCTCAGTGTCACCCTTCACATTAGTGCAGGCAAGTTATTTGTTAAGTCTTTTGAGGAGAATGAATTCTACAATCTCAGTGAATGGATTTTTATTGGAGGATATGTTTAACCTTCTCAAAAGTTTTCAATAGTGATTTTGGTAAAACAGTTAAGATTTATTTGCGTTCTGTGTGAAGAAATGAAAAGTATGCCATTTGCAATAAAAATGTCATTAAATAATTCATTTGCATTTAATGTTAATGGTTTGTAGAATGTCAGGCTGAATGGTCAGCCCCCACCTCTCCTCCCCACATCGGGCCCTCTTTGCAAAAGGTTTGGACACCCTGGTATACTGTTTGGTTCTGAGATGTTTTCCAATTTCTTCTATTACTATACTGTTTCTAAGAAGCTCCCGTGAAAGTTTTTCAATAACCAGACTATGCCATTATAGTGATGGGGACTACAACACACATTTGTAATCTGTCCTTAATTGGAACAAGTCCGAGTGGCTTTTGGAGAACTACTAACATATAGAAGTTCCTGTACTTTATGAAACATATAATGTGTTTGGTCACTGTGTGATTGTCTGTCCCTGTGTGTTAGCCCTGCGACAGACTGGCGACCTGTCCAGGGTGTACCCCGCCTCTCGCCCTATGACAGCTGGGATAGGCTCCAGCGCCCCCCGCGACCCTGAAAAGGACAAGCGGAAGCGAATGGATGGATGGATGGATGGTCACTGTGTGTTAGACAAAAAGATGGAAAGTACAGCTACTGCTGTGGTATTATCCCACATGTTTGTCTATAAATCAGTCCTCAACAATTCTTAAAAAGAAACCACTGTTTTCTTGAAACTTTTTAATTTTGTAAACGGAATAGATATTGATTGATTGATTGATTGATTGAATCTTTATTTTGAACATGTTGAAAAAGTATAAAAAAAAAAATAGAATTAAAAGAGACAAATGAACAAAGCAAACAAAAGGAAAACGAGCAACCACAACTCCAAATAACGTCCATGTTCAAAAAGGAGCAGGAAGAAGCATAAGCTTATTTAATCCCACCCCTTTTCCACTATCTAGTATCAATAGACTACAGAAATACCTCCTTGTAATTACATTATATGTTATGTGTAATTTTTTATTTTTTATTTTTTTTTAATATATACACATATGTTTCTATCTATCCATACCTACGTATATACACACATACGCACATATACACATTTTCAATAACCCCATTAACACCTGAAGGATACACAACCTACAATTTTATATATATTTAATATATATATATATATATATATATATATATATATAGAAACCCAAGAAAGAGGAGGGAGACGAGGAACCATCATGGAAGGACAGGCCCCTGCACGGTATGTACCACCGGCAGATAGAGGAGGTGGCTGATATCCAGAAATCCTACCAGTGGCTGGACAAAGCTGGACTGAAAGACAGCACAGAGGCACTAATCATGGCAGCACAAGAACAAGCTCTGAGCACAAGATCCATAGAGGCTGGGGTCTATCACACCAGGCAAGACCCCAGGTGCAGGCTGTGTAAAGATGCCCCAGAGACAATCCAGCACATAACAGCAGGGTGCAAGATGCTAGCAGGCAAGGCATACATGGAACGCCATAACCAAGTGGCCGGCATAGTGTACAGGAACATCTGTGCCGAGTATAACCTGGAAGTCCCGAGGTCAAAATGGGAGATGCCCCCAAGGGTGGTGGAGAATGACCGAGCTAAGATCCTGTGGGACTTCCAGATACAGATGGACAAAATGGTGGTGGCTAACCAACCGGACATAGTGGTGGTAGACAAACAGAAGAAGACGGCCGTAGTGATCGATGTAGCGGTTCCGAATGACAGCAATATCAGGAAGAAGGAACACGAGAAGCTGGAGAAATACCAAGGGCTCAGAGAAGAGCTCGAGAGGATGTGGAGGGTGAAGGCAACGGTGGTCCCCGTGGTAATCGGAGCACTAGGTGCGGTGACTCCCAAGCTAGGCGAGTGGCTCCAGCAGATCCCGGGAATAACATCGGAGATCTCTGTCCAGAAGAGCGCAGTCCTGGGAACAGCTAAGATACTGCGCAGGACCCTCAAGCTCCCAGGCCTCTGGTAGAGGACCCGAGCTTGAAGGATAAACCGCCCGCAGGGGCGTGCTGGGTGTTTTTTTATATATATATATATATATATATATATATATATATATATACACACATACATACACACACATATACATATACACATATATATATATACATACATACATACATACATACATATACACATACATATATACCCATACCAACAAACCCGTGCATGCGCACACACATGAAAATATTAGACAAGAACACCCTATCAAATCTCTACCTTTTCCCTGTACCCTGTAAAAACCATATCCTTAAACCGCTTTTTAAACTGCGCCATGCTTGGACATTGCTTCATATCTTTACTTAGTCTGTTCCACAGCTTCACTCCACACACAGAGATGCAAAAACTTTTTAATGTTGTACGGATACGAGGATGTTTTAAATTTAATTCCCCCCTCAAATTGTATCCCCGTTCCCTTTTAGAAAACATTTTTAGAATATTGTCAGGAAGCAGGTTATTTATTGCTTTATATATAATTTGTGCTGTGAGAAAATGAACCAGATCTGTGAATTTTAGAATTTTTGATTTTAAGAATAGTGGATTTGTATGATCTCTGTAACCAGTTTTATGGATTATCCTTATGGCCCTTTTTTGTAATATAAAGATTGATGATAGCGAACATTTGTAAGTATTGCCCCAAACCTCTGCACAGTAATTCAAATACGGTGCAATCAGGGAACAATAGAGAATGTGGAGTGATTTGTGGTCCAGAATGTGTTTTACTTTACTCAAGATTGAGACACTTCTTGAAATTTTGTTATGTATATGATTTATATGAGACTTCCAGTTTAATTTATCATCTATAATCACACCAAGAAACTTATGTTCAAGTACTCTTTCAATTTCCACACCATCTACATGAATCTGCACTTGTGCATTTCTAAGGGAATTCCCAAATAAGATAATTTTAGTTTTACTTAGATTTAGCGATAGTTTGTTCCTGTTAAACCATTTTTTAATTTTGCACATTTCTGAAGTAATTGTATCCAGCAGCTCCTTTAGATTCCCCCCAGAACAAAAAATATTTGTGTCATCTGCAAATAATACTAATTTTAATATATCAGATGCCTTACAAATATCATTTATATAAATAATAAATAATTTTGGACCCAGTACAGAGCCTTGTGGAACACCACAAGCAATGTCCAAGCATGATGAGGAATGGACACCCAGCTTCACAAATTGTTTCCGGTCACTTAAATAATTTTTCACCCATTGCAGTACAACCCCCCTAATCCCGTACCGTTCCAGTTTATTAATTAATATGTCATGATTGATTGTGTCGAATGCTTTCTTGAGATCCAGAAATACTCCAGCTGCATACTGTTTCTGATCTATAGCATTCGTAATCTCCTCAATTGATTCGATTAATGCCAGAGATGTTGATCTTTTTGATCTGAATCCATATTGACTGTCAGAGAGTAATTTATATTTATCTAAGAATTTGTCTAATCGTTTATTAAACAGGTTTTCTAGGATTTTGGAGAATTGTGGTAGTAAAGAAACAGGCCTGTAATTTGTGAAGTGGCGTCTATCCCCGGTTTTATACAGCGGCACAACTTTAGCTATTTTCATTTTGTTTGGCACTTTTCCCGTCTGAAATGATAAGTTGCAAATATATGTTAGAGGTCCTACAATTCCTTCAATGACCTTCTTGACGATTTTCATGTCAATATCATTACAATCAGTGGATGTTTTATATTTACACATGTGTACAATGTCAATTATTTCTTTTTCCTCCACTGATGTGAGGAACATTGAGTTAGGGTTCCTATCAATCAGGTTTTCACTACATTCTACTGATGGCAGTGACTCAGGAATTTGTTCTGCCAGTTTTGGTCCAATATTTACAAAATAATGATTAAAGCTGTTGACCTCATCAGCAGTGTTTTCCATAATATTGCCATTATCGATAAAGTATTGTGGATAACTTTGTTGTCCAGAATTATTTTTAATGATACCGTTTAAAACATCCCATATTCCTTTCATATTATGTTTATTGTTGTTCAATATTTTACTATAATACTCCTTTCTACATACACGTATAATATTGGTCAACTTATTTTTGTATTTTTTATATTTATTTTCAGCTTCTTTTGTTCTTTGTTTTAGGTATTCCCTATAGAGTGTATTTTTCTTTTTACATGCATTTTGTAAACCCTTAGTGAGCCATGGTCTATCTGAATATTTGTGCTTTCTGTTGTATTTTATTGTTGGACAGTTTTTATCGTACAACTCCATGAATATTCTTAAAAATATGCCATATGCAATATCAATATCAGCTTCTTTGTACACCTTGTCCCAGTCCTGATTTAATAGAGCGTTCTTAAATGCAGTCATAGTTTCTTCTGTCCTTACACGTCTGTATCTCAGTTGTTCTTCATGCTGATTTTTCTTATAATTAGTGTCATAAACTGCAAAAACTGGTAGGTGATCACTGATGTCATTAATTAATATTCCGCTCACAATGTTGTTTTCCATATTGTTAGTGAAAATATTGTCAAGTAAGGTGGCACAATGTGGTGTAATTCTGCTAGGCCTGGTTATTTTAGGATGTAAACTCAAACTGTACATAGTGTTTAGGAATTCGTCGGTCATTTTATGCTTTTTTGGATTCAACAGGTCAATATTAAAATCACCACAGATAAACATAACTTTTTGATTTGTTTTAGAGAATATTTCCTCTATGAAGTCATTAAATACTTGAATACTAGAGCCAGGTGTTCTATATATACAGCTAATTATTACATTTTTTTCTTTTTCCTTATAAATTTCAATTGTTATACATTCTAGTAAATTATCAATTACAGTTGTCATACTTTCTACCACCTTGTAGTTTAGGTTTTTATCCACATACACAGCTACTCCCCCTCCACTCTTGTTCCTTCTATTTACAAAATTCACTTCATATCCCTCCAGTCCAAAGTCCATTCCTTTCTCCGCATTGATCCATGTTTCAGAAATGGCAATAATTCCAAATGGATTTGTCAACTCATTTAGATATTCCTTTATATTGTTGAAGTTGGCATACAGACTTCTGCTATTAAAATGGATTATTGATAATTTATTTTCCGTGTTGATGGTGTGCTTAAACTGTTCATCAGTGAAGTAGCAGCAGTTACAGCTGATGTTGTAGAAGAAATTATTTTCCGGGTCTATATCCTTTTCTAAGTCTAGAACATTATGGTCTGTGTATCGAAATGTTCTCAGTTCCAGATTATCATAAAGAGAATTCCAATGAGTTATGTTGATATTGTTGCTGTATGCAGATGAAGTTCTTTTGGACTGTGCCATGTGTTGTGTTGTGTGTCACGTCACATGTGTATTCATACCTCCAGAGTAAGTTGACCTCAGTATTTGTCCAGCTCTTCCATATTTCTGATGACCAACACTTTGGCTTGTTCCGGTGTTCCATTGAGTTTAATGAATACTTTGCAGTTGGTGGTCCATGTATTTTGAATTTTTCCCTGTTTCTTCAAGTAACGTGCTTTCCTGGCAATGTCCGCATTTCTTTTTATCAGATGTTCGTTCATGAAGACATCGGATCCTTTCAGTTTCCTTCCTTGTTTTAACAGTGCTGTTTTCTGTTTTCTGTTTGCAAATCTCACAATGATGGCTGGTTTGTTACTGTCATTTTTTCGGGGTAGAGGGTGGCAAGCCTCAATGTTGTTATAATCCACTTCCACACCTTTGGACCGTAGAAAGGTAACCACTTGATGCTCCGTGGAGTTGACATCTTCCTCTCCTGGCCCTCCTACATTGTCAGTGGCGACCGCCCGGGCGTATGACCGGGGTTTGATGCGAAGCCCCGTGATGATAACATCGTTCATCCGGGTGTACTGCTCCAAATCCGCCACTCTGTTCTCCAGGTACGCCAGCCGCCGATCCTTCTCGGCGTTCTGGATGCGGAGAGCCTTAACTTCCTCGACCAGGTCCAGGATGGCTTTCTGCTGCAGTTTGACAGTAGAAATCTCCTCTGTCATAAACTCCAGCGACTTCTTAATATCGTCTTAATATCGTCTCCTTCCTCGGCTGATATCATTTCATCAACAGCATATACGTGTTATTGTGGATCTGATTTGAATGAATAATAATAATCGTTGATGAATTAAACACAACCCATGTTGTTTTAAAATCATGTGCGGCTCTAAACGGCTCATGGGCAGCACAGTGGTGGAGTGGTTCGCACTGTCGCCTTGCAGCATTCAGATTCCTGGTTGGAAACCCAACAGGGGCCTTTCTTTGTGGAGTTTAAAAGTTCTGTCCATGCTGGGTGGGTGGTGGTGGTGCTCTGGCTTCCATCTCTGATTAGATTAAGTGCTTAACATGTATAGAATAAAGTGCTCCATGAACATGTAGGTTAAATTATGTTACATGTATTCTTCACTGACCACATTAATGAGTTAAGAATTGTTATTTGCAAAATGCATGCGTGCATAATAGGGTTATCTTTATTGAGCTGAATTTTATCAACACCTTGCCTATGAATGTTTATGAAGTGTTAACAGTAGTTATTTCCCTTGTACTTTGTGAGGTACAGGAGTTTAAGAAAGTTTACATCACTGTCATTTGTTATTTTTAATGCATATTGTAATACAAGGCATTATTTTATCCTTTGCTTCTTCTGTTATGTGACATTCTGTGCATTTTCTAGAGGTGGCAAAATAACCCCTCAAAACACTATTATTATTCTGACATTTGCTAAACCTAGAGTAATATTAGTTTATTTTTATGTTTTAAAAAAGACTGAATTAATTGAACCAGTTATACTACTAATCTTCTGAAATTGAATATATTGATTTTATTTTTGGTTTGCTTTGTTAATGTCCTTTGTTTTTAATTAGCAAAAAAGGAAAAACATGATCTTTGTATGATGTGAATCAGCTGAGTAAGATTTTTCTTTTTCAATCTCTGGCAGGTTGCTGTTTTGTAACTTACTATAGCCGCAAATCAGCCTTAGAAGCGCAGAATGCTCTGCACAACATGAAGATTCTGCCAGGGGTAGGTGATAGTCCTTGATTTGCCCTTTCATCACATGTGCAGTTCACATTGAAACCTTGAACTTGAATTTTTGGTTATCCATCAGAAAAGTGGATAGAGATTAAGCATATTTTGTCTGTCTGAAAGGAAATTAAATCACTCATTTTGAGACATCAAAGGCTATTGATTTCTGTGACGTCTCTATTTTTTTCAGCAGTTGTCCACAGAGGTGCACTAAGCATTTACCCTCCAGATTCTTTGCATAGCAGTTGGTGTGATGTTCCCAATAATACTGGAAAAATAGAAAAGTAAAACTGCAGATTAGAGGAATTAAACGGCAAATTGACTAAGGAAGATAAAAAAAATATCAGTTCAAGAAAAAAACCTGTCTCCCCCTGTTTATCAGGATTGGTTCAGTTTAAATCGCAATCCTTATAATCATACTTTTTTCAATGAACTATGAAACTATTAAACCTACAAATTCACTAACAAGTGGCTAAGAAAGAATAAAAGGAGGGTTTAAAAGTGCTAAGTACATAAATAGCTATCCACTGTCAAATCTTAACTAGTTTTCTTGATATTAAGATAGGGTTAGTGTTTGGGTCGGTCAGCTATGGGGCCTCCTCCGAGTGGGATATGCCCCGAACACCTCACCCAGGAGATGCTCAGGGGGTATGCTAATCAGATGCCCCAACCACCTTAACTGTCTTTTTTCGATCCTGAGGAGTAGTGGTTTTACTCTGAGCCCCTCTCGAATGACTCCTCTCCCTATCTCTACAGGAGAGCCCAGCCATTCTTTGAAGGAAACTAATTTCTGCTGTTGTATTTGCACAATCTCCCTCTTTTGGGCTTTACCCAAAGCTCGTGACAGTAGGAAGGTGAGGGTAGGTTACACAGACTGGCTGGTAAATTGAGAGCTTCCCTTTTACACTCGGCTCCCTCTTTGGCACGACCGACAGTGTCTGTATAAATGCAGACGCTTCCACAGGTCCATCTCTGTCTCTCACTCTCCTCTCACTTGTAAACACAACGCAGAGATAAACTCCTCCACTTCAGGCAGCAACTCATCCCTGACCCGGACTGAGCACTTCACTCTTTTGCTGCTGAGGACCATGGCCTTTGATTTTGAGGTGCGGATTTTTATTCCCACAAATTCACACTGGGAACCACTCTAGTGCTTGTTGGAGGGCCTCGGGGTACTGGTCGTTTGGTACTGGGCCGCGAGAGTTGAGGCTCAGGTGTGAAATGTATGGTTTTCAGGGTTTTTATCGGTTTTCAGCGTTATTTTGTTATCGTTTTTATCGTTAACTCGGTTTTCCTGGGTCTTTTCACGTGTGTTATGAATAAATCTTTTTTTCGGTACCAGTACTAGTTTTATTTTGTTGTATTTATCCGCGACACCTTAAAGGCCGGTCCATGAAAATATTGTCGGGCATAAACCGGTCCGTGGAGCAAAAAAGGTTGGAGAGCGCTGTCTTAGAGGATAAAGAGCTAGTCCAGTGTTCCGCGACCAAGACGAAAACCGCATTGTCCCTCCTCTATCCGAGGTTCCACTAATGGACCTACTGCACCCTGCCATTTACCTTCTGAGGAGTACAATCCCCCCTCCGTGTGATGTTGCAGAAAGACTTTCCACTTAAAATGCAGTATTTCAAAAACAATCTAAGAAAAATGTCAATGCTTGATCAATAGTGAAAGTGTCACTCAGTTTTGTTTTTAAATTAATGAAAAAATGTTTTAAAAAAAAGCAGGTCTTTTAACATAAAAATGCAGCATAAACATGCACTTCCTTATTTTAAACAATCCTTGTCTATTTATTTTATTTTCTGTTCTTCTGTAAGAAGTAGTGTAGTGACAGTGCCCCCTACTGTAGAGAAAACTTGGTACAGATCGCAGCAGCCAGCTGATGCAAAAGGAGCTGATCTGTAGGCAAACATGTAATTCAGGACTTGTTGGGACAATACAATAGGACGTTGCCATGTCATATCTTAGTAAATAACTGCACTGAAGATGTTTCATGTGTCTTAAAGGAAAATATACCATTTGTCGATATTATCTATGTATGTATATGTATCTATGTAAAAGAGAAAGGTCTTTCTGTTTGTGGAGCTTTTCAGGTATCTGTAGTCAAATGGGATCCAAACATCTCTAACAAGCACACAATAGTAATTTTACATAACTTGGCACATGAAACCAACATATTCGTTTCTGTATCTCTACATGTTGTGTATTTTATGAAATAATATATATATTTACTGTCTTGCTCAGATGCACCATCCAATCCAGATGAAGCCCGCTGATAGTGAGAAAAACAATGGTAAGGATTTTGTAGCATAAGTACCTGCTAATAAACATACTTTTATGCATGTTGAATGTTGCAGGGCACCATAATTCTTGATATAATGCACAGAAGTTTAATGTTGTCTTATGTTTAATACAGCAGTGGAGGACAGAAAACTGTTTATTGGAATGATCTCCAAGAAGTGTAACGAGAATGATATCCGACTGATGTTTTCGCCATATGGACAGATAGAGGAGTGCCGGATACTCAGAGGCCCTGATGGACTTAGCCGTGGTAAGACTTATTTGTGATAAGGTTTAGCTTTCCAGCGTTTGCTATTCTGTTGCCAGGCTTATACACAATTACAGGTTGAAGTGTGATATTGTGTCTTGTCTGTCTGCAGCTTTGTTATATGGCTGAAAATGACTAAGTCCAGTAGTCATCTTTTGTAATAGTTTATGGTAAGTAGGGCTGCCACAAACGATTATTTTGATAGTCGACTAGTCACCGATTATTTTTGCGATTAGTCGACTAATCAGATCATCATCCATTGGACGTAAAACTACAGCTTATTGCACCAGCAGCATCTGCTCTTATATAACTATCATTAGCTTACAGCTTTAAGTGTGTAAGGTCTGTGCTAACTAACAATAAAGACAAGATGGTAGTTTATTAAATTTTAATGAAATCTGCAGATTGTTTCGGTAAAGTTTAATAAACTCCTTGCTATCTAAAATATAACAGGACACCGGAGTAAATTCTCGAGCATCTCACACTTCTGATGATCAGCTGTCTGCTTGACGTTTATTCAGCTGTGTAAAAACTATAACTTTAATCTCAGCCAAACCGATTTACTCAGGAACAAATAAAATACTAAAAAAAGCCAAACAATAACATTTTTAAGTTATCTAAGTGACTTATATATCATGTTTAACCTGAGTAGTGAAAGACGGAGGTGGGTTTGAAAATGATCTGCCGGGAGTCCGGTGTTCTCACGGCTCTAGTGACCTAGCCCCCGGCTAGCTATCGAGCTAGTGGGTAACAGACGTCTCCGAAAACGTCGGAGCGCTTTTGAAAATATGTGGTGTCTTGATAAACTGAGCAGATATTTGAGGTTTACACAGCTACATTCTCGCCTGAAAATATGTTAAACGTTTATTTTGTGACCCAGAAAGAATAATAAGAGTAATATTAAAACTAACTAGCTGCCGCCATTGTTGGAAACTGCGCTGGGCCGCGCTATGAATTCTGGGACACAGCTACTTCTTCTTCGGGGTTTAACGGCAGCTGGCATCCTTGTACATGCAGTGCTGCCATCTTCTGTTTCAGTCCGTTATTACACTCTTAAATCCTGCTACTTATTCCTGCGTCTTTTGGGATCTTACAAAGCTTCAAACGACGCGTCGACTATTAAATCACTCGACGACGATTTTAATAGTCGACGTAATCGTGACTAGTTGACTAATCGTGGCAGCCCTAATGGTAAGTAAACTAAAGAATTGTAAATTAAAACTCAGCGATCCCCAATGAGCAAGCACTTGCAGTATGGAGCAGAATAAAAACTCCCCTTTAACATGTAAAAACCTCTGGCCTGACCAGGCTCAGGGAGGGAAAGCTGTTTTCTTAGGCCAGATTAGAGAAGGAAAGACAGAAGAGTGTCCTGATAACAAAAATTAAACAGGACATAGCACAGATTATGAACCAGGAGCATAACCAAGAAAACTGTTCAAGATCTAATGCTCTACTGAATGCTTTATTAAAAAGGAAAGTGCATGCAGAACTAGGGGTAGGCGATGTATTAGATATACTTTATGTATTGCGAGTTTTGGTTTGGTTAAAATGGTTCTTTTGCAACCATAAACTATAAATTCCCATGGCAATATTAAGCTATGTGCATGTAATTCACTGTTTTGTTTTGTGATTTAACAAGGAGGATGCCAAACAAAATGCAGTAATTTGCCGTAAAACATGCCACAAAACTATTGCCACAAAGGGTAGCATTGCCATAAATTTATTCCACCAGCTGAAAAGTCATCCACTGGGGGTGGCTGTAGTTCAGGAGGTAGGTAGGTCACCTACTGATCGGAAGGTTAGTGGTTCGATTCCTGGCTCGTCCAGTCTGCGTGTCAAGTATCCTTGGGCAAGATACTAACCCCAAGTTGCTCTCCGATGCATCCATCGGAGTGTGAATGTAGTTCGTAAGCACTCTGTTTAGAAGTGCTTGTGCCAATGGGTGTGATTGGGTGAATGTGGCATGTTGTATAGAGCGCTTCTAGTACTCTGGGAGAGTTGAAACGCGCTATATAGGAATCAGTCTAGTCCATTTATCCTTCAACTGCAAAATGAAGAATGTTTTAAATGTTGCATGTCAACATCTCCCTACACACCAAAGAAAATATTGAATAAACCAGCTGTGATACCTGTGACTGCTCTTGGTCAGTCGCTTTTAGTCACTATCTAGACTTTTGTTTCTGTAATATGAGGTCATTGCATTTTTAATTTTACTGTTTTTATATGTTATAAGCACAAAAAAGAGCCTTTCTAATTTCACTCGTTTTATTTTGTCTTGCGAATTCTTGCTTGATGTACTTTCTTGTTGTTATGATCTTCAGTTTGTTGAAGCTCTAATGTTGACCACAGAAAGAGAGTTACTGTCACAGTATTGTCATTTGGAAAAAAACTTCTATGTACAACTGAGGGTTAAAAAATGATTGAAATAAAACATGTCAATTCATTCAGATTTATTGTATTCAAAGTAGAAAAAAATATTGAATGGTCGATTTGAATGAGTATACCAGTGCAATTTTATTCACTATACGGTTGAAAATAACATGTTTTTGGAAGTTATTTAAACACTTCATGATATATATCTTGAATCGCAATAAAAAATGCAAAAATATTACAATATTAGATTTTCCTGATATCACCCAGGCCTTTGCTGAATTTAAATTGCGAGGTGATTCCACAGAGCAGAATCTCTATTCTGTCTTAGGCATATCTAGGAAGCACAAATAAGCCTGGACTACATAATGCTTTCTACAGAATAGTCTGGTACTAATAGCTATAGGACCTGATCTTTAGGACTTTGTGTGGGCCTAAGCAAGACGTATACCGTATTTTTCGGACCATAAGGCGCACTGCCGATGAATGGGTCTGTTTTCATACATAAGGTGCACGGGATTATAAGGTACATTAAGTGAAACAAAACGGACAGATAAGTCAAACTTTACTCAACTCATTCCTCTTGCTTCCTCTACTTCCATAACATTGATTCATTAATGTTGAATTCTCTCACAGCTGCTCTATTCCCATGTCGTTGCAGTATATTAATGACTAACCTCGTATTGTGGATGAATTCTCAGTTGTTCTCCTGACCGAAGTTTGGTCCGTTTACAGCATCCAGCCATGCGATTAAAGTTGTCCAGCTATGGTTGTGCCATCAGTTAACCCTGATGGCACGCGTGCCCAGGGTTGTCAACCCCTGATTTACACCGTTTTTAACTCTCAGTGATCCCGTACTATTGTTTGACTTTGGGATCTAAAGCGAAAGGAGTTTTGGACCCAGATAACTCCGTGAGGCTCTTGACTACGGTAGCCGCAATCCTACGACAATCTAAGTGGTGTGGCTTCGTAGCTTACCAAAGTCATATTAAAAATTTTTGGGCGGTTTCTGGTGTCATGACGTAGTCAGTGGACCTATTCGGTGGCTGCTCCCCACAATCTTGATAGAAAAACACCGAAACTCGTTAACAGACAATTCAACTGGGCAAGACAAAGCTGGTGGCGGAATAAGGCAAAGGGAACTCAAAATGCCAAAGGGACAGGATAAAGCCACTTCCTAATGCTAGCATCGTGACAGGACAAGCTAGCATGAGCCCCGTTAGCATAGCTAGCAATTCAGCTGGTGAGCTACTAAAGGGTATCGAATCATTGAAATCAGAAATCAAACAAGATAATGAAGGTCTGAGAAGACATAGAAGACATGACACTGGAGCTAACCGAAGCGCTCTTCCAAAGCCTAAAAGCACAGAAATTGATCCGAAACAAGCTGGCAGATCTAGAATCAAAACCATCATTTAAAAGGGGTTACAGTTTCTAAAGTTGAACAATGAATAGGTCTCTTTGGTGATGATATAATAATATACTTACAGGATCCTGACACGACCTTTCCTCAATTGATTAAAGTATTTAAACATTTTGGTAAAAAATGAGGGTATAAACTAAACATCTTAAAGACTCACGTACTTTGTATGAACTATTCCCCCAGAGATTCAATTCAAAAGAAATATAAACTAAAATGGGACTCAAATAAGATCAAATATTTAGGTGTCTATCTAATCTGTGAATTAGGCACATTATATGAGGCAAATTATGGCAAGATTAGCAACGCGATTCAAAAAGATTTGACTAAATGGGCACCACTTGTCATGGATCTCCAGTCTATATACCAGACGTACAATTTGGCAAAAGTGATAAACTAGTGAGCAGATTTATTTGGAAAGCGACAAAGCCAAGAGTAAGATTTAAAACCCTCCTCCTCTTTCTTTTCCTAGTTGGACTCGCCCTCATGAATTTCAAGGAATACTTATATGCAGCCCAGCTGAGATATATTGTATACTGGTGCTCACCGGACTACACCTCAAAATGGAAACATATTGAGATAAATTATTGTTCATCATGTCAACCACAAGCAAGATTGGGAGAAGAAACTATACAGTCTACACATGCAAATCCTATTACTGAATTCACTATTAAACTCTGGTGGGTTATAGTGACGAAGTGTAGAATTGAAGAAGACTGCAAACTGTTGGTTTGGCCTGCATATTCTCAAAAATTCCTAAGTGGCTAATGGGATAGTACATTTTTAGGATGGATTAATAAAGGAATTATGGCAATGTGCACATTAATAGATGGGAAAATATTCAAATATTTCAACAAACTACACAGACAGTTTGGACTGGATAAATCAGACTTGTTTCCAATTAAGACACTTTTATAATACAGGAATCAGGAGGAAGGCCCTGAGGGAAGGTAGCCAGATAACAGAAATAATATCAGGTGCGTATAAAAATCTTCCATCAAAAATTGTATCAAAATTATATAATGGTCTGCGAAATTTGAATAGGAATGAAACATTATATATTAAACAAAAGTGGGGATTTGAATTACATCTTAAATTGTCAGAGGATGATTGGGGATTCACATGTCTCTCACAGCATAATTCCACTAGCTCTAGACAATGGAGAGAATATGGTTGGAAAAATGTAATTAGGTTTTTTATTACTCCTTATATCAAAAGCAAGCAGCTGAAAACACCCTAGCAATGCTGGAGACTATGTGGGGACTGGAACGCCACCATTCTCATGTGTTTTGGAAGTGCAAAAATGTCAAATCTTAGTGTATTGCGGTAACAATGAAGAAAGTATTTGGGTATGATGTGCCGTGCGAGGCCGAGTACTGTATTTTGGACTATTGGAAAAAAAAAACTTTGGCCCAGAGATTCTGTTCATTATGTTCCTTTTGTGTTCCTTCCCTTTTTTCTTTTCTTTTTGTTTGTATGTTCTATAAACTTGGAAAAAGTAAAAAAAAAATAAAAAGTATTAAAAAATATATATTTTTGACAGATTTTTGAGCACCGTGTACCACATAAAATTGTTTCGAGGTCTGTAAAAGCACAACCAGAATTCATACATAAGGTGCACCGGATTATAAGACGCACTGTCAATTTTTGAGAAAATTAAAGGATTTTAAGTGCGCCTTATAGTGCGGAAAATACTGTACATTAGAGGCCAAGTAAAGCTAATTGGTTTCTCAAGTCCCGATTTGTAGCCTTGAGATGAGCGTTTCCACCGCTGCAAAAAAAACAAGGAAGGGCAACTCTGACTATGAAACCATGTGCTCATTGGCTAATGACTGACAATGCATTAGGCCAAACCGTTCGGTTCTACAGATAATCTGCCATTTTGAAACATGGTCTAAGCAAAATTTACACAATAGACTCAGTTTGTTTTATTCAGTATCACCCAGAACAAATGACTAAGCCCATTTATTCACGACCAAAGTGTTTACCAAGGTCAAGATAGAAAATCTTTTTCCCATAGACTTCTGTAGGACCGGAAGTCTTTTTGTAGTCACAATCTGGTGACCCTCAGATATAATTTGGCACTTACAAATTGGCTTAATTTATTTGACCCCAAAGCTAGGCCCAACTTTTTTTTTTTACTGACTTATTGCTGTCACCTTATAACAGTTGGCCTGGGCTCCAGCCTCAAACAAGCTGTGAAGTTTGACACAGGACCTGATGGCCCTTTGACTGGAGATTAAGGCTGCCACAAACAATTATTTTGATAGTCGACTAGTCATCGATTATTTTTGCGATTAGTCGACTAATCAGATCATCATCCATTGGACGTAAAACTACAGCTTATTGCACCAGCAGCATCTGCTCTTATATAACTATCATTAGCTTACAGCTTTAAGTGTTTAAGGTCTGTACTAACTAAAAATAAAGACAAGATGATAGTTTATTAAATTTTAATGAAATCTGCAGATTGTTTCGGTGAAGTTTAATAAACTCCTTTCTATCTAAAATATAACAGGACACCGGAGTAAATTCTCGAGCATCTCACACTTCTGATGATCAGCTGTCTGCTTGACGTTTATTCAGCTGTGTAAAAACTATAACTTTAATCTCAGCCAAACCGATTTACTCAGGAACAAATAAAATACTAAAATAAGCCAAACAATAACATTTTTAAGTTATCTAAGTGACTTATATATCATGTTTAACCTGAGTAGCGAAAGACCGCGGTGGGTTTGAAAACGATTAGCCGGGAGTCCGGTGTTCTCACGGCGCTAGTGAGCCTAGCGCCCGGCTCGCTATCGAGCTAGTGGGTAACAGACGTCTCCGAAAACGTCGGAGCGCTTTTGAAAATATTTGGTGTCTTGATAAACTGAGCAGATATTTGAGGTTTACACAGCTACATTCTCGCCTGAAAATATGTAAAACGTTTATTTTGTGACCCAGAAAGAATAATAAGAGTAATATTAAAACTAACTAGCTGCCGCCATTGTTGGAAACTGAGCTGGGCTGCGCTATGAATTCTGGGACACAGCTACTTCTTCTTCTTCGGGGTTTAACGGCAGCTGGCATCCTTGTACATGCAGTGCTGCCATCTCCTGTTTCAGTCCGTTATTACACTCTTAAATCCTGCTACTGATTCCTGCGTCTTTTGGGATCTTACAAAGCTTCAAACGACACGTCGACTTTTAATTAGTGGTCGACGATTTTGATAGTCGATGTAATCGTGACTAGTCGACAAATCGTGGCAGCTCTACTGGAGATCAATCAAAAGGAAGCTTCATCAAATATGGAAAAGGGCTCTTGTGTGCCAGATTACACAAGAACTGGGTCACATGGAGTGTAACGCCATCAGACTCAATCCAAATCCAAAAATTTCAGTTCAATTGTCAATATGGTATGTAAGAGGTCAGGAGAGGTAAAGTCATCCAGGTCTAAGACAATTTAGACTCACTTGAGGAATAAAGGTGGTCATAGTCTTACTAACTTTAACATGTTAAAATGTTTTAATAAATGTACTGAAACATATGCAAATAAAAAGAATAGGGATGGCACAGTATTGTAAATGCCTAGTATGGGCTGAAACCCAAATGTGGAAGCTCTGTGCAATGGCAAACCAAGCAGTTCTATATGTCCAAAGGTTTATAGACAACTAAACTGGGATGACGTAAAAAGTGACTAAGATTAAAGACTGATCTTATCCACCAGAAGATGCCCTCAACAGCTGAAAGCTCATACTTTTTCTTCGCTCTGCAGGTTTGATTCTAAAGAGACAACATTGATTATCAATTCAGTAAAATGCCCTGCTCTTTAACAGCTTTAAAGAACCATGATAGAAGTGAAGAAAAATGTTGTTTCGAATACCACAAAAATGTTAGAAGGTGAAAATACTATAAATAGGATAATTTGCATCATAGAGATCTGTTCTTAAACCATGTTTAGAGTCAAAAAGTGATATGACTTGGTTAGTTGGTCCCTGCTAATAGACTTACATTACCTAGGTAAGGTAACTAGTGACAGAACTCAGTGGAACACAAGGACACTACAACTAAAAAGCAGCCTAAGGTATCACTTTTGTACTTTAAAAAAACAAACAAATAAAAGATACACTGTCCGCTTTCACTGTCTGTTTCAGTGCAGTTCTTTCATTATTTGGTTAGCTGCACTGAAACAGGAAAATCTTACTGTAGCCTTAATGTTAGGGTTAGGGTAGGGTACAATAATACTAATTGTACAAAAAATACAATTAGCGGTACAATCGTCTGGAAAAGCAGATGTGTCCACAAGATGATATCATCACTATTTTATCCAATGCCAGGAACTGATGACCTACTGATTGAATTGAAATATAAAGATAAATTAGGACCTGGCGTCCACATATGTGGACATCACATTTTGGGTTATTTAGAACAAATACTAAATTTTGCTCTACTTATGAGGACATTATGCTGCTACTGTTCTTTCAAAATTTTAAATGAATATCCTCATACGTGGCTCTCATTTTTATTAAAAACAAAAGTAAGGTAAAAAAAAAATCTGGTAATTCTTTGTTTTTACATTCATCGGGCCCCAATCAGCCCAAATATCAAAGAGAAATTAAAAATGCTGCCGTGGAAGAGTTCGGGTCTTAGGAGGTTAAATATGAATAATGAATCTTAATCAAAACCAAGTTCTCTTACACCAATAAACTGGAAAAGTGTATCAAAAATTTTGTTAAAAATAAGTGTGGTCTTACTGAAAGGTTAACAAAACTGATACATTTAGTTTCTTTCTTGCAGGTTGTGCGTTTGTGACATTCACAGCCAGACAAATGGCCCAGTCTGCTATCAAATCCATGCACCAGTCCCAGACCATGGAGGTGAAGTTTAAACTAAAAAAAAACTAATTTTGTCTGTGATTTTGATTTTAGAAGATCTGCATTCTGTTGTTTCCACTGGATAAATAGTTTCAAGGTTTCCCAGTATATGATTATTCACAGCAAGCGATTAACCATTGTCCTTGATGTAAATATGTAAGAAAAAATTGTGTATGTTTCTGTCCTGTTTGTTTGTATATGTGTCTTTCTGGCTGCTGTTACAACCAAATTTCCCCTTGTGGGACAATTAGAGGATTATTCTATTCTATTCTAGATTTTTTTTTAACTATTTGGTTACGTTACTTGGAATTTGAAAGATGCAGTTTAATAGTTTTGACCAGTAACCTGTCATGAGCACAATGTTTTCCTGTGTTTGTGTTCAGGGTTGTTCATCGCCAATTGTAGTGAAATTCGCAGACACTCAGAAGGACAAGGAGCAGAAGCGCATGGCTCAACAGCTGCAGCAGCAGATGCAGCAACTTAGTGCTGCTTCCATGTGGGGTAATCTCACTGGACTCAACAGTTTAGGCCCACAGTACTTAGCAGTAAGTGTATATTTATCCAAAATGTAACAACCATTAGAAAACAAATTGACAAATTTAAATGTTATCTTCCATTTTTCTTCTTGCTTTAGCTCTACTTACAGTTGCTGCAGCAGTCTGCCTCCACAGGGAATGCACTCAACAACCTGCACCCTGTTTCAGGTACATATACACACATCCAAAAAATGTAAAGCTATATTACTGGCTACATAATAATCTCATTAATTATTTTGAGTTTAGATTCATCCCTTTGTTTATTGAGAAAGTTAAGTCCAGCCTTATATCTGTATAACTGATGATCTCTGTTGGGGAACTTAAACTTGCCTATTCATGTGTCTGTCAGGTCTTAATGCTATGCAGAACCTCGCTGCTTTAGCAGCAGCAGCAACTGCTACACAGGCCACACCTACGGGTTCTAGCGCCATGACGACATCTACTAGCCCACTAAGTGCGTTAACAAACTCAGGTAAAAACCAAAACACAGAGTCTGTACTACAAAACTAAGGAAATTTAAGTTTGGTTGATTTCTTTGTTGTGACAATGAATGTTGCAAATGAATCGTATATCACTGGAAAGCCTATTTATGGTGCCACCTTTGTAAGAAAAATGTATTTTTGGGTTGAGCAGCAGAGGTTGAGTATGTAGGTTGTGCCCTGTAAAACTTAGTGGACACAGGTGAAAGAATATTGGCTAACCGGATAAAACAATACTGTGGATCCATCACAGAATGGCTATAAATACATACTTTCACAGAATTTAAAACTTTATATGCTCTTGGACCTGAAATTAAATGTCAGGTAATCTCTAATATAATGTAAAATACTGAACACCAGGATTTAAACTGTATATTAAACCCATTTGCTTTACAGCAAATTCATTTCTGTTCCACTACTGGCCTAATGCAAGAACTGCTCAATTAGGTAAGGAGAAACAATAGTCCATTAGTCCAAATACAACTTCATCCTCAAGAAGTATAGTATTGGTGCATTGTATAGTATAGTATTGCATAGTATTAGAGAACTGGAGCCAACGACCTTCACCTAAACCCAGTAAAATTTGATAAGATCATATCTGTGAAGGTTCTCAGTCATCCAGGTCATCATAGTTTAAGGAGCTTGGAAAGATGCTTTTTTCTTTCCAAGCTCCTTAGATTTGATAAGATTATGTTTGGGCTTTTGAGCAATAAAATTCAAGAAAGGCGTGTGCAAACTTAAGTTAAAAAAAAAAAAAAAACCTGATTAAAAATATTTTATTACAATCGTGATGATTTGGGCCAATGCCTTTTTTTTTTTTCATATGCTTGAAAAGCAGCCAACACGTATACTGTATATGAAACACTTTGTCATGTAACAAAAACCAAAACCAAAAAAGCAAGACTTGAACCCCCCCAAAAAAACCAAACCTTATTATAGCAAGTGCTTTTGTTTAACGCTAGACTTGGCAAAGGGCTTATTTGGACCCCTTTGCATTTTAAAATGTAGCTGTCGAAGTAAAACTCCACCTAATTTCATGACTTTTCCAAAAATAGAATTGGGTCATGATACACTTTTTGGGTGTAGGGAATAAAAAGAAAAACGCATTGTAACAATTTATTTCCTTCAAGGGTGTAATTTTGACCCAATGGAAATTATTGTAAAATGCCTGGCTGCCTGGAAACATGTATTGTTTACACACATGATGATATTAAATCTACCATAACATGAACCAGAGCTGACTAGATGTGATTCATAGGTAAATATATAGCAGACTGTAGTAATGAAATCATTTAAATTACTTGTAAGACTAATAAAAACTAAACTAATAAAACCCTTAAAACATAAATCCTGGCTTTGTCAAATCTTCCTTGTGGTTAGAATTGTGAAATTACTTTTAATTTTGATGTTTTCCATTCTTATAGTACTTTTAATGATGCAAGGTAAATTGTTCATTTCCCCTATTATTATATCATTAAAAGTAAATGTTTCCCAAGCAGGCTCCTCCCCCACCTCCAGTAGCAACTCCTCGGCGAACCCCATGGCTTCTTTAGGGGCCCTGCAGTCTCTGGCTGCTAGTGCTGGAGCTGGCCTCAACATAGGTTCCTTGGCAGGTAAAAACTCTTATCTGCATAGGCTGAAATATAGATTAATTTGAGGCAGTACGTCTGATATATAAGTTCCAAGTGCGTTGGCTCAGTGGTTCCTTCGGTGGTTCCTGCTAACTTGAGCAACTTAATCCATGAAATCTGTTGCATAAATAATTTTATTTGGGGGGGGGGGGGTTGTTTTGTTTTGTTTTTTACTTTTCAGGCTGACTCATTAATTACAATTGTAAAACCAAAAGGGGGAAAAACTTACTTTTCCCTGGAACACTCTCTCACAGTCTGTGTCTAAAACCTAAAAGAGGAATTATGGATTTGATCAACTGGTCTCTGAATGCTATTGACACCCTTTTCTCAACGAGAAGTCTGAACTCGGTGAGCCTGAGTGTCCTGGAGGTACTTTCCCTGCCGGATACACGATGGATGGGTGGCAGGAATGGAGGGTCGTGTGCCTGGCGGGACTGTCGATCAAGGATGCTGAAGATATCTACCTATTCGGAACCATGATAACAGGGTTCTGGCTGATCGGAGCTGGGTTGGCCCTGGCTTATCTGAGAATTAAGAAAGCGGAACCGGCTGTTCAAACCCCCACAAGGCTGCCCGCTGGGATTGAAATGACGGGACGAGGCGTGAGTTCTCAAAATGGGCTCATTGAGTGCAGCACGGTTAAGACCTTGGAGAAGCTTGCGGCTGCCGTGAACACTCAGAATAAGACCTCTGAGCGCAAATTGGATTACATCTTGGAGAAGCTCACTGCGGTTGTGAGTTCTCGGAATCGGCTCTTTGAGCACAAGAATGACAACATCACGGAGCGTAAGGTTGATAACATCATGGAGAAGCTCGCGGCTCTCCACCGGGAGATTGAGAGACCAGTGTCGGACTGTAGAACAGCTTTGAAATTCATATAAGTTGTTCGCACTAAAGTATAAACCACCATCACTTCATGCGGATACCCCTTTGGCGCCAGCTGCGGTCTCAAGGCTGGAGCTGAACAATAACACCCTGATAACAGACTGTGCTTAGACTGTTTCTTCCCATTCTGCAAGGCCACCTGGGTTGGCTGGAAGACTGTTTACTTGGACAGTAAAGGACACTAAGGACACTGTCTCAGCTGAACTCTGGACACACACATACACTGATACACACTCATCCCCCCTCCCTTTCCAAACGCCTTCGACGCTTGTTCCCTCCTAGAGAACACGGCGGGTTTGGGCCCAGCGCTGGAAAAATAGCTGCAGGGCAGGATGGCTGCTGTGTTTGCTTGGGATTACTCCTCACCCCCCACCCACCCCTGTTACTGGTCACGTGCTCTATAATGTTGTGCTGTGGACATTTATGTGCTTTCTGTGCAGAGGAGTTTTTTTGTTTCCTGTTCTCATGCTGTCCTCCCAGGAGCTCAGCATGAGTAGAGGTCTCTTTTTTTCCCTCTTGGACTTTCCCATTGTTTTGTATTTCAGTGTTTTTCCGTAATACTACCGGTCCCCTACCTGTCTCCCCATGTGATGTCTGTGTTGTGCATGTAAGGTCGGGGGGAGGGGGTCGGTCCCATTTCACTGCAGGGCAACTTGCATGTGACAAATAAAGTTTTCTTGAATCTTGAACAGTGACAGCCTTTTGGCCTCTTTTCTGATTCTTAGTCTACTGAAGTTTGTACCACTGTGAACATACAGCTTTTTTTCTTCTTGTAACTGATGCAGGCATGGCAGCACTTAATGGCAGTCTTGGCTCTGGAAGTCTTTCTAATGGCTCAGGAAATACAATGGAGGCACTGAGCCAGGCCTACTCTGGCATTCAACAGTACGCCGCCGCCACCCTCCCTAGCCTCTACAACCAGACCATGCTATCCCAGCAGAATGTGTCAGCTGCAGGCAGCCAAAAGGAAGGTGAGTTTTGTTAGCTGGGAGTTTTGTTAGCTAATGCAATGACTGAGTGAAGTGGACACTTATTAAAGGCATTTATACAGAGGTTCAGTGTGTAACTATTAAAAAACAGAATGCAGCTCTACTGTATTAGCATGTTTTAATGTATTTTCTCTTTAATTCAGTTTTATCCAGCTTTTGCTTGATCAGTAATAAGCCTCATGAGTTGTAGGCTGTTTTTTCAATTAGGTCGTACCTATATGCCTTAGATGAAATAGATAAACCTACTGTCAGTTTTCTCACAATTTAACATAACTCAGGCAACAAGAATAAACCATATGTAACTTGGAACCTCTCTAAAGGATTGTATTAATGACAAAGATGCACACACATGTTGTGCCATTTGGTTATGCAACTTTTTTTTTTTTTACAAGAAATTATTCTACTTTCCAACCCTCACCCTTGGTCAGATCTGGGAAATGATCAAAAGAGACTATGTAGGGTCATGAATAGGGATGGGTACCGGTGTCCGGTACCATGATGGCACCGGTTCTGACATAAACGGTAGTAACCAGACCGAAAAGCAGCGCACATTTCGGTGCTTTATTTCGGTGCTTTTTTTCCTGAGCTGTGATACACTTCTAGCCAATCACTTTACGTTTCCGAGGATAGTAGGCGGGGCCAGGTACGTACGTTCTTTTAGAGCAGAGCTACAGATTAAAAATGTCCAAGGCGAAGCGGTCAAAAGTCTGGCTGTACTTCACAGCAAAAGATGCAAACTCAGCAGCAACAAGTGCTTTAAGCTGATACTGTGATACTGTCAAAGGAGGTAACACCTCAAATCCAATGAAACACCTGGCGACGCATAGCGTTTTTTTTAAAAGCCCAGAAATGCGCCGTATTTGATAGCTTGCTGCGAGACCTCACACCGAGCGCATCTACTGCGGGTGGGTTGCCTGTTATGCAACATCCCCCAAAAACACGAAGAGGAGCGTCCTGGCCCCTAGCCCTGCCAGTGTAGCAGGAATGATGATGATGATGGCAGCAGCAGCTTCTCTGCGTGAGTAGCTTAATGTTGTTAGTGTGTAATTTACGTTGAGTAGGCTAACCACGTTATTACATTAATGCATGTAAGGTGAACTAGCAAACATCATCATAGCTACATGCGGCTGTCTTCTTGTTTGATGGCAGATACTCCCTTCACCCTGGCCAAAAAGACTAAAATGACCAAAGAAAAAGTGGAAAACAGTTAAACATGAGAGGTTTTTGGACAAAGTTTGTGTTTTTTTCCATTGTTTAAGCACTGCTTCCAGCCAAGAGTGATACCATATATGCCCCATGGCTGCAGAAAAGGCTAACATTGTTATCTTTTTACAAAAAACAGCTGAGCATGAGAGGTTTTTGGACCAATTTTGTGTTCTCCATTCTTTAAGCACCGGCACCGTTTCAAAAGTACCGATTTGGCACCGGTATCGGATAAAACCTAAACGATACCCATCCCTAGTCATGAACAGAAGTGGGTAAAATGAGTTTATTTTGTATGGTGGCTGTGCTCAGCATTTGCGGTAGAGAGAGTAACTCTGATATCCAAGCTGAGTGCTCATCAGAGTAGTGCTCCTGCTCCTTTGTGATGAAAGGAGACAGTTGAGGTGGTTCTGACCTCTGGTTTAGGATGCCTCCTGGATTTCTCCTTAGAGGTTCTCCAGGCACTTAGGAGCAGAACCCAGTTTCTGGGGAGAAGGATGTCTGGAATACTCTGCTCAGTCAGCTCAGTCATGATCTCCCTTTGAATACCCCTAAAGATGATTCATGGATGATTTTTTGTTTTAATTTTACACTTTTTCTCGTTTGTTTTTTAATACTGTTATGCAATTTAAAATACTTGTTGACAGCTCTAATTCCTTCATCATTTTGAAGTAATTAAACATGGTAAATGTAACATGTAACAGTAAACAAGTAAACTAGCTGCAGAGATGTTACCATGCATCACCATTGTGCCTCTGCTTACCTACTAACAGTTAGCAACATTATTTGACTTTGATTTGATTTGATATACCTTTATTAGTCCCACAAGGGGAAATTTCATAAGGCTGCCGACCTATTGGACGCAATGGCGGCGCCATCTTACCCTCCGACCATACATACATTACACAAACATCACATGGGGAAGACAGGTCAGAGAGGTATAACAATGGAAAATGCACCACATGAGGAAAGATAAGGAGAAAAAATAACTCCCCCAGACTGAGCTCCAACAGGGAGATCAGTTTGAGAACAGAAAAAAACACCTCTGCACATGAAAAACCTCTTAATACACCAAAGAAACACATGACAAGCAACAGGGATGGGTAAAGGGTGAGAGACAGCCGATTTAGACAGTACATCCGAGCCTGCGTGCGCTGGTCTCCATGATCCACCGTCAGCATCGGAAGGGAATAAGCGTCAAAGGCATTTGGAAAGGGAGGGGGGATGAGTGTGTGCATATCAGTGTATATGTATGTGTGTGCGTGTCCAGAGTTCAGCTGAGACAGTGTCCTTCGCCCTGCCAGGCTAAGTAAACAGTCTTCCAGCCAACCCAGGTGGCCTTGCATGGAATGGGAAGAACAGACTCAACACAGTCATTATCAGGGTGTTGTTGTTCAGCTCCAGCCTTGAGACCGCAGCTGGCGCCAAAGGGGTATCCGCATGAAGTGATGGTGGTTTATACTTTAGTGCGAACAGCTCATATGAATTTCAAAGCAGTTCTACAGTCCAACACTGGTCTCTCAATCTCCCGTTGAAGAGCCGCGAGCTTCGCCATACTTGCGCTCTGTGATGTTGTCATTTCTTGTGCTCAAGGAGCTGATTCTGAGAACTCACCACAGTGTGCCTCCCCGAGATGTCATCCGATTTGCGCACAGAGATGTTATTCCGAGCGAGCCCTTCCGAGATGTATCCAGTCTGCAGTCAGAGATCTTATTCTGAGTATTCACGGCAGCCGTAGCCTCTCAAAGATCTTATCCGTGCTGCACTCAATGAGCCCATTTTGAGAAACTCACGCCTCGTCCCGTCGTTTCAATCCCAGCGGGCAGCCTTGTGGGGGTTTGAACAGCCGGTTCCGCTTCCTTAATTCTTTGATAAGTCAGGGCCAAGCCAGCTCCGATCAGCCAGAACCCTGTTACCATGGTTCCGAATAGGTAGATATCTTCAGCACTCAAGCTCACCCAAGCCCAGACTTCTCGTTGAGAAAGGGGTGTCAATTGCATTTAGGGACCAGTTGATCCAATCCATAATTCCTCTTTTAGGTTTTAGAGAACAGACTGTGAGAGAGTGTTCCAGGGAAAACTAATACAAAAAACACGAGACTAGACAAGGACATAAGAGGCTAAGCAGGGAAGCTAAGGGAGAGGAGGACGAGAGGAGAAAAGTGCGACCGCCTTCGTCAAGAGCAAGAGCAGAAGGACATCAACAATTATCAACAATTATGTTATTGTCATTACATGTTTTCTGTGACAATCCTCCCTTACAGTTTTAGATTTTTGGAGTGCATTTTATCTCTCACATTTTCTGAATATGGTGTGTGAAACACTGAGTATGCCTTTAAATAAAAATTGCCGTTTAGCTACAACTAACTGTTAAGTTGTTAAGAGATGTGTGTAGTGTGTTTTAATGTCACTTTCTGATAAGGGTTTTGTCTTATTTTATTATGCTGCATCAGCCATGACTGGGTGCTGCACTAGTAAGATGTAACTATCTCTCTAAAATAACCTTGGCTCATCATGTCAACAGCTCAACTTATAGTAAAAAATAACTATAAGTGTGAAACTCTGGAGTGGCAAAGTATGCGCACAATTTCAAATTTGTGTTGAAATTTCAAGATTTCAATGTGTCTTTTTTGAAACATGAAAGTACACTACTTATGGCGACTGTGGCTCAGGGGGTTGGGAATCGCATCTGTAACCGGAAGGTCGCCGGTTCGATCCCTGGGCTCTCTGTCCTGGTCGTTGTGTCCCTGGGCAAGACACTTTACCCTACTTGCCTACTGGTGTTGGCCAGAGGGGCCGATGGTGCGATATGGCAGCCTCGCTTCTGTCAGTCTGCCCCAGGGCAGCTGTGGCTACAACCGTAGCTTGCCTCCACCAGTGTATGAATGTGAGAGTGAATGAATAGTGGTATTGTAAAGCGCTTTGGGTGCCTTGAAAAGCGCTATATAAATCCAATCCATTATTATTATTACTACCGGTCAAGGTTTTTATAACACCTCAATTTTTCCAATTCCAATCGAAAATTATGCAGTTTAACGTCTCATTGCACTCTGAAATGAAAGGAGTCTTCGTAGTTGAAACTGAGACTCGCTTACTACAACCACTATTAAGCTGTGCTTGAAGCTGTTGTCCTGTGAGCCGCCTGTGATAACTCTCAGAAACGTGTACTCTGATTCAGTTGTGGCTTTCGGTCTCCCAAACCTCTTCCAGTCAAAGTTTCTTCCTTTTAAGTGTGAAGGAAACTGTATTCACTGACACCCATTTTGTG